>NC_090438.1:472572152-472930046 GCF_031143425.1 Pleurodeles waltl
CCAGATTTTAGCTTTTCTAAAAAAAAAGAAATTAACAAAAAAGGGGCTGCACACACCATCCGGCCAACAAGTCACTTACATGTGTAGTTCATGACTTAAATAGCCCTTTCTTTGTTTCTAGTCATGCTTTGTACTATGGACCATAGATCCATGCAACATAGAATTTCTATCTCTCAATTTTATTATATACAGTGCTTTGGCTCAGTAGCCCATGCCAGTGCGATATAACCATTGGGTAACTACAAATATATTGACCGTAATTCTTAATGCATATTTTGAGATTGTGGGAGCTTCTCAAAGAAATGTAACACACCTTGCCTGAAAGCAGTTAAAAGATCGATATTTCACAAAGTAATGTGAGTAACTTTGTGAAATATCCACCTCTCTGCAAGGGATCATTTTCCCCAATGTGCAGCCACCTTTGGCCCCTAGGAAGCCACAATGGAAAATCCGGTATTAGAATGGGATGTGCACACCTTCAGAAAAAACACTGGCCTGTGTGCATGGGTCTTGTCTACCTGGGTTTAAGAAAAAAAAGCATTTTAAAAAATGTCCGAGGAAAATTAATCTATTATCATTATAGACTCCAGGCCGAATTGCATATCACTACATGGAGCCTTATTATGAGAGACCCAGTGTTGGGCCGATGATTATCAGCCCCCAATAAAATATGACTTAGCTGGTCAGAATTTATTAGGTTCAGTAAATAACTCCCAATTAAGAGTTTATCACTGATCAGATGCAGATTTTGGTGTTTCATGCATCAAAGTTCAAATGCCACGATAATTGTCAGAGGTTTTTTCCACAATAAATTTCAGCATGTTTGACCTGTTGAAATGTTATCAGGGGAAAACTGTGGGAATTTAGCGGTAGCCATTAAACTCCAAATTGTATTGTGTGCAGTAACCGGAGTTACCTCACATATCACAATGTACAGGGCCACTCATAGTGAAGGCCGTAGAATACAGCTACATTGAAATACTACGGCATAGAAGCCAAAAAAATCATTAATGAGAATTCCACTAGATTGACTAAGCTAATTACAAGAGTAGGTATGCTAACCTTAGGCCTTATCCTAAACCCTAAAACGTAAAATAAGAAACCCTAAATATGACCTTCAGACTAAGGGCATAATTAAGAGTTTGACGGATGGGAAGACCCGTCTGCTGAACTTCCAACGAGGTGGTTGCAGCCACACTCCCTACCTCACCGCTAGACCCATTAAGACTTTCTCGCAAGGCTGACGGGCCAAAACCAGTCAGCCTAGTGGGAAAGTGGTGGCCGCATTGTCTCCTGCTCGTAATTGAGCTGGCGGCATGCAGCGCACCCTGCTGATTCTGACCTCCACCACCATCAGGCCTTGAGGATCACTGATCCCAGCAGAGACATTGGTACCCTGGCAGTCTGACCACCAGGGGCTTAATGTGGCGGTCGGACCTCCACAGCAGCAGTGGTTCTGACTGCCACCGTGAGGCTGACGATCTCAGGACCGTCAGCCTCTTAATGAGGCCCTAAGTCTAAATTTACTCTAATCCTATTCCTAACCCTGTCCCTAAATCTTACCCTTAACTAAAATCTAAGCCTACCCCATAAACAAACCATATATCAAATCCTAACATCTAAACCGCATACCATCCCTAAACTTATGATTTAACTTATATGTACCCTAATCCCATACCTAAACCAAACTCTAACTGTATTCTTTTTACCCTAACTGTGCCATTTATTTTAATGTTTATACTTACCCTTACCTCATTCCAAGTAGTGATGTCTTCAATTGTGGTATTCTTAGTAGTTGATGTAGTAGCTTCAATGTAATGATCTTTCAATGATATGGAGCCTCAGTAGCGAGGGTGCACCTGCTCATCATTTTGGGGATTTTCCATCCGCAAGACAAGGCTTGAGCTTTAGGTATCCTTTTGATCGTATACATTTTGAATGGAAATGATAAATGCTTATGAATATATCACATTGTCTCATTCAGATTAAAGTATAGAAAACTGTTGTGTCTTTTCCCACCATATGAATATGTGACATACCATTACACTTGGTAGAATTAATGGAGACCAAGTCGTTTTTTTAAGAGTTGATAATTAGCTAGCTTCTGTTTTTAAAACCTGGATTTTGATTTGTGGTGGGAACTGTAACTCTTTCTTTTGTCTTTACTTTGTGTGTGAGATTGTTTCTCTGACAGTGCCATCTGCAGTGGTGTCAGTGTTGAGGTGTATTTATTTGATGAACCACATATGCCTTGGGGTGATAAAATTATGTTTTGCAGGTGGAAACTTCACTTTCTGTGGAACGTGATTGAAATGACCCATGATGCGCTGTATGAGAATGTCTTAACATCCATGTGTCACCACTCACATGTGAAGATGCAGCTGACAAGTAAAAGCATTGGTCTGCCCGGGTTTCACTTTTTATCAACATCTCTTTCAATATAAAATAGGGCAGAGCTACTTTTCAATATGAATTTAATTGTGAATGATATCCCTCGGTCATGCGGTAGGACATAATATCCCAGGATATTTTTGAGACACTAGGGTAATTCCTTTCAATGTGTTGGTTTTTGTATTAGAAGCTTGCCTAATTCCTTATTGACTGCTTGGCATTGGATGCATGCTGGAGTGTCTGAGGGCTTATGCCCAAGTGAACTTGATATATGTGTTTGGAAGTCAAGAGAAAGTAACTATTTATCAGTGTCATTGACTGAATGGTTTCTTTCTAAGTAAATAAAGTGTGTAGAAATGTAAGTAAAATAGAGCAAATGTATTGTGTGCTTATACCTTTGACGCTTAGAATAGGGATATAGTAATAATTCATTAACATATTCATGTCTGTGTGAAAAAATACTAGAATATTAAAATACTCTAAATACTAGAATATTTTAAATGTTACATTTTTAGAAAAAGGTATGCTCTATAAGCAATGTGTTTGTATACAAAGTGCAAATTTGACAAATTCTGTATGAGGTTTAGGTAACTATGCCTACTGTTAGATGTGTAATTCCAGAGTACATACACAGATACTTTTTTGACATTGCCTAGGGCCCTTTCATTGCAAGGGCTTTCCTGTGAAAGTGAACTTTCTCTCTTTTTGACCTATATATGTTCTATTTCTCTATCTAAATTTCTTTTGCTACCTCTAACTCTCTAACTGTCTCTCTACCTAGTGTCATCTTAAGGATTTTTGTGGTCCCATTGCAAGACATTTCATCTGTTTTTTGTGATCCTGTTAAACTTTAACATATCATTTATTATTGTTTGGCATCATTGTGGGCTTGAAAAAGCAGGAGATGGGTATTAAAATTAAAAGTTGTTCTGTACAGCCCTCTCAAAATATGTTTTGCCCAGGGCCCCTCAAACCATTCAAATAACACTGTGCATTAATTTTGTTTCAGTATAATATGTGTCATTGTCACAATATCAAATGTGATAAAGTCTTATTTCTTTACACTATAAGCCACCTTAACAGACGATTGGTGTAGTTTAAATGTATCATTGCACCATTTAGCTAGGTGTGCTGTTGGGTATTCTACCCAGAATACATATAATCTAATACATTAATTGAACAACCCTTTAGTTACAAAGCTTGATTAATTGTCTCCTCATACAATAGCATCACCTGTCTGATACTAAAATGGAGGTCTAGGTCAAGGAGGGCTTTGTATCCAGAAAATAAAACATGCTCTAAAAGAAAGAAACAGATACAAAACAGTACTGGATGGGACTATGCAGATTGGGCCACAACAAAGAAAAGCACACAATGCATCTGTTTAGCAGTTTTTGCTACAGGTTAGCAGCGCTCTTTACAGAAAAGTTTCTTAGACGTAATATACATTATACAATAGCAGAATTAACAGGCATTTTTGAAAATGCAAGAGGACATGTTTGGTGATAGGTTGGCAACTTTGTGTGTTTAACTCAATCTGTTCTTGATAGAAAATTCCATATTGAAACAAGATCTTTGGATACAACAATAATGATGATTGCAATAGGGCCTCATTAGTGAATTGATTGCATTAGCATAGTTAAGAAAAAGCCTCAAAGAAAAGTGTTATGATGGTACAACATTGCATAAAAGATAATTTTGTCAAAGAACTAGTCAATCGATCCATCTTTAAGACAGCCTATGTGCAGCATGCCTTTACACTGTAAACTAAAAATATATAAATTAAAAACTATGTTCTCATGATAGCAAAGTGAAAGAAATTATTGGGCAATTGTGATTCATGGATAGAATTTTTTCTTGATGACAAACTGAGGCACCCAAACAAGAATCAATTCCTAAAAAACAATAAACAGCTTTTAAAATGTTGTGTCATCAATTAAATCCATTAACTAACAAACACTAGTCTCAATTACAAGCTGCATGACACATCTGCAGTCAAGTAAAAGAGCTACTTAATGCTCTGCCACTAAATCCTATTGGAGACACACGTGGGACAATATAATCACTGTCAAAATTCCATAGTCTTGATGACAGTCCATCAATACAATGGCAAACCAAAAATAAACACATAAATGCCAATTATGTAAAGCACACCCTGTAAATCAGATGAGGAGACAAATGGTTTAATGCTGATATATAAATGTTGGGTTGAAGCTCATAGAGTTGGTATATATAATAAATTAGTACAGGTATGACTATAGTGTGAATCAGAAGGGTCGGGTAGCTCAGAATGGGACCTATGTACAGTTTCAATAAAGATGTTGTCTGGGTCATTTAATGTGGGGGTTAAGTAGGTGGGTTTAGTATATTAGCTTTCAGCTTGGGTTTGAAGAGTTGGTGGTCTGTGTAGTCTGAAATGCTGGTCACAGTCAAACTCTTCAGTCATGTCCAATGGGAGGCAACAAAAGGGATTTAGAAATTGGAAATTGTCCAATAATGAAAAAAACAGCATGGAAGAAATCCTGCTGCCAGATTTACAATGTGGACATCAAAACCCAGAGACTATGTGGACACTGTGGATTAGTACTTGTGCACTTTTTAGTGCAAGATCACTACCTGTATGATCCTATGAGAACGAATCCATTCTATCTGTGTATAACAAGCAAGGAAAAACATATATAGCACCTGAACGTGCTTCTTTGCATCCCCTTAATGAAAAAACATTGACCCCCCCCTGAGTAATATTCTAAGCTGCAATGCTGTATTAATCAGTCGTTCCTGTTAATAGTAGCTGAAATATCACACTGATTCTTCGCAATTCTCCTATAATGTCAAGGATGTTTGTTTGCTAACATCAGAACCCCTGCAAGTGCTTTGAAATGACAGTCAAGCGATAAGAGTGATTTAAATAAACCCCAAAATAACATAATGCACAAGAATGATTTCTGGAAGGTAAACTCAGAGTGATGCTTGCTAATTGAAAAGTATGCCATATGCTTACCCACAAAAAACACATTATTTAAATAATATATCTTGGTCTACGAAACCGTTTTAAATCAAGTGTGCTGGATTGGTATTCCTTGCAAGGAGTTTTAGGCTTTAATTACGTGCTGCATAAGACTGAGCCATGGTAAATGTATGTACCAATATAATTCGTCGATATGTGTTACTGGTTGTCTGTGCCACTAGGCGAATTTGATATTAAAGGTTTCACCTATAATTCAGGAGAAATACCATCTGAATTTTGGTTCTGTTTTTTGGACACATATCTGGGAGTAGATTATATTTTCTTCTTAGTTTATTGTGATGTGTTAGGGTTGTATTTGATTTGTAATTGGTTAATGTGACATATGCTGGTTATTGCTGTGAAGGGAGGCTGTCGGCATAATTCTGAGCACCCATTACATAGCAGAAAAGGGGACTTAAACTGAATAAGAAAGAAAATCCCACAATATCACAGCTTTGGCAAATGAGGGACCAGAAATAGAGGCAGTGTCTCCTGGTCCCACAGGCATCCACTAAACTATTAGATCACATGCCCTTTTTGATAGTTTGATAGTTGTTGTAGGTTGATGCACTTTGTGCTTGTGTCTGCTAAAACTGCAGCTGAGAGGCTGTTTATGTTTGGATTGTGTTATTTGTCCTTAATTCTCTGTCTTCCTTTACATTGTTGTTTCGGATGGTGTATCTTTCATACTATGCTCTTGATTGTGGATACCCCTGTGTCTCTCGTAGTTTTTGCCTGATACATGTTTCTGTTATCTGGAGGTGTTACATTTGTCTAATGTTTATTTCTGTGTAGGCAAATGGCCTCTTGTATTAATGCTTGTCCCACACTTCTTCAAAGTATTTGTGCTTAGTGTTGATAGAATTGGTATTTGTGGCTTTCTGCTTGTTTTTTGTTAATGCCTCTGTACAGAAGAATAGAGTTGAACATATGTTTAATGTTCGAAAACTGCAATGGGCAGTGATGGTATATTTATGACTGTTAACATTCATGACAGCTTATATGAATGAATTGCTGCCTGGGTCCTGGTAAAAACATGTTCTTGAGAGATGGGACACCTAATGGGTTTGTTTGTGTGCTTGACAATAGGTTTGCACCTGTTCTAGTTTTTGTCTTTAGAGGTAGTAATCTGTACATAATCTATTAAGGATCTATAGGTATCTGTGCAGCTATATGTTACTGTGCATGCATGTTTGGTAGTGTTTCCTTTCACGAAAACGCCTGGGTGCAGGGGTTTACTGTGAGTCTGACTTTTTGTTGTCTGTGGCTGGGTGCTATATGTTTTGGTGCACATGGACCTGTCACAGAGGATATTTGTCCATAAACTTCTGGTCAGCAGCATGTTCGCATTTTTATTATCTAGATTACATTTGCATGTTTGCTTTTTTTCAGTAGGTGATACTCTTGTCTGATCTGTGGCTCTTTGGTGACTAATACGTTCTATGCTAGTGTACCTCTTCGCCTGCCTGTGTATAGGGGTGTGTGGGGGTGCGGTGCCAGAAGTTTAATCTTTGTGCATACGTGCTCTTTGAGAAAGAAGTATGCTTATAAGTGTTAAATATGCTCCCTTTTCATCAGCTTTATAGTTCTGAACTGTGGCTAGTCCTTTTGTGTTTCTATTGTTTAGGATTCGTCTCCACCGAGGAAGCATGCCTTTCTCCCCAATTATTAGCCTCTGGAGCGATTGCATTTTTTCACACTCCTGCGGTGTATGTGTCTCCCTAGGAATCGGAGGCCTCGTCTGATGTAATCAATAGGCGTTGATCTTCATAAAATGAATTGTAGTACAACGCCTGCTCTTTTGGATTGTCATTTTCATGAATCCCCAATTGGTCCAGACTATCTAACCGGCCTCTCTGCTCGTCCTCCTTGTTCGGTGTGTAAGATGGTCCTGAAGTTTCGAGTGTTTACACTCGTGTCTGAGCGCTGCACATCTGCTTACAGGTGCAGTGTTTGCGTGATAAGATTAAACATGCTTTTGAGATGGGCTCCCCGGCACATGCGAGCGCCGTGACATGTCTTCTCGAGGCCTGTCTCGGGTGTTCTATATGTGTGAACACCGCTCCATGTGTCGAGGGCAGGGGTTGCACCACTGGGAGACCCTGGCTCAGACTCCTGCAAATTCTCGCCATGCTGCCGGCTGTTTAAGCCGGGCTGATGTGTTATGTATGCGGGCATACACCGTCAGCAGAGGTGTAGAAAGAAAGTAATGTACAAACTATATCACAGGAATCAAACATACACCGCATAGCTAAACGAAAGACACCGTCTGAGGCCACAAACAACAGCACTGGTGTAAATTGCGGCATGGACCGGGCAACCAGAGTAGCAAAGCGACTGGATAATTACATGCCTGTAATAAGTGCTCACCGTGCAGGACGCCTGCCACGCGAGACGACTGTCTTTTAATGAAGTGCTTTAAAGCAAAAAATGTGCGGCGCTGCAGAACCACAGATGCGATCTGGCTGCACACCGATCCCACTGACCGGAGCATCAGACAAAACTGAACGGTCGCCCATGAGGTCCCCTCCCATGGAGCCTGTTCAAACTCAGCTCCACATAAATGCCCCAATTTGCAGGTGCAGTCCTGCGTCTGGGTCTCAGTGGAGACCTGCCCAACCAGAGGACAGATACCGAAGCGAGAGAAGCGCCCTACCTTAGCCCTGGCTCCAGTCGCGGCAGCTCCTTCGGCTAAATATTCAGTCGGTTCCTCCAGTCCGCCGCCGGTGCCGTGCGATGCTGTAGTCTCCTCAGACGCTAGCTGTGGGGAGGGAGGGGGCAGCCCTTGGAAGTTTGGTGCTCCGATAACGAGGGCAGGCTGCGGAGACGGCGAGGCAGGCAGTAAGCGTCTGCTTGTGGTGTCTCCATCTGCGTGATTCATTCAGCCCCATCTCCCTGCCTGTCAATACTGCAGCGAGGTGACGGATGGGTGGTGGGGGGCTGTAAGGGAGGGCTCCGGACGTCTGGGCGCGAGCAGTAAGGAGGGACGGTGGAAAGAGTAAAAGAAAGGGAAGGCAGGTACGGGGAGAGAAAGCATGAAGAGAAGCGTCCTTCACTCGCCACCCTTGAATGTCTGTAGTCAACAATTGTTGCTTGGCAATGCATCAGTTCACTGCTTTGCCACACCATCCACAATTGCGGGCAAAGCGAGATGTTGCCTTTGATTTGTCAAGTCACTGGGATAATCCCGACATCAGAATCTTGGGTATGGCACATGGACACACATGGAATGGAATTATAAACTATATATGGTGCTCGGCGATGCCGTGACCTTCGGATGAAATTGTACAGCTCGCCTTCACCTGCACCGCTCCCTTTCTGGAGGGGCATCTGGGATCCGAGAGTAGCTCCCCAGATGTCACACACGCACAGACGCGTGTGCAGTGCACTGCTCGTACTAGGATTTCCGCTGACATCAATGATGGTTACACGTGTAAGCTCCTCTTCGGGCTGGGCTGAAGTAAACACAATTTGCCCGGCAGAAAGCTGTGCAAGAGCGAACAGACGACACGAAAAAACTGGCGAGGCATGGTGGTAGACTGCCTGATGAAGAATTAGGAACACTTAGAGAGAGCAAGATGAGAATACTAAACAGAGTAGTCCTGAAGTGGAATGACGAATGAGTGCTCATTCTCTCCTGCATGGCGGGCAAACATATTTACAACGAAGGACCAGAAAGTGGAATCTTTTCGGATGTCTTCAGATTGCTATGTTATAATATAGTCAGAAGGGCAGCATTCTGTTATGCTGCTTTGATAAATTGCGTCGTGTTATGATTTGCTATGTTATTTTGTGCTTTGCCTTCTTATGTCAGGCTGTGCCTTGTTATGTTATACCATGCATTATCATGCTGTGTTATCGTATGTTATGCTGTTATTTTGTGCTATACTTTCTTACGTATTTGTTAGAAATGGGGTCTTTGGTTGGCAGTCAGGTTACCCCTCCTGTCCAAGCATGGACCCTCACTCTAGTCAGGGTAAGTCACACACAATCCAAATTATCCTGTGCCCACCCTCTGGTAGCTTGGCACTGAACAGTCAGGCTTAACTTAGAATTCAATGTGTAAAGTATTTGTGCAATAAATCATACAATAACACAATATAGCACCACAAAAATACACCACACAGTGTTTAGAAAAATATACAATATTTATCTGGATACTTGCAGGTCAAAACGATAAAAGATGCAATAAGAAAATGTAAAGATATCACTGGAAAGTGATATAAAGTGTCTTAAGTCTTTTAAAAGCAAACAAAGTCTCTTTCAAGCACAAAGTACCTGGTTTGAGTGAAAAATCTCCGCAAAGGGCCGCAGAGGAGATGTGTGGAAAATGGTGTGTGTGTCGGTTTCGCCCCTTCACACACAGACTTGCGTCGTTATTTTCCACGCAAGGGAGACGTTGCATCGATTTCCGACGCACGGATGGGTCTCCTCTTCGGGTTGTGGGGTTTTGAGACGCCTGAGGTCTGTGCATGGAATCCTGGGCTTGTTGACCAGTTCTGCGTCGTTCCGGTGGGCGATGCGGGGAAATTTCTCCCTCACGGTAGGCGCTGCGTCGATTTCCTCTCTGGAAGTCGGGCGGCATTGTCCCAGGTGGACCGCTCGTCGAAATTCCGGTCGTACCGCAGGCTCCGCATCGATCTTTTCCAACCGTTGGAAGGTAGCGGGGGCATTTTTCAACCCAAAGGGCATCACCCGAAATTGGTAATGACCCTCAGGTGTGGAAAATGCTGATCTCTCTTTAGCCCCCTCAGTCAAGGTGATCTGCCAGTACCCTGATGTGTGATCAAAAGTACTGAGGAATTTGGCAGCGCCTAGCCTGTCCACGAGCTCATCAGCTCGGGGGATGGGGTGAGCATCAGTCCGTGTGACTGAATTGAGACCCCGGTAGTCCACGCAGAACCTAAGTTCTGGCTTGGCACCGGGTGCAGCAGCCTTGGGTGCCAGCACCACAGGGCTGGCCCAGGGACTGCTAGACTGCTAGACTTCTCAATAACCCCTAGAGCTAACATCTTGGAGACTTCCTCTTTGATGCTGGCCTTCACCTTGTCTGACAACCTGTAAATTTTGTTCTTTACAGGGGGACTGTCTCCCGTGTCAATATCATGGACACACAAGTGTGTGCGTCCAGGGGTGATAGAAAACAGGGAGGAGTACTGTTCCAGTAACTGGTAGCAGCCCCCTCTCTGGTCTAGGGTCAGGAAGTCAGAGAAAATGACACCCTCCACTGACCCATCACCTTCCTTGGCAGCGAGGAGGTTGGGGAGAGGTTCACTCTCCTCCTCCGTCCCCTCATCTGTCACCAGAAGCATGTTGACTTCAGACCTCTCAAAATACCCATAGAGGAGCTCAAAGGGACTAAACCCTACCCCCTTCTAGGGTACCTCTCTGTAAGCAAAGAGAAGGCATAGTAAGAGGATGTCCCACTTACGCCTCAGGGGCTCAGGGAGGCCTGTGATCATGCCTTTCAAAGTCTTGTTGAATCTCTCCACAAGACCATTAGATTCTGGGTGATAGGGTGTGGTGAACTTGTAGGTTACACCACACGCATCCCACATAGACTTCATGTATGCAGACATGAAGTTAGTGCCTCTGTGAGACACTATCTCTTTTGGGAATCCCACACGGATAATTATCCCCATCAGAGTTCTGGTCACCACCGGTGCAGTTACGGTCCTCAGAGGGATTGCCTCTGGGTAACGGGTGGCATGGTCCACCAAAACCAGGATGAACCTGTTGCCTAGGGCAGTTTTTGGGGTCCAATGGACCAACAATGTCGATGCCCACCCTTTCAAATGGGGTGCCAACGACAGGAAGTGGAATCAGGGGGGCCTTAACCCTTTTTCCTGTTTTACCACTGGCTTGGTAGGTAGGACAGGACCTACAGAACGTATCTGATATTGTCCTCATTCTGGGCCAATAGAAGTGGGTGACAAGCCTGGCAAAGGTCTTGTCTTGCCCCAAATGTCCTGCCAGGGGAATGTCGTGAGCCAGTCCCAGTAGGAAGGTCAGGTAACACTGGGGGACCACCAGCGCACGCGCTGCCCCAATGGCTGGAACCTTAGGCTCACTGTAGAGGAGACCATTCTCCCAATATATGTGGTGATCGCCAGAGGCTTCACCTGCTGCCTGGGCTGAGGCTTGCTTCCTCATGCCCTCTAGAGTGGGACATTCTTTCTGCGCCTTGCAGAATTCCTCCCCAGTGGGCCCACCCTCAACTTGCCAGCCAGAAAGCTCAGGTAGGTCACCTAGGGCGGCAATGTTTTCCCCAGTTGGCTTGGGGGCCTCCTCCTCAGGAACCCCGTCAACCACTGCAGGAACTTCTGGGAAAGGTTTCCACCGCCCCTTGCCCCTCCTCTTGGCAGTTGTCTGGGCCATTGTTCCAGGCTCCAAACGCCCTTGACTTCCCTCTCGGGCCGCCATGGACCGTGTGGTCATGCAGACCCACTCAGGCAATCCTAACATCTCCAAGTGAGACCTTAGCTCTACATCCTTCCAGGTAGTGTGCTCAAGGTCGTTGCCTAATAGACAATCTACAGTCATGGCAGGACTCACAGCTACTTTTAGAGTACCAGAGATCCCCCCCCAATCAAAGGGACTATGACTTGGTGGAATGTATTTGGGATGACCTGCTCTGCTGACACCAGCTGACCCTTGACAGTAGTCATGCTGGCTCCTGTGTCACGCATAGCCTCCACCCTTTGCCCATTGATGGTGACCCACTGCCTATACTTGGAAGTATTGGCAGGCATGTGGGTTTTTGGCACCATCTCTGCATCCCCCAGGGACACTAGGGTTACCTCTGTCTGCTCCCCAAAACTGACTGGGACCATCTCCTCCCTGAGCGCTATGCTAGCCAACCCAGGTGTCTGCCCTCCTTTGGGGGACTGTTCCCTCTTGGGACACTTGGAGTCACCCTCAGAGTGCCCATACTTATTGCACTCTGCACATTGGCGTACAAACCTACCTGTCTTATGGTCAGTAAAACCTCTACTTTTGGAATCAGACCAGGATTGGTTACCACTACTCCCTTGGGAACTATTTTGGGGGCCTTTTGAGAACTCCTTGTTTTTAAGTTTTTCTCTCCCCTCTTTCTTCTGATGGGAACCCTGACCACCTTTGTGGGTGTTCCCCCCAGATACCTTTCTGGACACTCTGGTACTAGTCCAGAGGTCCGCCTCCTCAGCAAGCTTCCTGGGATTAGTCAGCTTACTGTCTACTAGGTGGTGGCATAACTCTGTAAAACAAATACTGAGCATATGCTCTCTCAGAATCAAATTATACAATCCTGTGTAATCATCTACTTTGCAGCCCCGCACCCATCCATTCAGTGCCTTACTGGAAAAGTCAAAGAAATCTACCCATGTTTGTGTGGACAGTTTGGCGCTGTCCCTGAACTTCTGACAGTATTTCTCAGGGGTCAGCCCAAACTTGGCAAGTAAAATGGCTTTCTGAAGTGGGTATGTGTTTTGATCCTTTGTGTCCAATGTGCAAAATGTGTCCCTCCCCAATGATGGCACATAACTCCACATAGCTGTACTCCGTTGCCCTTCAGGAAGCTCATGAGCCCTTAGTGCAACTTCATAAGCAGCTAGCCATTTATCTATGTCATCTCCCACCACAAAACTGGGCACCACATTTTTGGGTATACAAACCGTCTTTTCTCCAGCAGGTCCTGTCTGTATGCTGCCACCATTACTGCTGGATTCAGACTGTTTTGCCTTAAGATCCAGGTCCGTGAGACTCAGTTCATGAGCCAACAAAAGTTTCTTTTCAGCCAAGGCTCTCTCAGCTGCTTGTGCTTCTCTCTCTGCCCTTTTTTCCTCCTGTTGAGCTTCAATTTTCAGTCTCGCCATTTGCAATTGGAACTCCCTCTCCACTCTCCTTTCCTCTGTGGTCAGGCCTTGATCAGAGACACTGCTCCCTGGTCTGGAAGAGGGCACAATTGCAGTGGTAACATCACCCACTGATGGCAAAAAATCCTCTGGGGGGAGCCATCTTCTAGCTCCTCCTCCTCAGCATCCTCCTCTAAATGGGCTTCTGCCCAGGCCCTCAGCGCCCCTTAAAAGTCCTCCTTTCTGGAGGCCACTAAGGTGGGTACACTCACCTCCTTCCAGAACCCTTTTAGCTGTTTGACAGTATATGTCTCCAACAGGGCTAGGTCAAAATCTCTTTCTTGAGACCCAGCCTGAGACATGTTGAGTGAGGATTTAGGTTTAGAAAATTGACAGGAAAAACACATTTGCAAAAAGAGATAAATATCAAGTTGACCTTAAACTGTGGGTAGGTAGTGAAATACTTAGCTACTGTATGTCACTGCACAAATACAAGTCCTATTCTCACCGCTGATCACCAATGTTAGAAATGGGGTCATTGGTTGGCAGTCAGGTTACCCCCTGTCCAAGCAAGGACCCTCACTCTAGTCAGGGTAAGTCACACACAATCCAAAATTAGCCTGTGCCCACCCTCTGGTAGCTTGGCACGAGCAGTCAGGCTTAACTTAGAAGGCAATGTGTAAAGTATTTGTGCAATAAATTATACAATAACACAATATAGCACCACAAAAATACACCGCACAGTGTTTAGAAAAATATATAATATTTATCTGGATACTTGCAGGTCAAAACGATAAAAGATGCAATAAGAAAATGTAAAGATATCACTGGAAAGTGATATAAAGTGTCTTAAGTCTTTTAAAAGCAAACAAAGTCTCTTTCAAGCACAAAGTATCTGGTTTGAGTGAAAAATCTCCGCAAAGGGCCGCAGAGGAGGAGATGCGTGGAAAATGGTGTGTGCATCGGTTTCGCCCCTTCACACATGGACTTGCATCATTATTTTCCACACGGGGAAGACGTTGCATCAATTTCCGGCGCGCGGACGGGTCTCCTCTTCGGGTTGTGGGGATTTCAGACGCCCCGGGGTCTGTGCATGGAATCCTGGGCTTGTTGACCAGCTCTGCATCGTTCTGGTGGGCGATGCGGGAACATTTCTCCCTCACGGTAGGTGCTGCGTCGATTTCCCCTCTGAAAGTCAGGCGGCGTTGTCCCAGGTGGGCCGTGTGTCGAAATTCCGGTCGCACCGCAGGTGCCGCGTTGATCTTTTCCTTGCAAAGTCGAGTGTCGTTGTCCCGGGTCGGTGTTCGGTGAATTTTTCACCGCAGCACAAGCTGTGTGTCAAATTTTTCACCGCACAAGGAGTCCAGTTGCAAGAGAGAAGTCTTTTTAGTCCTGAGACTTCAGAGAACAGGAGGCACGCTCTATCCAAGCCCTTGGAGAGCACTTCTGCAGCAAAGCAAGAGAACAGCAAGACAGCAGGGCAACAGCAAGGCAGCAGTCCTCTGTAGAAAGCAGTTAGGTGAGTCCTTTAGGCAGCCAAGCAGTTCTTCTTGTCAGGGTGCAGGTTCTGGTTCAGGTTTCTTCTCCAGGAAGTGTCTCAGGTAGTAGGGCAGAGGCCCTGTTTTATACCCAAATGTGTCTTTGAAGTGGGGGAGACTTCAAAGAGTGGCATAGAAGTGCACCAGGTCCCCTTTCAGTTCAATCCTGTCTGCCAGGGTCCCAGTAGGGGGTGTGGCAGTCCTTTGTGTGAGAGCAGGCCCTCCACCTTCCCAGCCCAGGAAGACCCATTCAAAATGCAGATGTATGCAAGTGAGGCTGAGTACCCTGTGTTTGGAGTGTGCCTGAGTGAATGCACAAGGAGCTATCAACTAAACCCAGCCAGACGTGGATTGTAAGGCACAGAAAGATTTAATCTACAGGCCCTGGGCACATATAGTGCACTCTACTAGGGACTTATAAGTAAATCAAATAGTCCAATTTGGTGTGATCCAAGGTTACCATGTTTAAAGGGAGAGACCATATGCACTTTAGCATGGGTTAGCAGTGGTAAAGTGCGCAGAGTCTAAAAACCAGCAAAAACAGTGTCCAACAAGTGGAGGGAGGCAGGCAAAAAGCTGGGGGTGACCACCCTAAGGCTGTCAGGTCTAACAGTATTGCTGTGCTATTTTACCTGAGGATACACAGTCGATTAAGCTAAAATCGAATGTTTAGACTACTAATAATAAGAAAATCTTCCTATCAAACTTTGGGCCTCTACAAGGAACTGATGCATCGGCTTTGATGTGCCAGTTTCCTTGTGTAACCCTGCAGCCCCTAATTACACCATGGTAGCGCTGGGTTTATAAAACTGCGCATCATATCGCTCGTTAGCCCAACTGCGTCAAAGTTTTTGATGCAGTTATGGTGCTTTGCTGGGCTAGCATCAAAAATGTTGATGCTGGTCTAACAAAGCTCAGGGACGTCCATTGAAAAGAGCTTAGCGTCAGTTTAATGTCTGTCACAGGCAGGCGTATAAAAATGATGCTAGAATGGCAGAGAGAAATCTTGTAAAGTTCTCTGCGCATTGTTTTGGGCCTCCCTGTGGGGGAAAGCTGACTTGCGTACATTATACCTGGCACAGGTATAATGTCGCACAAGTGTTTACAGACTGGTTCAATGGTGGCATTGCACCAGTTTGTAAATAGGGCGCAGGGTGGGGAATTACTTTGCGCAACCGTAGCATCCAAAACAATGATGCTACAGCAGCGCAAAAGGCTTGTAAATGATCCCCTATGTTTTTCAATTTAACATAGGTTTTATATTAGGGAATTACCAGCCTTAGCATCCAGAACCAAGAAGTCCTCCTTGCCAGCTTTAATCTTCATAAATCTAGGAACCTTAATGAACAAGCATTTGCAAAATCTACAGGTGCCAGCTTGGCTGAGCCAAGAAAGGGTGGCGGGGTGTGATGAGAACAAAGAAATAGATGCAAACTGGAAAAACAAGTTTAGAGAGTAAGGAAACATGCATTCCAATGGATTGTTAAAAGTAAAATCTAAACATATGCTATTCAAGTAAGGAATGAGAGGATAATAACTCATCCAATCTGAAGACTGAGACCAAAATGCTCCTGAGCTGCACAAACACAAGAATTGAGATGAAAACTGTTAAACCTGGAGCACACAAACGAGATAAAAAACAAAGTCATCCAATCATTGGCAATGTTCAGTCTCAAAACCCACTCTAATTATACTTCCAGCAATCGGTTTGCCTATGACCAGCTAAAGCAGTCTGTAGCAGAGACCTCAAAACATTAACAGAGTCAAAAGCTCTTGGCTTGGCCAAGCGGGGAAGGGAGAATGAAGAGAATGCAATAGAGTGAGACAGGGAAAATGATGAGAAAAACCAAGGAAACATGTACTCCGAAGGAGTGTGAAAAGGAAAAGGAGAAGAGCTCCCTCAAGTAAGTGGTGGAAATATACAACTCACCCAAGCAAAACAAGAGGAGAATAAAATGCTCTTGGGCAGGACAAACAAGATTGGGAAGGAAAGGCATTAAGTTAAAGCACTCAAGTGCAAGGCAATAAGCCAACTGAATCATGAGCAAGGGCTGACCGATTGATCAATTTAATTGGAAACAATAGACTTAGTCAAGCCATAAAAAGTGATGCACGGAGGATAAGGTTCTTGAAGGCTCCTAGCGTTCACAATTTGTTTGAGGTGTGTTTAACCCCAGAGTATAGAAATAATAACAATTGTTTTTTTTAATACAGTTTGTTGAAATTGGCCCCATCTCCGGTGTCATCCCAAATGTTTTGCCTTCATCCCTATTATTTTTTAAATCCGTTTTTGTTGAAGTTTAGGACTCTCTTGACTTTACCACTGCTATCCAGTGTTAAAGTACTTGTGGTCTCCCCCGTAAAACATGATACAAAAGGCTTTAACCTAATTGGCATATTTAATTTACTGATAAGTTCCTAGTAAACTGGCCTGTAAATTAAATACTTCTAGTGGGCCTTCAACACTTTTTGTGTCACCCATTTAAGTAGCCCTTCAAAATATGTCTCAGGTCTCCAATTGCTGCCTCTGTGCCACTTTACACTGCCAGTTTGACCTGGCAAAATAATCCTTTTGCGCCGGACCTAAACCTGCCTTTTTAATGCCTGTCACTCCTAGGTTAGGCACTAAGGAGCCCCTATGGCAGGGTGCATTGTAATTAAAACATTGGACACGTTCTTTCAAGTTTCACATGTCCAGGTAGGGAAGCACTTACATTTGTTTTTTTTGCAAATGCAAAGACTGCCTCTCCCTTAGCATCAAATTGGGTTACCTTATCACAGTTAATACATTGTAACTTTTGGTTGGAAACAGGTAGAAATATTGTGTTTGGTCGTCAAGCAATTGTAATTTAAAATCCTCTTTAAAAGTAAAGTCAAATTTTAAGTCACAGTTCTGAAAATGCCACTTTGGAAAGTTGTCATTTTCTTGTCCTAATCATTTGGTGCCCACAGCCTGTGTCTTGGGTCATATGACTAGATGTAGTTGGTAGTTGGCCTCTGTGTATTCCTCTCACACAGTGTCACAAAGGGGGGCTGGATGTTGCAAGGATGGGGCTTTCTGATAGGTTGGGTGGGGGCAGAGTTGCCACCTACCACTCTTGCACTTCAATATGGGGTGCCTCCTTCACTCACATAGAACTTCACACTAGATTTTTGTCACCCTAGATATCTTGGGACTAGGAAGGCAAAGGATGGAAATTTCAGAAGCAGACGGGGGTGGGGGATGTCTCAAAGTAACTCTCACTTAAAAGCTGGCACCAGATATGAATATGCGACCCTCAGACTATCTTTTCAGTCCACTCCTGGACCTGTGGTTACAACAGAAGAAGGACTGCCCAGCTGCCAGAGGACTGCCCTGCTGCTTGAGGCATACCCTTCTTCTCTGAGAAGGAAGACTGGACCTGCACCCTTCATCCCAGGCTGAAGTAACTCCAAGGGTCAGCTGACTGACCTCCTGTTTTGAGCTAAAAGGACAGATCAAGCTTCAAGCTTCAAACTGCTCAGCATACCTGCTGCAAACAAACCTGCTTGAGCCCTTCTAGCTTCTACTAGAGCGAGTCCCTGATCCCCAAGGATCACCCTGACAAGGACTGTGGCTGTTGCTTGAGCAGGGTTTCACCCCCCTCAACCAACAACCCAATTTCTCACACAGTTCTTCACAATGCCCTTCATATATTTGTAAGCACCATAGATAACAAGTGTTAGTACCCAGCCCATAATACTGTAAGGCTGAGTTTACTTTGTCAAGATCTGGACACATGGCATGGGGTTGGAGAAGATAAACCCTTAGCTTGCAAAGTCTGTCAAATTTGTACATTTAGGAGTAGCAAAGTCAAGGAAAGATTTTTTAATTTGCAGAGGTGAAGGTTTTGCACCAACTGGCAGTACAACTATTACCTCCTCCAGCTGTAGAATGTCTTCCTCATAAAGTGAGGAATAGCTTGCAGCTGGGAAATGGCTATTCCATCCATTAAGTGCCATGAATAGAGCCGGGGAAGGGAGCAAGGGTTGTAGGAAAGAGTTTGGCCTTGAGCAAAGGGGGATGGTGTATTGGGAAGTGTAGGAATGGGCCCTCGCTTTTGAGCGAAGGGAGCTAACACAGAAGAGTACAGTGTGAGGGGTGTTTTTTGGGGGGTAGGACATGCAAGGGTTTTCACAAGTCATGGCTGTACCCATTGTCCTTTGTGGCTCCTTCACAACTTCTGCCTCAAAGTGCCACCAAAACAGCTGTGGAATGGCAGTAAATCCGTGCTCGGATTATTTAGATAGTTTCCAGCAAGTAAGACAAGTTGTGTCTTGACATTTTCTGCAAGAAAAAGACTACAATAGAACAATATGGCTGGATGCATTGAATAAAGCAAGAGAAAACAGGGGTATACATTTGTGCTTTTAAATTGAGTGCCATGTGCATTCCTTTGTGACAAGTGCTGCTTTAACATATGTGAGCTTGCATACCATTTCTAGGGAGAGGGATGTGCTAATCCCTTATCTGATTACACTGGGTAATATTCTTTCTTATCTTTGCCTGAGCAGCTTGACCGAGAGTTTCATCTGGGAAACCTACCGCACTAGATCTTAAAGTAAATTTTAAAATGATGCCCCTCTGGTTGGTGTAAGGAAATACATTCCTGGCATTTCACTTGAAAGGGATGGTTTTAATATCAAAGCAGTACCACTCTGTTCAAAACAATCCTACACTGTAAGATCTCTGACTGTGGTGAAGGAGACTAGGGCCCTCATTATGAGTGTGGTGGTTTTGAGACAGCCACATTTGTGGTGGAGGTCAGACCGCCACCAAAGTGGTGGTCCGACATCTATATTACGACCGTGGCGCAGCTGCCATGGTCGGACCTTTGACACTGCCAGGTTGCCGCTGGTTGACAGTCTGGTGGTGCCGGCGGTCTTAGTCTGCCAGGGCAGCGCTGCAAGCAGTGCTGTCCTGGGGACTATGACTCCCCTCTCCACTGGCTTTTGGATGGCGATCCTACTACCATGCAATGGCTGGCATAGACGGGGTGCTGGGGCCCTATGGAGGCCCCTGCACTGCCCATCCGCTTGGCATGGGCAGTGCAGGGGCACCATGGCCAGCCCTGTCACTCTTTCCACTGCCCAAATTATGGGCAGTGAAAAGCCCGACGCACTGCGACATTTCAACTGGCTCAGCAGGAAACACGTAATAGGGCCAGTGAGTGGAAAACCGGAGTGACAGTTTTCTGACCCTAAAGAGTTTGGCGGGCGACCTCTGCCACCCGCCAAACTCTGAATAAGGGCCTTGGTCTTCAAGTAAAGATGATTATTGGAAACTACTCATAGCTTTAGAACTTTATCTGTGTTTTTAGTCATCATAGTACTAATAGTACGAGGAAATGCCATGGAGTGCCATGACTTCGACTAGCACTCCTTGGCAAATGTTCATTGCTCTTGAATTGCACATGCCCCTTGAGGTACAACTGCTTCTAGCACCGTTCAGAAACAACGGTTCAATGAAGCATGAAATCAACTATAAGCCCATGTTCTGTGACCAATGTATTTCCAAACCACAGAGAAAGAGTATTGCCAACAGGTAGAAAAACAATATATCTAAAATGTAAAAGTGAAATTATAAGGACTAAAAGTAAACACAGGTATAACAACAGCAACATATTTGGTGTTCATTGTAAAATGATTCCAACATTTCCTTTTAAATGGCGTAAGTTACTGAGATTTTAAAGCACTTTATATATTTGTGTATTATTTATTTATGGCTTTTTGGCCCCATAATGTGAGGAACAGTAAAAAAGATAGTTAACATTATTAATATCTGTCCCCAGTGAGATATAGAAATATTTAATATGGTTAAAGCAAATCCTGCATAAACCTGTGTGTACCTTGCATGTAAACAAACAAGTAAGAATGCAAATTGACATGAAATATGCTACAGTGATCTGTGTATTATCCCAAGCTAGCTCAGGGGTTAAATAATGCACTTGCCGAAAAAATCTTTGTTAATTCTGCAGGTTACATAATCTAGTTCTAATAAGATACTTCATTCTGTTAATATGATTGTTGGTCAAATCCACAAGAATTTATTTTTTTCATTTTAGAGCTTATAAAGAGTACTATTACCCAGTAAACTGTCTGTCTGCTGGAATGTCCATGTTTTCACTTTATCTTAATCAGAGCGAAGTTAATTTCTAACCGTAGCCTCCGGGCATCAGGGATCCACCGTTCTGGTGCCAAACACGAAGAAGCGTAACCACCACATCAACTATGCAAGAACTATGGGGTAAACAAGAGAGACACATTTGACATGCAAAAGTTACCCGAGGGACATTAAGGGTGGATTTTAGCCTGAAGACACTTTGGGCTTGACACATTCATGGCACTATGAGCAAGACCAAACATCCTTAAGGTGTTCTCTCCCAGACAGGAATCCAGTGGAGATCCCACATGTGTGGCATTGTGTAGGATTTTCTAGGGAAATTAAGAATCAGTTTGGCTGACAAATTGTGTACGATTTGGAGTTAGGCTAGTAGGGCCACCGAAATGCCCCCAAAAGTGCATTCCCATAGTTTATCCTAAACATTATGAGGCTACGAGTTACCGTCTGGTGCATATCCAATAGGCAATATTTAAAGATCTCACTCAGCATGTTTAAGATTGCAGGGCAAGTTACCACACCTTGCACACTACTCTGATGTGGAGATTTCATGATGGAGAATGTTCCCAGTGTTCTTACCTCATGTGCAGACGAGGGAACCTCGAGAGTTCGGGCAGCCACCATTCATTTGGCCAACTATCTAAGTGCTATCGAAAGAAAAGTACTTCACCCATATCTGAATTAAGCTGGAGGCAGCTGAAATGCATCCACGTAGCGACCATTTTCTTACAGTCCTGAAAATTGTTTTGCAGATTAGAACCCTTGTCAGTTATAGTAACGATAATTTGTGTTGGTGTTGCTTGCCTGTGGGTTTGTTTCAGATCAAAAGGGCAGATTAACGTTTAACATAGGAAGCAGATGTACACTAAAATGTGTGGCCACAGCGCCAAATCCTGAGGTTCTCCACATGACTGAGTGGTGACTTTGAAAATAAAAGCAGCAAAGGACACTACTTGCGTTCTTGCAATCAAAAAAGACACAAGCAGCTTAAGGACTTGGTGGCAGATACTGATGTCGAGCAGATGCTCTAATAGTGTGATGGATGAGATGAGGTCAATTGCCGCTGAGAAGTCTTAGGGAAGGATTGCTCTGTCTCCTTTGTCCAGACACATTCTTTGATTGACTACCACAGTACTATAGCTAGCCTAATAGCCTGACTCTGTGGCATCTTAAAGCTGGCTGGACTCACGATGATTGTATAGCTGCCTGTCAATCCTTTTTTCCAGTCGCTATCTGGCAGAGGCAGCAAATAAATCAGCCGGTAGTAAAACAGCGCCTTACGATCAGCTGTGGGCTATCGTGAAAGAGCGTCAGAACGGGCTTCCGGATCCCAGTAGTGATCGAAAAGTTATATAAGGTGGCAAAAATGTGCGATGGGACAACACAGCAACAGAGGTCATGTGCTAATATATTGATATACCTTTTGGATTAAAAATCAAAATGTATCTCAAAATATTAGTGCACCTGCTCCAGAGGTATGTCATATTCAAGCAATTACAATTCATCAAACTATCTTAGTGGGCTAATGATCTTGTGCCGATATCTGAATGTATAGGTCTAAAGTTCCAGTCTGTATACGATACATCAAGATGGTAAGGTTTCTGCTGTCTGCACAGCCTATTCCATTCATGCTCCTTATTTCTAAAACATACCTTATATCCTTTAGTCTGAGCAGACTATGATGCTATTTTCATTCTCTCCCCTCAACTGTTCGCCTACTTTGCTTAGTATAAAAATCTATAAATCATTAAGATAGAACAACATTCGTGCTAAAAACGCACAATCTGCAAATCCTTAAAAATACTTATAAACACTGTGTCAGTTTACGTAAATAAGATATGAAAATTGTTGAGACATTGTGTAACAAGTTAGCAAAATCAACCAACCAAAATTTACTGGACAACATGCTTAGAGGCTTAATGTTGGGGAAAGGATGGCATTATAGTGGCTTTTTTAAGACACGAAGATTCTCTTCAACTAGTAGCCAATGCAGCTGGACTCGTACTTAAAGTCTAGCAGTTATAACTGAATAAAACACGATTCCAGGAATAGCAGAGAGCAAACTATAGCATTCGTTGGGAAAAAAAAGAAGTCATACTTAAATCCTCCGTGCACAACCAGAAATGATACTTCACATACAAGGCACAGGGAAAAAAGGGTCTCAATCAGCTACTCATGACAGGGAACGAGAGAGATCTCAAAGAGATTCGTCCACAGAAGGGGTTTAGTTTGAGGGCATAGGATTGAAGCTAACTCCTGCCGACCTCCTCGGATGCCGCTCATTGTCTCATTGCAGATTACTTCCCAGAGCAGCGTTCTGGTACTGCTGGATTCCTGCAGATCTCCAGTCATGCCCTAGAAAATGCATCTTAACAGCTGTTACGGAAGAGGAGAGAATGCAGGCATGCCTTTTCCCAACCTTTGCTCTGTTGAGGTTTGTTTTTCTACACAACTGCTCCCCCCAGCCTGCGTTCACACCAGAGACCTGTATGACTTGCTCCTCTCTTGACTCAAACCTGTACCTTTTTTGATGTACCAATATTTATTGATGTGAAATCCTCCACTGTGAGGACAAAAATATGTATTGTCAGTATTCCAATCAATAACATTTACTGAACCCCCCACTCATGTTGAATCAAGTACGGCTTAAGATGACAACAAACTGAGGAGCTTATTTACAACCCCCTCGTGCCATCGGTGTTCACTTTTTATGATGCTCCAGCGGTGCAGAGTTCAGACTCTTGTTTATGAGACCACACAGAGGCACTTCTCGTGGCTTTTCTTGGCCTCGTAGACATGGTGCAAGGCAACGTAGTGCAAGTGATTACTCTGTGCCAGGGAGGAGTTCCATGGGTGGTGCGGTGGGTTTTCCCACGAAAACACCAATTGGTTTAGATGCATTCTCATATTTACAAGGGTTTGTAAACCTGGGAATGTGTCAAAACTGTATGCCTCACCAGGGAGGCGTAATTAGGAGAAATATCTTTATTTCTCCTCGTTTTTTCTCTTTCTAAGTGTTCTGCACTCTGAAGCACACTTGTAAAGAGGAAAACACCTCCTTGGATAGTTTTTGCGCAGGAAGGTGTGCTTTCCTGCACAGAAACAATCCTGCCAACATCGCAGACACCCTTGCAGTATGGTGCAATGGTGCCCGCGTTGGCAGTATGCACCAGATTGTGCACCTGCACTGGCTGAATGGACAGGGGAATGCACCATATCTCATAAATATAGTGCATTTCTGCTCTTTTGAATTGGCTTTGGGTAGCACAGCAAAAAGATTTGATGTGCTTAGCTATGACAATTCAGGGTAAATATGTTCCTGAGTTTTACAACTAATAACACATAAGTTGTTTTTATATGGAACATTTCAATCAAGCCAGTAAGGAAAGTTGCTAAGGATCGAACATTAAAAGACAAATTTACAATAGAAAAGACCTCCCTCCATAAACTGACAAGCTGTAATATACACATAGCTCTTATTCACAGTCACCACTGGTTTCCCATCTGTGCAGACTGCACATTAGTTAATACCACGCTTCCTCCTTTTTCTCCCTACTTTTTCTTAGCTCACATAACTCCAAGTATTTGGAAGAAGCTGCACAGAAGATTTTGAACTAAATTAGCCTAGAAGTAATCAATAGCTTAGTAAAACTATGTAAAATCAATGCCTGTAGCGCTCAGGTGATCTGTGATGAGCGCTGTAGAGATGCTACCACTGTCATGGCTTTCAAGTTCCCCATTGGCCATAAGTGCGCGTCCGAAGGGTCTCTACCTCTGCTTCTGGTACCCTATGTAGCACAAAATGTATTGGTGTATTATTTTATCAGCGCAGCGTGCATGTGTGCCACATTGAAGATTTGAGCACTGTTCCTTTCAGTGACCTGTGAAGTAGTCTGAGGCTTTCAGGGTCTCAGATCTCTCTTTTTGAGCCCACGACAAACTTTAAAGCAGCTTCCCAATGTACTATTGTTCTCTTAGCTATTTGGATGGCACGTTGGTGTTGGTTTTCTTTGCCTTTTGATTTCAGATTGTTTCTTGTCACACATTATAAGGACATTACATAACTTACCCTATTAAGAAGCAAGTTAGGAGTATTTTTAATAATGTTATTATTTTATTTATTTATTTATTGGTATGTAGGGCACAATATACACCGCATGTACAGTGTCGTACAGTGGAGTAGAATGTCATAGAGTAAACTAGAGTTGCCGTACACTCGCATAGACATGAGTACACTGTTGTATGGTGGAGTGCCATAGAGTGGAGTATTGTGTGGTAGAATGGAAGGGCACTGAGTGTAATTGAGTGGAATACAGTGCAGTGGAGTTGGGCATAGTGGAGTCACATACAGTGGAATAGTGTAGAGTGGTGTACAGTTGAATACCAAAGACTGAAGTGCCATAGAGTAGCATGGTGTGTCATAGAGTGTTGGAAAGTGTCATAGACTCAAGTTGAGTGCAGTGGCATAGAGTGGAGTAGAGTGTTGTGGAGTGTGCTAGAGTCTAGGGGATATAGTGCTGTAGAGTGTAGTGGTGTACAGTGGAGTAGAGTGTAACTCTGTGTCCTTGAGTAGAGTGGAGTAAAGTGGGTTGTAGGGACATAGAGGCAGTTGCATAATGTGTCCAATAGTGCAGTGCAGTGTCATATAGTGGCATACAGTGGACCAGAGTGCCATACAGTGGCATAAAATGGAGTAAAGTATTGTACAGTGGGGTTTAGGGGCATAGGGTGTAGTAGAGTGTTGTAGGATGGTATGGAGTGTAGTAGAGTGATGTTGTACAGGGTAGAGTGTGATAGAGTGGAGTGGTGTAGAGTGGAGTGGCATAGAGTGTGGTAAAATGTCATACCATGAAGTCTTGTGAAGTGGCACAGCTTAGAGTGTGCTAACTGTTGCAGAGTTAAATGCCATGTCATAGAGTATAGTGCCATGGAGTGGCATACAATGGAATGGATTAAAGTCTCCTGTGGCATGGAATGTAGTACAGTGGAGTGGTGTGGCGTGTTGTAGAGTGTCAGAAACAACTGTCATAGATTGGAGTAGGATGGAGTGATATAGACCTTGAGTACAGTGTTGTACAGTGGAATGATGTACAGTGGAGTGGCATAGAATGCTGTAGAGTCGAGTGGTACAGAGTGGTGTTGAGTGGAGTGGCATAGAATGGATTAGTGGGAGTACAGTGGGGTCAACTCGAGCAGTGTGTCATAGAGCAGAGTAGAGTAAATTGGGGTGAAGGGCATAGAGGGAGTCGTGCAGCGTGGAGTAGAGTGTTGCACAGTAACATAGAGTATTACTAGAGTGTTGTTCAGTGACATAGGCTATTGTGGAGTGGAGTTTGGTAGACTATAGAGGGGCATAGAGTAGTGTATAGTGGAGTACCGTGTTGTACAGCAGAGTAGACTGCAGTGGCATAAACTGGAGTGGTGAACAGTGTAGTGTTATAGATTAATGAAGCGTAGAGTCTTGTATGGTAGATTGACATGCCATACTGTGTTGTGGCATATAGTGGAGTAGTGTACAGCATTTTGGCATAGAGTGAACTCACGTGCACTGGAATTGTATGCACTGGAAATGCATAGACTGGAGTGGCTTATAGTGGAGTGGCATACAGTGGACTGACGTACAGTGGAGTAGCCTACAGTGGAGTGGTGTGCAGTTGGGTGGCATAGAATGGAGATTCATAAGGTGAAATACCTTAGAGTGCAGTGACGTAGACTTGAGTTGCTTTCAGTGGAATAGCATAAAGTGGAGTGGCGTAGAGTGCAGTGGCATACAGCTAAATACCGTAGAGTGGATTGGTGTAGAGTGGAGTGTCATACAGTCAAAGAATGCATAGTGGAGTGGTGTACAGTGGAGTGGTATGTTGTAGAGCAGAGTGGAGTAGAGGGTCATGTCATAGAAAAGAGAGGAGTGGTGTACAGGGAAATGGCATAGACTGGAGTGATGTAGAGTTGAGTAGTGTATTGTTGAGTACAGTGGAGTGCCGGGGAGTGAAACAGCATTCAGTGAAGTGGTGTTGAGTGGAGTTGCGCCCTGTAGAATAGCATATAGTGGAGTGGTGTAGACTGGAATGCTATAGAGTGGAGTGGTGTAAATTGAAATAGCTTATAGTGGAGTGGCATAGAGTGGAGTGGTGTAAAGTGCAGTGCAATACAGTGGAATTGCATAGAGTAGAGTGGCTTAGACTGTAGCAGCCTACAGTGAAATGGCACACAGTGAAATAGCATAGAGTGGAGTGGCATACAGTAGAGTGGAGTGCTGTAGAGTGGAGTGGGGTGGACTATTATATAGAGGATCTAACTGCAGTAGAGTAGAGTGGCATGTCACAGAGAGGAGTTACTTGTTATAACCTGTAGTATTGTGCTGTACAGTGAAGTGGAGTGCTGTGTCGTACATTGGAGTGTTGTGGCATATAGTGGGGTGGAATGGTATGTCGTACAGTGTACCTTAAAGGCATGTAGTGTAGCTGAATTGTTGTACATTAAATTTTGGAGGAATGCATAAAATGATGTTTGACTTATGCAAACTTGCATTTCTCCAGATTTACAGTGCAATGCAATGTGATACATGGTGGCCTTCCATTGTTTGTTAAATCTGCCTTAAGTATGGCATTGCCATTACAACACCATGCATAATGCAAGGGTAATGCAATACAATGATAAATCTGTCACTTAGTGATATATTGTTCCACCGTATAGCATGGTAACTTTGTGGTATACTACGGTACATGCCGCTAACAAAACAGCATTTAATTGACTAATGGATGCCTTTACAAAATTGAAAGGCAGCCATATTGTTCTTACTACGCTTTAGCTGTGTTCTGCGTCAGGGCCCTAAATATAGATAAGTAGTATGTCTTATTGTTGTTCTGTACCTATTACCACTTTGGTAATAGGTAGGGGCATTTATTTATATTTTTCTGTATATTTTTAAAAATTCTAAGGAGTACCTCAGTAGTACGTCAGAAGTACAGTGTGTTTGCCACTAATGTAATTTTTAAAAAGATATTTTTAAGTAGCTCTGTAATTTCTTGGTATTTCTGCGGTAATCCGTACACTTGTTAAAAAAGAATGAAATATGTAAAACATTGAAATATTTGTGAAATACAGTCTAGTAGTCTATTCATAAGCTTTTTAAACATATTTTTAAAATTGTTTTAAGTGCCAGATTACCTCCTTGGAAGTACCGCTGTACTCTGTATATTTGTTTTATATTTATAGAAACTTATAAATAATTTTTCCTACCTATTACAACTTCAATAAAGTGGTAATAGGTAGGGAAAATATATAAAATCTAATACTTACCTATAGCTGAGGCCCTAATACAGAACATAGCCAAAGTGTACAGAAAAACAACATGGCTGCATGTAACTTTTGCAAAGACAGTCATTAATCAATCACAGAATGACTGGTCATAGCTATTAAATGCAATACTTTCACAAATGCTGCAAAATCTCATGAAACTACTGTTGCCACAGATATCACAAAGCTACAATACCCTATCACTTTAAAAATACTCAATATCCCTGTAGTAACACAAGGATCATGTACACTCTATGATCGATATTTCTGCCAAATTACATTTAAATCCCGTCAGCCATTTTTGCACTACATGTGATACAAATGTCTGTTGAAAAATGCATTGGTGTAAAAATGCCTTTTATGATCCCCCTTTCTCTTTGCACCTCCTTGACCAATCACCACAAAACTTTCCATCAGCCACCAATGTAACAAACGCTAGAGGTCTTCAAAGTTTTGTTGAAATTCACTGACAAACATTAAAGGTTAAAATGGAGAAATGGAGGTAGGTACAATTTTAATTTAGGTTGAAATACTTGGAAATTTGCTGAAAAGGGGCTCCTCTTCAAAAACAAAAAAAACAGGGAAATTTGCCAGTTATATGTAACTAGCATAGGTATAACTTGCACTGCAACAGATGTTATGAGTAATGTAATATGTGTGGTCATAAGCAGTGCATTAGAGGGGGAGGATTGTCATAAGTGATGTAATATGTGTGGAAAAGCAGTGCATCACAAGGGAAGGGGATGGAGTGTTTGCATAGCCTAGTCTACAGCCAGGCCCTGCACCAAACCAATTGCTAATTCAAGGGTTGGGTTGGCCACAGGGGTAGGTAGTCAGTTGGCTGATTTTTTAAAAAAATCTAATTGTTTATATTTTTCTATGCAGGACTCCCGCAGCAGACGCAAGACCACAGGAGCTGTGCTGTGTCCCAGGGGACTCCAGCGGGACAGCGATGGTACCCCTACTCTGTCTCCTTTTATATCCTTCAAATGATGTTTCAGGACTCATGGCCCAAGTCCTCAAGTCCTAAAATAGTGACAACATTTTTTCTTCATGTTGGGGCCATCACTCACATTGCTCAGTCCCTCAAGTGTCCCATCTCCCTGGACTGACCAATCAGAACCCTCGTTTTGAGGTTTTCTCCATAGGAGTCAAGCAGGAGTCCCACAGCAACAGACATCTAACATTTTTTAACAGTTATGTCTCTAAAATGGCTAAACAGAATTGCACCAAATCTCAAGTAGTGTACTTTGTGAGCAAAGATATAGCTCACTGCCACATTTGGCGTTATTCTGCTTAGCAGTTTTTTATATATCACTGTTTAATTTCTCCTGTGGAAATGCATGAGGAAAAAGTGATTTGGGACTCGGCCTTTTTCTAAACTGCTTTTTGACAGATAACCCCAATCAAGTTTTCAGGAAAGAGCTGAGGTGGGTGGACTTTCTTATTGGTAAGTTTCATAAAGATTTATCAAACAATTAAAAAATTATTAACAAAACAGAAATGCTATGGAAATTCGAATTAGCAGTGGTGACCACCACTGTGTGATTAATAGATATATTTTTTATTTTTACCCTGGGGGAACCTCTATGTCCCCCACAATGTCTGGGGTAGGGTATCCCTACCCTGATCCCTTACATTATATATATTTTTAACTTCCTGACAAGGCACTAAGGCTCCAAGCCCTATCATGGCTGCCAGCAGCATTTTCCTCATGTTGCTGACAGCCAATGAGAACGCTGCTCCTGTGGGAGTCAATTAGCCCAAGTGAAAAAAGCTCCCTGGGCCAATCAAAAAGGCTCTATTTTCCAAACAAGAGTACCTCCACCCCAACCATCCAGATATGCAGTTATTTTTAACCTTAATTTCTCAAAAACTACTAAACCCATTTACACCAAATCAGAAAAGACATAGGGCCTGATTACGACCTTGGCAGAGGGGATTACTCTGTCCCAAATGTGATGGATATCCCACCCGCTGTATTATAAGTTCCATTATATACTATGGAACTTGTAACACAGCGGATTAGATATCCGTCACATTTGGGACAGAGTAATCTCCTCCACCAAGGTCGTGATCAGGCTCTTAATCTCTGTACCACGATCTAGCTTCCTGCCAAATAAGATGTATATAATTTGTTTAGCAGTGTAAATCCTTTTCGTAGATTTTGTGGTAGTGCAGGTGTTTTTGTAGCACTCCTTAAAGAAATCTATGGAAAATGCAAGGGGATTGTGCATTATGTGAGGTTATAAGCAGTGCATGGCGGGTATGCAAGTTATAGTTAGCTCTGCTAAATATTACTGGTGAATTTCTATGGTTTTCTTTTTAGTTCAGAACGTCAGTGCTGTCACTGCATGTTCGCCTAACTATAACAATACTTTAATCTTTGTTTTTCCAGTGAATTTCTAAGGTTTTTTCTAACAAAAATATATCTTTTTATGACACCTAACTATAATGTTACTTTACCATTTGGATTATCAGTGTATTTGAAGGGTTTTAATATTTTATTCTCATATGTAAAGTCATCCCCCACCACGCATGGCCAAAAGAGGGGGCCTCAGAGCCACAGGGCCTTCTTTTTTTTAAAAAGGGCGGGAGACCACATTGCCCTCTCCTCAAGCCTCAGGAACACCATCTTCTAGGGCCTTATGTTTTTTTAAAGGGGAGGGGGACAAAGTTGCCCCTCTCCCTGAGTGTTATTATTAGGCCCTGGGGACCCCATCCCCAAGGACTGTTTTTTTAAGGGGAGGAAGTCCATGCAGCCCCCTCCCTGAATGTTTAAAACATTCTTAGGGATGTTCTTTTTAAGGGGAGAGGGTCCACGTGGCCCCTCTCACTGAGCCTTCAAAATGCCCTTGGGACTCCATCCCCCAGGGCCATATCTCATTTAAAGGGGAGGGGGGTGAGTTGCCACCCTTTTTGAGCCTTATTAGGCTCTGTGGACCCCCTCTGCCAGGGCCTTTTTTTTAAATGAAAGGGAAATGGGGCCCCCTCCCCAAGCCATTATAGGTGGTAGCCCACCACTGGAGCCGAAACATACAAAAAAGGAGATGGCGATGCAGCCTTCCTCTACAAGTCTGGCTGTGTGGCCCCCTCCTGAGCCTTATTAGGCCCTGGAGACACCTATCTCCACGGCCTATTTTTTATGAATGGAGAAGTGCCTGTTTTGTCCCCCCTCCCTGAGTCTTATTTGGCCCTGGGGAGCCCATCTTCCGGGGCCATGTTTTTTTTAATTAAAGAGGAGGTGGCTGCATGGCCCCACTTCCAGAGCCTTATTAGGCCCTGGAGACCCCATCCCCAAGGCCTTTTTAATGAACGAGGGAGGGGATGTATGACCTTCTCCCTGAGCCTTGCTACGCCCTAGGGACCCTATCTCCCAGGACCATTTTTTTAAATAAAGAGGGAGGGGGCACTTGGCCCTCCTCCCTGAGCCTTGCTGGGTCCTGAAAGGGAGGGGGGCATGGGGTAGGTTCTGGGGTCCCCATCCCCAGTGCCACTAATAAAATAAAAAAATACTCCTACCAAGTGGGAGCGAACACAGGTTTCTCTGCCTGTGCCGGAGTGGGCCGGTCAACGTCTGCTATTTTTTTTATAATCCCTTGGAATTGCTGCAATTTTTACCAAGTATTTTCTTAGTTTTGGACCTGAGGGTCTCGCTGGGTCCCCCAACCCAGCCCAGGGGGTCAGGGTATTCCTACCCTACCCCCTGATATTTATTTATATTTTCACTTGCTCAGGACAGGGGTTAAGTCCCCAAGTCCTGTGATTGCTGCCAGCAACATTTTTCTCATGTTCCTGGCAGCCAATCAGAGTGCTCTAGCCTACTGAACTCTTACTCCAGGAGACCAAAATAGCCTAATAGAAAAAAAGCTCCCTGGGCTAATCAGAACACTCTATTTTTTAAAATTTGGTTTGATAGACTCTCACGAGAGTGCCTTTAACCCAACTGTTGGGATATCTATATTTGTTTAGCCTTAAAAATTTTAAAACTACTGAACAGATTCACCCTACATAACAAAAAGCACAATCTGATTACCAAGATCCAGCTTCCTGCCAGGTGCAATTCTGTTCAGCAATTTTGGTTGTAGCCCTTCTTAAAAAAGTCTATGAAACATACATGGGAATTCTTTGTTTTGGGATCCCCATTTTTTCCCGGCCCTTGCTTGACAGACCACCACAAAATATTCCATACCCAAATTAGTCAAAAAGTAGCACCTTTTCGGAATGTTTTGTGGAGATTGTTCAAATGGGGCCAAAATTAATAGCAACACAAATAATGCTTTTCCTATGGAACAACTGACCTAACTATAACTACCCAGGGGTGAGCGATCTATCTATCTATCTATCTATCTATCTATCTATCTATCTATCTATCTATCTATCTATCTATCTATCTATCTATCTATCTATCTATCTATCTATCTATCTCAGTGGTTCCCAACCTGTGATCCGGGGACCCAAAGCCTCCTCAGGGGGTCCATGACTGCTTAGAAAAAGAGTTTTGGCCCCCAGCTTTCAGTAATGACTTTATTGGGCGGGGTGTTCGGATTCCAGTAATGATTCAGTGGGGGTCTCCTGGTCCCAGTAATGATACAGGTAGGGTACACAGAAGTCAAAAGGTTGGGAACCACTGAAGAGTGTATGTTTAATATTAAAATGTAAAAAATGTTTATATTTTTTTAAGAAATAGACCCTCATTGCTCCCGACAGGGTGGCTGCCCTCTTCAGGGTGAGCAGCCCATCAGAGTTGTTAAGAGTTTTCTGCTAGGTCATTGGTTAGAAACCTCTGTTTCTGCCCACCGAGCTAGCGGAAAACAAGCAGGAAAAAAGCTACAACATTGTCTCCGGCTCATAATCAAGCCAGCAGCAATGATGTAGCCCGCAGGGTGCACCTGACCCTACTGTAATACCCATTCAGGCCAAGAAATGACCTGTATCCCAACGCAGGATGGTCTGGATTTTGGGCTGGAGAGGCTGTGCATGGCCTCCACCTACAAGGTGGCCCAGGTACACCACTGACCTCTGCAATATCTGGCATTTGCTTGCCTTGATAGTCAGACCTGCCTAGAGCAGGGCCCACTTCCCTCAGGTGGACCAGGTGATCCTCCCAGGTGTAGCTAAATACAGCTATATCATCTATATAAGCTGCACTGAAAGATTCCAACCCAGACAAGACTTTGTTCACCAACCTTTGGAGGTGGCATGGACATTTTTCAAAACAGAGGGCATCACCTTGGATTGAATGTGGCCCTCTGGGGTAGAAAAAGCTGACCTCTCCTTAGCCCCTGGATTTAGGACAATCTGCCAGTATCCTGAAGTCAGATCAAATGTGCTCAGGAACTTAGCAGTCCCCAATCTGTCAAAGATCTCATCAGCTCTAGGCATGGGGTGAGCACCAGTCTTGCTTGGGGACTGCATTCAAACCTCTGTAGTCTACACATAATCTTTATTCCCTTTTCTGTCCCTGGGGATTAGGGTTGGGTACCAACACCACTGGAATGGCCCAAGGACTATCAGAGTGCTCAATGACCCTTAACCCCAACATCTTAGCTACCTCAGCTTTGATGTTGGCTCTCACCTAGTCTGACAACCTGTTCAACCAATTTTGGACAGGTAAGCTGTCACCAGTGTCAATATCATAGACACACCAATGGGTGAGTTCAGGGAGAACAGCCCAGTAAACTGGTCTAACACTTGTCTGCTGTTTCTTTGCTGCTGGGCTGTCAGTTTGGGGGAGAATACTACTCCCTCCACTGACCAGTGTTGTGCGTTGGTGAAGAGGAGGTCTGGCAAAGATTCACTTTTCTCCTCCTTTCCCTCATCTGTGAGCATAAGCATGGTCATGTCTGCCCTATCCTGGTGGGGTTTCAGTCTTTTTACTTACAGGATCCTATGAGAATTCCTGGTGGTGCCAAGGTCCACCAGGTAGGTGACCTTACCCTTTTTCTTTAGAATGATGTAGTGCCCAGTCCACTTAGCCTGGAGGGCCCTAGGAGCCAGGGGCTCCAAAAGGCACATCAACTGACCTGGGTGGCACTCAGGTGTGGTCGCCTTTTTGCCATGCCAGATCTTCATGGTTCTTGGCTGTCCTCCAGGTTGTTGCTTGCCTTCTTCATGTATTCTGCCTTACACAACTGTAGGCCTAGCACATAATTAAGCACATTCTGTTTGGACTCTTTGAGTGGCTTCTCCCACGATTCTCTCACCAAACACAATGGGCTTCTTACAGGGGTCCCAAACAGTAACTAAAAGGGGCTGAAGCCAACCCCCTTCTGTGGTACCTCCCTGTAAGCAAACAGCAGGAATGCGAGGAGAACATCCCTTCTGAGTTTGTCAGACACACCCATGATCAGGCCCTTCAGGGTCTTGTTAAATCTTTCCACCAAACCATTGGTCTGAGGATGATATGGGGCGGTGAACTTGTATGTAACACCACATTCATCCCACATTGCTTTCATACAGACAGACAGAACATTTGGGCCTCCATCTGAGGCTACCTGCTTGGGAAAGCCTACTCTGATGAATTCACCAAGTAGCGCCAAAGCCACTGTGGGAGCAGTGACTGTCCTGAGGGGTATTGCCTCTGGATACCTGGGTCATGGTCCACTATCACCAGAATGTATCTGTTAGCTGAGACAGTTAGTGGGTCTAGGGGCCTAACAATATCAATCTCCAACCTCGCAAAGGGAGTCTCAAACACTGACAGAGGTATTAAGGGAGGCTTTGGCTTTTCCCCTGTCTTGCCACTGGCCTGGCAGGTGACACAGGAGCTACAAAACTGCTTTAGTTTTTCTGACATGTGTGGCTAATTAAAATGGTTGAGCTGCCCATTCCAGGTCTTGGTCTGCCCCAAATGTCCTGCCAAGGGAATGTCATGGTTTAAGGTGAGGAGGAATTCCCTGTACTTCTGGGGTCCACCACTCTCCTGGTTGCCCCTGGATTGGGGTCTCTTGCCACAGTATAGAGGACTCAATCCTCCCAATAAACCTTGTGGGGTCCAGTAACCCCCCCGCTCTTGCCTGGAGGCAATATGTCTCAGGCCCTCAAGAGTGGGACACTCCCTTTGCGCCAGGTCAGACAGAGCTTGCAGGGGAGGGGTCCCTCCCTCAGAGGTCATATCCTCTCCCCTTAGGGTTAGATTCCTCCTGCAACTCTGTAAACTCTCGGGCTGGCAAGCCAGACTCTGTGCCCTGTCTCTTGCTCTTGGAGGCTTAGCCTATTGTTCCAGGGTTTAAGAGTCCAGCACTTCCCTGTCATGTGGTCTATGACCTTGTCACAGCACAAAACCATTTAGGGAGGTCCAACATCTGTACATGGATCCTTCTTTCCACGTCTGACCGTTCAGATGCTTACAGATCATTTCCCAGAATGCACTCTTGTGGGAGGGCAGGAGCTAGAATTACCCCTCCCCTTAGAAGTGGCATGACTCAGGGCTCCCCCTCCATGTGCAGGTTTTGGGGAATCTTGTGAGGACTCCTTGGACTTTTTAATCTTCCTTCCTCTGGGCTTTCCCTTGGAAATAGCCCTGTCCTCCCTTTTTCTGATCAACCCCTCGGGGTTAGATGATAATTCTGGTTCTTAACCATTCATCTGCTGCCTCCTCCAGGTCCTTGGGTCTGGTCAACCTAGAGTCCACTAGATACTGGCATAACCCCTCTGCCACACAATTAGTTACAAGATGATCTTTCATAATTAAATTGTAAAGCCTCTCAGAGGGATTTACCTTGTTACCCCGTATCCAGCACTCTAGTGCCTTTTCTGAGATGTCCACAAAGTCAGCCCAGGAATGGGTATTGCCCTTCTGGGTGTCCCTAAACCTAATTCTGTATTGCTCTGGGGTCAAACCAAACTTCTGGGTGAGACACTTTTTTTTATTTTGGGATAGGAATCTGTCTCCTCTTCCCCAAGGGTCAGGAGCCTATCCCTCCCAGATACTGGGATCAACTCCCATAGGATTGTCCCCCCAGTACTGAGGCTTAACTCTTCTCATCTTGAAAGCCCTTTCAAAAGCTGTCAGCCATTTGTCCATGTCGTCTCCCTCTTGGTATACAGGAGCCATTCCCTTGGGTAACCTGGGACAAAACCCACCACCCCTGGACATCCCAGTGTCTTCTTTGCTGCCACTATCTCAATGATCTTCTCTTGCCCACTTTTTCTTCTCTAGGGCCAACTTTTCTGCTTCTACAGCTATATAGGTGAACTGGGCCTCCAGTTCTCTCTCTCTCTGAGGGACATGTTATTTCCTTCTGAGGGGACCCCTCTACCCCAGCTAGCTCTAGGCAAGGCCCTAGTGACTGTGTGTAGTGATGACCTCTCCTCCTCATCATCATTGAGGTGTAGATGTCCTCCCTCCCCTGAGAGGTTGGACCTTGTATCCTTCCCCTCCTCTCCTACTAGAGCTTCCTCTGTGCCTACCTCCTGGGCCTCAGCCCATGCTGCCTGGGATTTAATCAACTCATTCTTCCTGATATTAGCGGCCGCAGCAACCACCTCTCAGCACACACCCCACTAAACTGGACTACAGTGATTGTGGGTAGGCTAGTCAGATCAAGCTCCATGGTGTCCCTTCAGTTACGTGTATCACAAAAAAAGGTTGGCAAAAATTGAATTAAACATTTTAGAAAAATCACGAAAATTAAAAATATGAAATTAGACCAAATTAAACATTAAAAACAATTTTGCACTACGACAACTTAGACAATTTTTATTTTGCTTCACTTAAAACTATTGTGATATTAAACATAAGTACTGGATCCCACCACTGCACACACAAATGTTGGAATGTGGAATATTGGTAAAGACAGTTAAGTACCTACACTTAGCAATAGGCCACATACCTCCACTAGGTCCAGTCAGTGTCTCAATAATTTAATCCCAGCTCAATCCTTGGTAGCTTGGCAAGAAGCAGTCAGGCCTAACGTAGGAGACAGGTGTGTAAAGCATTCAATATTCAAAAAACAGCAAATAAGTAAAACACAATGCACAATAAAAATCCAACACCAATTTATAAAAATAGATTAAATGTTTATCTTTAAAATGACACTAAACGACGAATATCCAATAAAGGGAACCAGAAATATGAAATGTTGAATATTAAATCTTTTCTAGTGCATAGAAATCAAAGGCACCAATCTGGACATCTGGTCACACTTGACCTGGGCAAAGTCAACATTTGTGGTCAACCGTGATGGAGCACTGCTCAGCTACAGTAAGTGGGAGGCCTCGGTTAAAGTTTTACCTACGGACAGCACTCCTGGTGGCTGTCGGAGCTGCCGCAGTTGTGGCAGTCAGCCTGCCACATTATGACGTTGGCGGGCAGCCCTGCCAACCTACCGCAGAATTTGCAGGGTTCAAAGATCCAGATGGGCTGGCGGCAGGTATAGGTTGCAATCAGCCAGGTTGGTGCTGACCATCAGGACACTGATGGTTCTCTCAATGAGCCACTTGCCAAGATGTAGTTGCTCTTATAGTTACTGTAATAGTCATAGAGTGGGTTTGTGATACCCCACAATTAATAATAATTTCATGCGGATATGACATTTATGTGTGTTGGGTCTGTGTGACTCAATCTGTGTTGCTATGTATATTTATGACCTATTTCAGAAAAGTATAAACTGATTTAATCACATTGGCACACACATCCCACACAAACACAGAATCAGATCAGAAAGAGGAGGAGCGTTCTCTTTCTTTGCTCCTAAAGTGTGAAACGACCTCCCACTTTACAGAACAGCCTCCTCCTCTCTACTTGAATTAGGTAAGGAGCTGAAGACCTATTTCTTCAATTAATCAACCTACGATATACCGAAGTGCTATCTTCCATAAATATTGTGTCCTAAATATAATTTGCAAAAATAGTGTCCCATTGGGTTTCGATTTTCTACTATTGGCTCCAAGTAGGTAATATACTTGTAAATGCTTTTTAGGGCACAATATTTAATTCAGACAGTATACTGACAATGATATTCTGGCACTGTACCCTAGTTGGATAAACAGACTGGTATCAATGTCTTATATAATTTGGGATGTATAATCAGGGGTATGAATTGTTGCTTGCTTGCTGCTGTGTTTAGGGTGGTACACGGATTGGAATGGAGATGTGGATTGTAAGATGAGATGCAACTGTAGCATGAATAGTGGTCTTAAATCTTGTAGGTGTTTCGGGTCAACTTCTATTTCTTAAGAAGATGACTTTAAGATCTCGTTGAGGGAGCCTCCGGGCTGACACTGATTATTGGACTCCAACCATAGTGGTTGTAGTTATTTGCCACTGGTGTCTTGTGGCCCATTCTACTGTGGATCTGTAAACTGGGCCAAATACAACCGTTTCCACATTGAATCTCAGAATACTGAGGGCGAGCAGTTACAGGCTTCTCAGGGAGGTTGTCAGGGGACAAGAGCTCAGAGCTAAAAAATCAATCAAGTGACACAAAACATAGGGCCAGATTTACAAAAAACTGGTGCAGCATGGTGCTGTGACAAAATTAGCAGCGTGTGGCAGTTTTGAAATGCAGGGATACACTGTATTTACAAAAATACGACACACCCCTTTGTTTCCCCCTGCAACAGCGCTAAATTAAGTGGCTTGCACCAACACAGACATTCTTGCACCACAGGGAAAGGTTGCCTGCATTGAGGGGCGTCATTGTTTATGTGCAGGAAGGTGTCCCTTCCTGCACATCAACACTCATCCATGGCATTTTGCTTCTAACATAGAAAAAGCAAAAAACAAGAAGGAAGAAAAGTAATACTCCTCGTTGCGCCATACCATGTTAGATTTTGGCGCTGCCTCAGATTTACATTTTCTTGCAAATCTGGGGCAGCATCAAAAGCAATGTGTGTTGCGTTAGAATGCCCTCTGCAATGCCCATTGCACACCCCTCTGACGCAGAAAACTGTGTCGGAGGGGCCATATTTACAAGGAGGCGTAAAGTCACAAAAAGTTGTGTCACACCTTCTTGTAAATATGGGGAAGTGCTTAGCGCCATTGGAGCGTCACAAAAAGTGACACGCCAGAGGGGCTAGGGCCTTGTAAATCTGCCCAATAATGTCCAGCACATTGCTTATCATTTATGAAAAAAGAAGGCACTTTAATCACAAAGCAGGAATAAATGCTCCAGAGTAAAATGAAACTGCATAAGGGTTCTAAATTAAATTGTGGTAGGCAGCGAAACATTAAATTCCATTTACCCCAGTAGGGCCATTATACCCCCCCTTCCTACTACGACCAGGGCCCATATACATCATCTTTGACAAACTATGGGCCTGATTTAGACTTTGGTGGTTGGGTTACTCCATCACAAACATGACGGATATAATGGAATCGTAGTAAGGCGGACAGGATATCTGTCACGTTTTTCACTGAGTAACCCCATCTGCCAAATTCTCATTCAGTCCCTATGTGTTTTAGGCAAGGATGAGATGCAGGTGCTGATGACTTAATTTCTCTAACCTCTGAATTGAACAACAGTTCAATCTTTCTTTTTCCTTTTCTTGGCAAAAATCCTTAACAAGTGCAGCAGACTTGCCTGCTTACATTTTAGACCCCATGGTACACCTGCTTAGTTCTGTAGCAGTTCAGAAAGGGCAAAGGGAGCAGACCAGCTCCTGCTTCATGGCAGTTGTTCCTTTCAGATGTAGACAATGCCTGCAGCCTAACTACAGAAGGTCGTCAGTGGGCTGGACCAGCACTGAAACACACGTTTTCAGCAACAGTGGTCTTCCTGATCAGATACGGCATAGATTGACAGTAGTGGACTCTAGGCCAGCTTCTTGGTGATGGTGTCCTGACAGTTCCAGCCAGGCTGGTTGGGCGTCTCACTTTGACATAGATGCAGTCCTTCCCCAAACATCAGCATCAATAACAGCAATCTACGGGCAACATGAGTAAATGTTCAATACAGTCTTTTGTAGTTTACACAGAAATTGTGCAGCACAACTGGGATGACCCATCTATGGCATGGGCCACTCCTGGCTTCACCTTTTGATTAAGTCAGTTTTCTTGGGCTATTGCGTAGGCTCTCATTATCCTAATGAGGCTTCTGGATTCGGGTGGCAGAATCACCTGAATTGTGGGGAACTGAGTCCAATCCCACACCATGTGACAATTGTAGGCCTAATCTGGGTTATCCCGCTAACTAGCAGTGCCTTACCTCTGTCCAACAACAGGGATGATTGTGGCAACCGGACGCATGACAGAAATGACTCCTCAGGGGAATCGTGATCGATCAGATCTCATCCTTTTCTCTCAGTTAGATTAGTCTCACATATGCAACGACAAACAGAGGCAGAGAAAGATTCAATAAGGTTTATCGAATTAACTGCATCTTAGAAAAAATGGCATGAATTGCAATAACTAGGATGATAAAACATGCTAAAAGCAAACTGGTGATGAGAAGAGTGAAACACAAAAACAGTCCCACCATACTGTCACTAGAAGTAATAAATGTGGTTACTACCTAAGCTATGTTCGAGCACAGCATAATAAGCCCAAATCCTCCCTCTAGGTTCCCCCCCCGGGAAAACTTCATCCCCCATACCTGAGAAAGGAAGCCTGTTGTCAAGAAAGACACCATCCCCATGAAGGCTAGATATCCAGTAATCTAAGCAAGCATCTGTAGCGAAGGCAATCAGCAATCAGCATGCAGTTGTGGTCATCTGGCTGGAATCTCCCTCTAACATGTATGGGACAGAGAAGTATTTTTATAATAAAACAGCTGATGTTCTGAGAAAATGTCCCCACGTATAGGATGTGTATGTTTCTGTGAATGTTGGAGACCCAGCGTACCACTTTGCCTGCAACTCTATGTGGCTGCAACCTTGAGGAAAAAGCACAAAGTGAAAAGAATGTCTCGCTAGAAACATAGGGGGTCATTACGACCCCGGTGGACATTGGTATAGTGGAGGTATTACCGCCAACAGGCTGGCGGTACCTACCGCCACTATTATGAAATTGGCGGTTTAGCCAAAGCCAAACCGCCAATGTACCACACCGATAGCCACGGCAGTAACGACCGCCAGGCTGGAGACTGGCATTTTGACCCCACCCACCGCCATGGTTTCAGTGGTTTGTGTACCGCCACTGAAACCATGGCGGTAGGCACTATCAGTGCCAAGGAAATTCTTCCCTGGCACTGATGGGGGTCTCCCCACCCCTCTCCCCCTCCCCAGAGTCCTCCCCCACACTCTCCCTCCCGACCCCTGCACATTTACATACATACACGCACATACATACAGACCCATATACACACGCATACACACGTTCACCCACACATTCATACATTCACACACACTCACACACACACACAACACCCCCCACCCCCTCTCCTGTCAGAGAACCTGACTTACCGGCTTGCAGGGGACTTACCTGCTTGTAAGGGGTCCTCCAGCAGGAGACAGGACGCGGCGCTGCTTCCAGCAGCAGCGTCCGCCAGCAAAACACTGCCAGGCCGTATCATGGAACATGATATGGTAGGTGGTGTTTTGCTGGCATGGCACTGCTGCTGGCAGCAGCGCCACCTAACCGCCATCCGCTGCCATGACCGTAGATGAAATTCCGCCAGCCTTCTGGCGGAATTCCATCTACGGTCATAATGCCATGGACGGTCGGCAGCCATGGCTACGGTATGTTGACGTACGTCGCTGTGGCGGTAGGCGGCATTTGCCGCCAATGTCATAATGAGGGCCATAATGCTTTCCTAGATGAAAGAACAACTAGATAAACAAAATAAAACAGAACTGCAAATGTGCCTGTGCTAGAAAAATAAAATGGAGCTGAATAAAAATGTAACTGGTCTAGAGTGGACAACAGCAGGCCTGTTGCTAAAGTATTATGTCTAAGGAATATGGCTAAAACAGCTATACAAAAGGGTACCTCTCCTTCCTGGAATAATCTAAGCTACTATCCTGCACAGTCTCTCCTCCTGCAGGACTCGGCTTGCTCCTTTCCTCTCTCAACTGGAAGACAGACTTCTAGGCTGCTGTCAGAAAGTGCAGACTTCAGGTGATGTCAACTCACCACTGGGAGACTGGCTATGAGGCAGACACTAGCCTTGGTTACACAGCAGCTCTTGGAACTTGAGTGGGGCAGGTTGAACCTCATTTTAAATACATGTTAAGGACAGAACATGTGGATCCACTATCAAGGGCTTCAGAATCAGTTTGGACTGGCATTCTTTCAAACTGGCATTCTTTCTAATGTCATTTCTAGGCTGCTCTTTAGACACAGCCTTTGTGAAAGTTATGTCGCTCACCACAAGTGACAATGGAGCAGGCTCGAGGCAGAAGTACCAAAAAGATGGAGACAATGGAGTGTGAGTTCTCTGCACCTGGCTGTCATCAGCCTTCCTAAAGTAATAATTATTGACAGGGAAAAGGGCAGTCCCCTCCCAGAAAATTCCCACACAAACTACAGTTCACCCCTCACCATCTACCAAATGGCAGTGCTCAAGTTGACTGATACCAAGATAGGAAATGTGATTTACATAAGACCTGTTCATACATAATACTGCTTTGACTTCACAGAACAAGCATCTTTAGATAACTATTCAGCATTGGGGCACACTTTGCCCAATATCTACCTGCCACCCTATTACACATTAAGCACCCAGCCCTGTGGGCTTCCAAGGCACACTTTAAGGGTGACCTAGCAAATATATAAAAGTAGGATTCCCTACATAACAAGCACACACTTATTTGCCATATGTGACGTCAGTACTTTTAAATCTCAGCCCAGCCAGAGCACAATGTTGCTTTCAGAGTCATATTTCTGTCATATATGTGGCTTGTGTAAATACATACTGCAGACCACATATGACTTTTAACTTCAAAACCACTGGTGAATTTTGTGCACCAGCTTACACTGCATTCAGAAAAGGTTAAGTGCCCGATTTGGGTGAAACCAATTTTCCAGTAAATTGTTTTTGGACAGAGCATATGTGGTACTGAATGTCAGTGTCACAATGCACAGAATAAAAAGAACAAAATCTGGTATAGCGACACAGAAATAATAATTATCTGCACTTAATTACATATTAAAAATACAATTAAAACCATTAAAGTATCATTTTAATAACAGTTGATCAATGATGTATCTCAATTTACCCAAAGGTAAGTGCCTCTGAAATGATTGATGTCCTGAGGAGTATCACTGAACTGTAAGACTTACTCTTCTCCTGCCGTAGGCCCCTTTAGAAGCTTTGAGGACTACAGACTGACAGATCATGTTTGCTAAAGGGCTGTCAGTCTCAGCCTCTGAATTTGATGCTTAACTGTTTTTAAAAATACTTCCTTTGCTCACCTAAGTAGTAATGCGCTTGAAGTTATGGGTATACTATAAGTTAACACTTAAAATGGTTTGAAGTTTTTGGTCCAAACAAATGCAATTTTTTTATCAAAAATTAAATTCATTATGAACGGTTAACCTGAATGAGTGAAATTTTGGCCTAACCAAAAGCTGCCTTTTCAAAATCATGCACTTGTCTTAAACTATGTATGACTTATGTTGCCTGACCTGCTAAACAGCTTACAATATCACATTCTTCAAAGCTTAATAAATGTTTCTGTTGTAACCTTTGCATGGCTTATGCATGATACAAAGTGTCTTCTTTTCTAACAAAGAAACAAAGGAGGCTGTATTATATTATACTTTTCTGCCATACTGACCTGCTTGGAATGCACAAATTTGCAAAATTGATCTATAAAAACTGCATCCTTGTGAATGGGCTTACAGTGAAAAAGGTGTATGAAAGGATATAATGACTAAAAATTCATACAAGTGTTTTATTTTACAGAAACAAAACATGCATAAGAAAAAAAGGCCATGTTACCACTGGAGAATTGAGAGTTTGTGCTCTTATTGTTTGAGAAAAACTTACAGTGCATTGATTTCCTCCGTTCCTACTAGATTGTGCTACTATTTATGAAACATTGTGGTGAAAAATGTATTCAGCGTATTGTATTATAAAAGTGTCTGTGAGTAAGAAGCAGGACAGCAGCAGTCCTTTTCTCCAGCAGCTTGAGAGAGGGAGAAGAAGTGTTGGTGGGTCTGACCAGACTGAACTTAGCAGTTGTGATAGTCAGAAGTTTATGAGCTAATTGTCTGTGAGGCCAAGTGAGATTAAAATATGTAAATATGTAACTAAACATAGTAAGGTGTCTAGCCTGTCCGTTTGCCTGGTATGTGATTAGTCTCTCATTTAGCCCCCATCATGCATCTAAAGCACATCAGAGGCAATTCTCAAAAGCATTAGCAAGTGTGTCTAATATATATACATATATATATATATATATATATATATATATATATATATATATATATATATTGCTTACATTTACTTAACCAATTACTTGCACTGTTACTTATTTGGATATTGTCCACCATAGAGGACAAAGTTAACAGTCATCATTAAATAAGAAACAGCGCAAACATCAATTTAAAAACTCATCATCTGTGTATTATCAGCTCATAGAAATCATCGTGCTGAAAGCCAAATTTATAACCACACTACGCCCCATGTCATTGGCTTCTAATAACGCGCAAGTGGACAAATGCTTGGCCTCCAAAATGCCCCATAACAACACCAGGTTGTTGGCCTTAGGGCAAAAAGAGCTATTATTCCTACACTAATACAAGACTACTAGGGCTCCAATTCCACTCAAGTGGGGAAGTTAAACCACATCCCACTGACACAGACTTCAATGAAATGTAGATGAAGAGATAACACAATACAGAAATAATGCAATCCAAAATTAACAAAATTAACAAAATAAACCCCCAGTGTGCCCCTGCTCTTCATAAAGTTGCAGCCTCCTGCCAGGAGGGTCATATCACTTCTAATTAACATGTGAAAAAGTGTAGCACATCACCATTTGTGCTCCAGTGTCCTGGAAGAAATGGTAGGGTGCCCCCGCCAAGGCCTTCTCTCAAACTCTGCTCCTTAGGTGAGAGACATTCCTCTCCTCCCTAGAGAAAACAAAACAGGTATCACCAAAGTGCAGAGAAAACTAAACAAAAAAAATCCATACATGAATCTTGCAACAAATATAATTCATTAAAATCCAATTAAAAGCACACACATTATGATGCCTAATGACATCCTTTCTTATTCCAAATGGACATGCCACTCTTTATCTGAGTTCAATCCATGGGGACTCTTAGTATTCAATTAAATTATTAGTTTGACTTTCATTTCCTGATTGTAGCCACTCAATCACTACCCTTGGCTCTAACCTCACATGCTCAATACCGAATAATTGAAATTGTCTCCAAACACTATAGTGGTGTGTAGCAAAGTGACAGACTACTGGGTAATGTTTGTCTTAGTTGGTGATAACACTGGTGTGCTAAAGAATCCACTTGTATAATGGATGTATAGTACTTCCTACGTATAGTAAGTTGCAGGGACATTGAAGGATATAGATAACAAAGTTAGTGCTGCAATTAATGAACTGGGTTACAGAATTGAGTTTACTGGTGCAAGGTAAGATATCAAGTAATCTGTATTGTTCATGGAATGTTCACAGGCCTTACATCTCCCACACATGAAAAAACCCTTGAGACTGTGTTCCACCCTACTAGGTGCATCAGTTGCAGCACCAACCTGTGTCCTCACCAACATATCTCATAAAGACTTTGACCTCCGGTATGTGATCTTAGGTCTTTCACTTATGGTGTCCCCAATTACTGGATCACATTTAAGAAGATCCCAATTCCTAGGCAGGACACCCCGGACACAACGAGACTTTTGGTTAAAGTTAGTAATTAGCCTAGTGTTCTGTCCTGTGTTGTCCTCTGTAGCCCCTTTACTGGCCCCAAAGAAGATTTAATTTCTAAACTGTGCCTTAACCTTACTGATAGCCTTGTCGAGGACCCTTTATGGATAACCCCTTTCTTTGAAATACAGGATCATGATCTTCTGCTCGGTCTAAAAAGTGTTTTCATTGCTACAGTTTCTTTTAGGTCAAATAAGCTCGCCATAGGGGATGATCCACCTAAGCTGAGCAGGATGACTGCTATTGCCTGTTGTGGGTTTCCTGTGCAATTTTATGGTAACTGTATTGTTTATTATACAAACTTCTACATCCAAAAAGATAATGTGTTCTCTACTTAGGCTACATGAAAATTCTAAATTTAAATGATTGCTATATAAGTGTGATACAAAGTTGTTTGGTTTGAGCTCACACCCCTGCCAAATCAAGAAGAGATCATCAATGAATCACACCCAAAGAATAATTGTAGACATATCATCCCTAAACCCATTGTTTTGGAGTTTGCAAGGTGAAAAGAGATAGAGATTTTTCAGATTTTTGTCCTTTTGTCTCATTGACATGAAATTTGCAGTCCTGCTACACCCCCCACACCTCCACCCCATTCGTTTCACAGCGTTTAGTCAAGGGGATGCAAAGAAAATGGGAGAGGTCCCAAAGAGGGCTTCAAATCTAATGCATTCTCCATGGAAATTTGTATTAAAAAAATTGCCAGCTGGATTTTTATGAAATTTGGCAGTATTATATATTGGGTCTGTAGATGATCTTGTGGAGTACTGCAGGTAAATAGAGTAATTAAATGTTAAGTTATGTGGTTTTTCAACTTAGTGATATCTTGTAACACACTACTACTAAAAGTAGCAATTAAGCCCAAAAAATAAATTAGACGCATAGGTAAAGTTTCTGATTGTCTACATGAACAACTGAAAGACCCATTTATGGTCACATGCTAATGGAAACCGATGAACACATTCATAAAGAATAGAATACATCTTTATCTACATAAGTTTTCTTTACATGCTCTCTGGCTCAGAAAATAAAACTGGCCCAACAAGCCGAATATAATCCCCCTCCCTTATGTCCCCCTGTGCAGCAAAATGAAAAATTGCAGTAGCAGTGAGACACACAAACTACTATTTGGAAGGCAATATGATTAGGCACTAGGAAAAATACTAATCTCAATAGTTATGACAATAACAATGATTACCTTGCTTTCACTTTGGCCTTCATATGTAGCACAATCCTACTAAAAGTAGCAAGGAAGCCTAAAGAATCATTACAATTCATATGTAGAGTTTCATTTTTATTACATGAACAACTGAAAGACCCATTTATGGTCACACGCTGATGGAAACCTACAAAAAATTACACAATGAATAAAATACATCTTACTCTACATAACTTTGCTTTGCATGGTGTCTGACTCATTAAATAAAACTGAGCCTGTTGGACCTGGCTTTGACGGGGTCATCCCCAAACGTTTTGCCTCCTTCCTCCTATTTTCTTCTGACCTGTTGTTGTTGGCTTTTGACCTCTGGGCACTTTACCACTGCTAACCAGTGCTAAAGTGCATATGCTCTCTGTGTAAACTGTACTATTGATTGGTTTATCCATGATTGGCTATTTAATTTACTTATAAGTCAATAGTAGAGTGTACAATATGTGCCTAGGGCCTGTAGATTAAATGCTGCTAGTGGGCCTGCAGCATTGGTTGTGCCACCCACTTCAGTAGCCCCTTAACCTTGTCTCAGGCCTGCCATTGCAAGGCCTGTGTGTGCAGTTTCACTGCGACTTCGACTTGGCATTTAAAAGTACTTGCCAAGCCTAGAACCCCCCTTTTTCTACATATAAGTCATCCCTAATGTGTGCCCTAGGTAACCCCTAGAGCAGGGTGCTGTGTGGGTAAAAGGCAGGACATGTACCTGTGTAGTTATATGTCCTGGTAGTGTAAAGGCTAACATTGGGGCTGCCCTCATACACTGTTGAAGTGGCAGCTGCTGATCTGAAAGGAGCAGGAAGGTCATATTTAGTATGGCCAGAATGGTAATATAAAGTCCTGCTGACTGGTGAAGTCGGATTTAATATTACTATTCTAGAAATGCCACTTTTAGAAAGTGAGCATTTCTTTGCACTAAAATCTTGTTGTGCCCTTCAATCCACGTCTGGCTAGGTTTAGTTGACAGCTCCTTGTGCATTCACTCAGACACACCCCAAACACAGGGTACTCAGCCTCACTTGCATACATCAGCATTTTGAATGGGTCTTCCTGGGCTGGGAGGGTGGAGGGCCTGCCCTCACACAAAGGACTGCCACACCCCGTACTGGGACTCTGGCAGACAGGATTGAACTGAAAGAGGGCTTGGTGCATTTCTAGACACTCTTTGAAGTCACCCCCCACTTCAAAGGCACAACTTAGTATAAAAGAGGGCCTCTGTCCTACCTCATCAGACACTTGCTGGAGAAGAAACCTGAACCAGAAACTACAACCTGCCAAGAAGAACTGCCTGGCTGCCCAAAGGATTCACCTGTCTGCTTTTCTACAAAGGACTGCTGCCTTGCTGTTGGCCTGCTGCCTTGCTGAACTGCCTGGCTGCTTAAAGGACTCACCTGTCTGCTTTTCTACGAAGGACTGCTGCCTTGCTGTTGGCCTGCTGCCTTGCTGAACTCTTGTCTGGCTGTAAAAGTGCTCTCCAAGGGCTTGGATAGAGCTTGCCTCCTGTTCCCTGAAGTCTAAGGACCAAAAAGACTTCTCTTTTTCACTTGGACACATCGTGCTCCGAAATTTTCGATGCACAGCTTGTTCCGCGGCGAGAAAAACGCCGCACACCGACGCTGATCGACGTGACGCCTTTGGGACGACCGGAACTTCGACGCACTGCCTCGCAAGGACAACGCTGCCTGACTTCCAAGGAGAAATCGACGCGACGCTTGCCGTGAGAGCAAAATTTCGACACACAGCCCTGCGGAATGACGCGCAGCCAGAAAACAAGCAGGAGAATCCACGCACGGACCCGGGACATCTGGTAATCCCCGCGATCCACAGAAAGAGACTGTCCGCGCGCCGGAAAACGACGCACGACTTCCCCGCGTGAAAAATACTGACGCAAGTCCGTGTGTGCTGGGGAGAAATCGACGCACACACCATTTTTCCACGTATCTCTTCTTCTGCAGCCCTTTGCGGAGATTTTCCACCAGAAACCAGGTACTTTGTGCTTGAAAGAGACTTTGGGGGTTATTACAACTTTGGAGGAGGTGTTAATCCGTCCTAAAAGTGACGAAAAAGTGACGGATATACCACCAGCCGTATTACGAGTTCCATAGGATATAATGGACTCGTAATACGACTGGTGGTATATCCGTCACTTTACTGTCACTTTTGGGATGGATTAACACCTCCTCCAAAGTTGTAATAACCCCCTTTATTTGCTTTTTAAAGACTTAAGACACTTTATATCACTTCTTAATGATATCTTTACAAATTCATATTGCAACTTTGATCGTTTTGACCTGCAAATACCCAGATACATATTTTATATTTTTATAAACACTGTGTGGTGTATTTTTGTGGTGTTATATTATGGTGTTGTATGATTTATTGCACAAATGCTTTACACATTGCCTTCTAAGTTAAGCCTGACTGCTCATGCCAAGCTACCAGAGGGTGGGCACAGGCTAATTTTGGATTGTGTGTGACTTACCCTGGCTAGAGTGAGGGTTATTGCTTGAACAGAGGGCAACCTGACTGCCAACCAAAAACCCAATTTCTAACATTGGTGGCAGCGGTGGGATAGGACTTGTGTTTGTGCAGTGACATACAGTAGCTAAGTATCTCACTACCTACCCACAGTTGAAGGTCAACTTGATTTTTCATCTCTTTTGTTTTTGGTTCTCTGATGTCCTCCTGGGTATACTATTGATATTTTGGACTTTGGATTTTGGTTTTTGCCGGTAAAGATCTTATCAGAATGGGATTGTGTACCTACTCATTCTTTGTACCTACTGACCACCTCACTAAGGCTGACCTAAGGAAGCTTTGCAGAAAATGGGGCCTTCCTGTAGCAAGGAGATCTACTAAGATGGAAATGCTACATAACTACATAGTCTGGGGGGAAGAAAGATGGGCAGAGAGAGAGGCAGCAAGAAACCAAATGACTAAGTACCCCTCACATGAGGAGGAGGACTGCTCACATGAGGAGGAGGACTGCTCACATGAGGAGGAAGACTGCTCACATGAGGAGGAAGACTACTCAGATGAGGAAAGAGACCTAGAGAGAGATGAATGGCTCCAAGGTCAAAGGCGGCAGGAGCAACAGTTAGAGGAGTATCTTAAAAGGGTTGAGGCAAAAAGACTCTTAGCCCTGGAAAAAGAAAGGATTGCAGCTCAAGAGCTGAGCTGTGAAGAGCTGAAACTGGAGGCCGGAAGGGCTGAATCCAGTTCAGATGGTGGCAGCAAAAATCTTGCATCCGGTACTGCTGAAGAAGGGCACAAGCCCAGAGATGTGGTGCTCAACTTGAAGAAGGGAGTTGACACACCTCAGGTGGTTCAAGGGTATGAGGTAGTTCCCGTTATGCACAGGGTCCCTGAGAAGGATTGGGGAACTGGCACAGGGAGTCATATTCCTACTGGGGGGAGGGACACTTCACTGGCTCTAGCAGATAGTGACTGAGAAAAGGGTTCCCCCCTGGTGGACGTCCTGGATATAGAGTGTAGAGACATCCCAGAAGAGTATGGGTTGAGTGTCAGGGACAGTCAGATACTGTCTCACCAGTCTCAGGAGGGTGATGTAGAGTGCTTTTCCAAGGCTGAGTTACTGGATGGTTGGTTGAAGGGTACTGTGGTTAATACATGTGAAGGGCAGAGTGATGTAATTTGCTGGAGAGCATATGTCTGGTCCTTATTTTCCAGAGCTACGCCAACACCAGGTGGAGTGTGAGTTCTCTGAACCCAGGGAACTTACAATGGAGGCAGACTTCTGGGTGAGTACCAGAGAGTCTGAAGAGGCATTTGGGGGTTCTCCTGAAGGGAGTGGTCTAGGTGGTCCCCAACCAAGTGAGGTGGGAGAGGATTGTAGTGTCCCAGGTAGGTCCCGGGTCCTAGAGGGTTCCATGAGGGAACACCAGGAGGGAAGCCTAGCCTGTACCGTAGGGCCACCTGTTGAGGGAAGCTCCGCAGTGTCAGAAGAACTTGGGGGGGGGTGACTGTAGCCAGCATCCCAACAGTTCTGGTGTCTGGCAGTACCACTCCTAGTGAGGGGGTGCAGAAGTCCAGACATAGGGTTGAGAGGGGGTTGCGGACCCCAGTGGAGGACCTGGAGAGTCAGGGGTCAGCTCTGAGAGCAGAGCCCCCCAGGAATGACCCAGGTGAAACCGTTTGTGGTTTGGGGGAGACCCAGACTCTGCTGGATGGGCAGAGGTCAGGAGACCTGCGCCAACCAGACTCTTGTGTGGCCCTTGGGGATGGTGTGTCCCTTGTGGGGGGTGAGAGTGCTCCCCAGGAAGTCCTGGCATGCCAGGCAAAGATTCAACCTCAGGGTGGTGACTCTGGGTTGGATACCCAGGTTCAGAGGTTAAACCCTGACCTGGTGGGAGGTAGGTGTTCCTCCCAGAAAGTCCTGGTGTGCCAGGCAATTGCCCAACCTCAGGGTGTTGACTCTGGGTTGGATGGCCAGGTTCAGAGTTTAAACTCTGACCTAGTGGGGGGTAGGTGTGCCCCCCAGAAAGCCCTGGTGTGCCAGGCAGTTGTCCAACCTCAGGGTGTTGACTCTGGGTTGGATGGCCAGGTTCAGAGGTTAAACTCTGACCTGGTGGGGGGTAGGTGTGCCTCCCAGAAAGTCCTGGTGTGCCAGGCAATTGTTCAACCTCAGGGTGGTGACCCTGGGTTGGAGAACCCGGTTCAGAGGTTAAACTCTGACCCGCTGGGGGGTAGGTGTGCCCCCCAGGAAGTCCTGGAGTGCCAGGCAATTGTTCAACCTCAGGGTGGTGATTCTGGGTTGGATGGTCAGGTGCAGAGGTTAAGCTCTGACCTGGTGGGGGGGTAGGTGTGCCCCCCAGAAAGTCCTGGTTTGCCAGGCAGTGATCCAGTCTGAGGGTACAGACCCTGGGCTGGAAGGCCAGGTTCAGGGTGTCCCCCCGGACCTGGAGGGAGGGGCTACTGATAACAGTGCCCCTACCATGTTGTCTTCTGAGGAGGCCACTCCTAGTTGGAGGGTGCTGGACTCCAGACGGGAGGGCCGGGGAGGGAAGCCTCACCCCGGGCCCTAGTCCAACCTGAAGGTACAGACCCCAGGTTGGAGGGTCAGTTGCAGGTTAACAGCCCTGCGCTGGTGGAGGAATGGTACAGGGCGACTTCTATAAGCACCCTGACAATGTTGGACTCTGGGGGTACCGCTCCAGGAGGGAGGGTACAGAGCCCCAGAGGAGAGGACCAGGTTCAGGCTGTCATCCCTGACCTGGTGGAAGAGAGAGTGGTTAAAGGGTGCCCAGCACCTGGGGCTACCGCCCCCCCACTCTCCACAGCCATAGTGGTGGGAGAGCTTTGAGAGGCCCGGGGCCTGGCTCTCATCCCTGGCAGCTGTCAGTAACCACTGTGGCTTGCTGTCTGGGTGGACAGAGTTATCCCTGGGGAGGGGACAAGTGTCACACCCCGGGGGTAGAGTGGGCAACACCACTGTGTTGGTCCTGGTGGTATTATCCTACTCCTGGGATACATCTGTGAGCAAAATAAGGTTAGGTGCTGCACAGATGGGATCCGCAGGTAAGGAGAAAGGTTCCCCATGGGTTGGCTTAGTGGACCCTGAGAGTATGGACAGAGGGATCCAATTGGAGTCAGGAAGGCAAAGAACTGGAGCATGCCCCTGCTGTTGTGGGCCTGGGACCTTGTTCTGTCGCCTCAAACAGGGAAGTACATCAGGATAGTGATTGTTCTCCCCTGGCTTTAGGCTGTTAGGGGGTCATGTTGGACCTGGCTTTTTGACGGGGTCATCCCCAAACTTTTTGCCTCCTTCCTCCTATTTTCTTCTGACCTGTTGTTGTTGGCTTTTGACCTCTGGGCACTTTACCACTGCTAACCAGTGCTAAAGAGCATATGCTCTCTGTGTAAACTGTACTATTGATTGGTTTATCCATGATTGGCTATTTAATTTACTTATAAGTCCATAGTAGAGTGCACTATATGTGCCTAGGGCCTGTAGATTAAATGCTGCTAGTGGGCCTGCAGCACTGGTTGTGCCACCCACTTCAGTAGCCCCTTAACCTTGTCTCAGGCCTGCCATTGCAAGGCCTGTGTGTGCAGTTTCACTGCCACTTCGACTTGGCATTTAAAAGTACTTGCCAAGCCTAGAACCCCCCTTTTTCTACATATAAGTCATCTGTAATGTGTGCCCTAGGTAACCCCTAGAGCAGGGTGCTGTGTGGGTAAAAGGCAGGACATGTACCTGTGTAGTTATATGTCCTGGTAGTGTAAAACTCCTAAATTCGTTTTTACACTACTGTGAGGCCTGCTCCCTTCATAGGCTAACATTAGGGCTGCCCTCATACACTGTTGAAGTGGCAGCTGCTGATCTGAAAGGAGCAGGAAGGTCATATTTAGTATGGCCAGAATGGTAATATAAAGTCCTGCTGACTGGTGAAGTCGGATTTAATATTACTATTCTAGAAATGCCACTTTTAGAAAGTGAGCATTTCTTTGCACTAAAATCTTGTTGTGCCCTTCAATCCACGTCTGGCTAGGTTTAGTTGACAGCTCCTTGTGCATTCACTCAGACACACCCAAAACACAGGGTACTCAGCCTCACTTGCATACATCTGCATTTTGAATGGGTCTTCCTGGGCTGGGAGGGTGGAGGGCCTGCCCTCACACAAAGGACTGCCACACCCCCTACTGTGACTCTGGCAGACAGGATTGAACTGAAAGGGAGCTTGGTCCATTTCTTAGACACTCTTTGAAGTCACCCCCACTTCAAAGGCACAACTTAGTATAAAACAGGGCCTCTGCCCTACCTCATCAGACACTTGCTGGAGAAGAAACCTAAACCAGAAACTACAACCTGCCAAGAAGAACTGCCTGGCTGCCTAAAGGACTCATCTGTCTGCTTTTCTACAAAGGACTGCTGCCTTGCTGTTGGCCTGCTGCCTTGCTGAACTGCCTGGCTGCTTAAAGGACTCACCTGTCTGCTTTTCTATGAAGGACTGCTGCTTTGCTGTTGGCCTGCTGCCTTGCTGAACTCTTGTCTGGCTGTAAAAGTGTTCTCCAAGGGCTTGGATAGAGCTTGCCTCCTGTTCCCTGAAGTCTCAGGACCAAAAAGACTTCTCTTTTTCACTTGGACGCTTCGTGCGCCGAACTTTTCGACGCACAGCTTGTTCCGTGGCGAAAAAAACGCCGCACACCGCCGCTGATCGATGCAACGCCTTCGGGACGACCGGAACTTCGACGCACAGCCTTGCAAGGACAACGCCGCCCGACTTCCTAGGAGAAATCGACGCAACGCCTGCCGTGAGAGCGAATTTTCGACGCACAGCCCCGCGGAATGACGCGCAGCAGGAAAACAAGCAGGAGAATCCACGCACAGACCCGGGACATCTGGTAATCCCCGCGATCCACAGAAAGAGACTGTCCGCACGCCGGAAAACGACACACGACTTCCCCGCGTGAAAAATAACGACGCAAGTCCGTGTGTGCTGGGGAGAAATCGACGCACACACCATTTTTCCACGTATCTCTTCTTCTGAGGCCCTTTGCGGAGATTTTCCACCAGAAACCAGGTACTTTGTGGTTGAAAGAGACTTTATTTGCTTTTTAAAGACTTAAGACACTGAGGGGGTCATTCTGACCCTGGCGGTAAAAACCGCCAGGGCCAACGACCGGGGGAGCACCGCCAACAGGCTGGCGGTGCTCCCATGGGCATTCTGACCGCGGCGGTAGAGCCGCGGTCAGAAACGGAAAACCGGCGGTGCACCGCCGGTTTCCCGCTGCCCTGGGGAATCCTCCATGGTGACGCAGCTTGCTGCGCCGCCATGGGGATTCCGAGCCCCATACCGCCATCCTGTTCCTGGCGGTTTTGGCCGCCAGGAAGAGAATGGCGGTAAGGGGTGTCGTGGGGCCCCTGGGGGCCCCTGCAGTGCCCATGCCAACAGCATGGGCACTGCAGGGGCCCCCGTAAGAGGGCCCCACCAAGAGTTTCAGTGTCAGCCATGCAGACACTGAAAATCGCGACGGGTGCAACTGCACCCGTCGCACCCCTTCCACTCCGCCGGCTCCATTCGGAGCCGGCATCCTCATGGAAGGGTGTTTCCCGCTGGGCTGGCGGGCGGCCTTCTGGCGGTCGCCCGCCAGCCCAGCGGGAAACCCAGAATAACCGCGGCGGTCTTTTGACCGCGCAGCGGTATTCTGGCGGGCCCCGCCAGGCCGGCGGCTACCGCCGCCGGCCAGAGTCGGAATGAGGCCCTTTATATCACTTCTTAGTGATATCTTTACAAATTCATGTTGCAACTTTGATCATTTTGACCTGCAAATACCCAGATAAATATTATATATTTTTCTAAACACTGTGTGGTGTATTTTTGTGGTGTTATATTATGCTGTTGTATGATTTATTGCACAAATGCTTTACACATTGCCTTCTAAGTTAAGCCTGACTGCTCGTGCCAAGCTACCAGAGGGTGGGCACAGGCTAATTTTGGATTGTGTGTGGCTTACCCTGACTAGAGTGAGGGTTCTTGCTTGGACAGAGGGCAACCTGACTGCCAACCAAAAACCACATTTCTAACAGAGCCCAGTAAGCCAAACAAAAACATTTTCCTTATGCACTCCTGTGCAACAAAATGGAAAAGTGGCCTAGCAGTGAGCTACACAAACTACTATAGAGAGGACATCATAACTGGCAATTAGAACAAAATATTAATCATAATTTTGATATGAATAATAATTGGCTTTCATTCACTTTCATCTTATATATAGCACAATCCTACTAAAAGTAGAAAGGAAGCTAAAAAAATAATCTATACTGCACATGCAAAGTTTCAAAATTACTACAAGAACAACTTAAAGAAAAAAATATGGTCATATGGTTATGCAAACCAATAAACAAATACAAAAAATAAAATAGATGAAAAGAAAACATCACATTAAATCTGATTGCTACTCTGGACTTTTAGTTAGTATTTCACAAGATAGGAATTCCTCAGATATTGCCTCCCTAATAACTTTCCGCCCATCTGATGAATTACCACAAAACTTTCCTGACCAATAGAATTTTCTACATTTTGAGATGATGTAAATTTTTGTGGTGAATTGTTAAGGGGTGCAAAGATAAAAGGGGGTCCCAAAATGCATTTTTTCACCAATGCATTTTCCTTAGACTATTGTATTTGACGAAGCACAAAAATGATTGAAATGATTTATATGAAATTTAGCAGGATTATACATTATGGTTCAGAGATGATTTTTTGAAGTGATATGAAGTACAGTCTGCATCACAATGGATGCTGGACATGAGTTCAAGGTCACCATAACAAAGGGGCAATATGTATACATGGGGAAAGAAAGTCTCGACTCAAGAGATTAATTCCAGGGTCTCCCAATTAAAGAAATTGCAATACAACAATATCCTCAAATAACATTGCAACTTTGCATAACAAACAAATAAACATCTATCTTTTTGGGAGAATGTATCTTATCATTGATGGAGTTCGGTGTGGAAAGAGAAGAGGGGAGGGTAATGGACAGATATCTGTACGGAGTCCCATAAAGTAAGGGAAAGGGAGGATGCAAGGAAGGGAAGTGCATGGCCTGTGAAGGTGTGTTTTCGGGTTAGGGCAGCACTCCTCATTGGCATTATATTCAGCGACTCAGACCTAAGCTGAGTGTCAAGTGGGCACCACAAGGTAGCACCCTCTACCAGTGTCAGGCTGTCTCAGGCGAGTTTACCTTGTCGGATACACATTGTGTGTATCCGTCCCAGGCCGCAGCATAAGTAGTGGCCCCTTGCTAATCCACGGCAATGAATCATCTCCTCTGCCTCGACTACTGACCATTTGTAAGTCGCTGTCAGCCAAGTATTTACTGTAGGGGATTGTGGGGCCTTCCTCTGCATTGTAATAAGGTGCTTGTATAGTATAGTCACTAGATCAGTGAGTTTCACTTAGTGCTTATTATGTTTGGTGCACATTCCGACTCCCAGCAGGCAAACCAGCGGATTTGGGGGATATGAACCTCACAACATCTGATATAAGTTCCATTACCAGGTCCCATGTGCATCTCAGTGGCGGACACTTCCAAACCATGTGTATAAATGTTGCACCATGTAAATTACATCTAGGACATTCAGGATGTGTTGCAGGAAACATTTTGCTGAGATGATGTGGTGTGAGATGGGTCTGGTGCCCATAATTAAATTGTGTGTATTTCAAACATGCATTGAGGGAGACTTGTTCAACTTGCTCAAGAGACGTTCTACATTGCTGAGATGTAAGTGTTGTGGACAAGGAGTCCTCCCATTGCTCCCTACTTCTAGATAGGGAGGCCCCTTATCCCCTTGAAGCGCTGTGTATAAGGTTGAAACTGCCTTACAGCCCAAATCATGGGTTAGTGTACATTGGAGTCCCAGGTGTATAGGTGGTTCTGCTAGTCCCTGAGGGCAGATAGTCATGATTCCTGCTCTAAGCACCAATTAACATAAAACCTGACCAGCTCCTATGTCAAACTGAGCACATATGTCAGGAAAAGAAAGCAGAGCACCCTCTTGATACAATGCACCCAATTAGGACAGACCAGCCTCTTGCCATGTCATCGAGTCATATATTTCTAGGAGCTTGTTTAAGGTTGGTAAAGTCCAGAAGGGAATCTGGGGTGCGTAGGTGTCTGTGGCTCATTTGGTGTGCATGTAGTGCTTCCATCTTTGTTTGGCAACCTGCAAGAGTATACTCCCACCACCCCTTTGTTTCTCTGGGGAAAAAAGCCATCCCAAAGTGTCTGTATTCCCTATGAGTTCTTTCACCACGCTACCTTCTTCCGCTGCCACCCCCGTCAGCCACTTCATTGGCCACTGGAGTTGCGCTGCTGTGAAGTACAATTCAAGATCTAGGACCCCCAACCCCTCTTCTAAGCTAAGAGAACTGATAGTGAAGTCATTTTCCTTGCCTGCCCCCATATATGGGTTGCCAGTAAGCCACGTATAGCGGCAAAAAAGGATGTCGGCGGGAGCACCGGTATGGTTGCAAAGAAATACAATAGTCTAGGGAGGGCCAGAATTTTAGCAATCAACGCCCTTCCCATGGGCAACAACGGCAAAAGCACCCAGAATTGCAGGGATTGACATATGGATGCTAGCGCTTTCCGTGGTTACCATCCAAAAGGTCCTTAGCCATGTGAAGTACATTCACCCCTAGATACCGAAAGGTGTCAAAGGCCCAGGGTAGGCGGTTGACCGTTAGTAGGTGGAGTTGGGCTTACTCAACCCTCCGCAATGGGAATATGCAGGATTTACCCCAGTTAATTTTGAGTCCTCTTAAATTGTCAAAGCATCCAAGTATATCATATAAGTGTGCTAGTGTTGAGGCTTGGTCTTGTATGTAAATGAGAACATCGTTGGCATACAAGAAGACGGTATGCAAGGCAGATCCAGCCTCCTTCTATACTAAAGGAGTATGATATATATTGGACTGTCTGAACGCGGGCTTTGGAATTGGTGTATAATATTTTAATCCATTGCAGAAAATTGGGGCCCATGCCAAAAGGTTGTAATACTTGAAGCAGGTAGCTCCAATTATTCGTCTCAAATGCCTTTTCAAAATCTAAGGACACCGCAACTGGGACGTTGGCGTCAGCTTCAAAGGCATCCACTATATGGCATAGGGGTCTGATGTTAAAATGTGTGTCTCTAACCAGTATGAAACCGTTTTGGTCTGCATGAATTAAAGTTCACAATAGGGGGAGTAGCCAATTAGCAAGGATTTTGCTCAATATTTTATAGTCTATATTTAACATGGAAAGTGGTCGGTAAGAAATCACCTTCATAGAGTCTCTGCCAGGTTTAGGTAGTACAATAATTAGGGCTTCACTGAGGGAAGTGGGGAAGGTGCCGCACTTGTGGACCTCCATATAGACTTCTAAGAGGTGTGGGGCAAGGGCGTCACTGTATGTTGTGTAAATTTCAACCAGGAACCCATCAGTGCCCGGTGTCTTACCATGCGCCATCTGTTGGGTAGCTATCTTAATTTCCTCATATTGCAGGTGTTGTTCCAGGTCCCATCTTTGTGATGATTTCAAAGTGGGAAGTGAGCCCTCTTGCAGATATTCCTGTATAAGTTGTAATGGCGCATCTCTAGTGGATGAAAATAGCTCCTCATAATATTTAGTAAAGACGTCATTGATGCTTATCTGAGTGGTTATGATATCACCTTTATCATCACGAATGGCCCGATCAATATTTTGGGTACTGCCGTCCACAACAGCCACGCCAGCACCCTCCCAGCATGCTGACGGGCTATTGAGACTTTATAATCGAGGTCACTCATCTGTTGGTGTTCCTCCCAGTATCTGCTGTGCATTGGTGCCAATCTTGATCTGGCCTGGGAAATCTAAGAGTGTGTGTACGTGCTGTCCTGGTGCATAGTAGGAGTATTAGCACTCCTCCGGATGACCCATCCGCCAAACATCATGGAGGTCTATGTTCCTAGACCACTGCTGAAAGTGTTTTGTCGAGTAGATGCCCACTTTTCCAGGTAGGGGGGAGATCTATCCCAGTCCGTATCTTGCATACAATTCAAATCCCCTCCCAAAATCCCAGGTGCTTTTGGCATTAAGGGGGTCATTATGAACACATCGGTTGCTGGCGGTCAAAAGACTGACCGCCAGCGACCCCGGAACCCTGCCAAATTATGAACATTTCTGTGGGCCGGCGGGCGGAAACCTTGTTTGCCCCTGCCTGTCACGTTGTAGATGCTCCTCAGACTCGGCGCGATGCAAATAAGGGTCCGCCTCCTGACTCCACCAAGTCACCTATATAAACCACGGTGCATTGGAGTAATCGGGTGGGGGAAGGAAGGGGAAGGAACAGCAGGGACGGGATATCTGTAAAGAGAGGAATACACAGTGTTAATATCACATTGCCTGTCTACTCTCGCAATGTCTCGCTAAAGTACCAACGACCGTACCTGCCCCTAACTCATGAGGGCAGAACTAGTCCAACACCTATTTGTGCTCCATCTGAATCATAGATGGACGCCCCAAGCCAACAAGTAAATACCGATGATCGCTAATGGGTTGCTCAACACCCACATTTATACAAGATAGTCACGAAATAATGAGGAGACAAAAACGAAGAGAAAGGGAATAAAATTAACGATGATAAGAACATATCTCGTAGTCCTTTCTATGACTCAGTTAATCCACTAAGCCCCATGTCATAGTCACGCAATTTGTAGGAATAACCCGGTGTTATTTCATTACGTATTGAAAAGAAAAATCGTCCCGGCAGTTCAATTCCCGCAAAAATAAACATTAACCCCTTGTCGTAGCCAAACATATAATGTTCTCTGGCCCCAAGGATAATCGAGCTTTATTGGTAACTCAAACAAAAGACCGCCGTGCTTCAGAAGTTACCAGTGTCCTTGTCGAACTGAAAAAAGAAAGGCGAGGGATTCCGGCACCAAATCGTCTCACCGCTTACCACCTCTCCTTCGTGGCAGGTTCCCCTGGGAAAATAAACTCGACACTCCCCCTGATAATTGGGAAGGTCCCCGGCTCCACGGAAAACCGGAGGAGGAATTAAACCTCCTAAGCAAACAACTCAACCTCGGAAACGCCGACAGCAAGAGCCCTCGCTGTCCATCCGACTGGTTTCTAGGAAACGAATAACGCACATTACTTCCTGTATGTGCTTGCTTTTTAAGCGACCTCTTCCCCTCTAGGCGTCATGGGATATGTAGTCCAAAAGGACTATGTATCCCGATCGGCAATGTAGGTGCCGTGGCTAACACCTGACAGTACGCCCGCCTCCAAAGCGCCTCTTAGGACCAGGTTTAGAGGGATGACGGGCATGAAACAGCCGTACTGCCCTAGGGGCATGGACATTGCTTTCCGGCTCCCATGAATCGTCCTCAGCATTGTACCCCTTCCATGAAACCAAGTACCACAGCTTACCCCCCCGTCGTTTGGAATCCAACACTCTGCGCACCTCGTACTCCAGCTGCCCATCTCTGACCACCGGAGGCACCGCCTGCCGGGTCGCTGAAAGAGCCGGTTTCAAAAGGCTGCAATGAAATACCGGATGGATCCTTAAGGAAGCAGGTAAGTTGAGACGGTAAGCCACAGGGTTTATCTGGCGTAACACCTCATAGGGACCAATGTAACGAGGATGAAAGACGCTACGCATCTTGAAGCGTATGTACTTGGTGGAAAGCCACACTCTATCACCTGGCTGATATGCCGGCCCCTCACGCCGATGTTCATCACCCCACTTTTTATACTGTTCTTTGGCCTTCTCCAGATTGAGTCGTATCTTCTTTTGCACGGATTGGAGATTCTTAATCATGGCATGAACCGTAGGTTGATCCGTGACTTCCCTAGGTATGTTTATGGGCAACATTTCCGCGTGGAACCCCGTGTTAGCACGAAAAGGAGATTCTCGTATTGAGCTATGCCAAGCATTGTTGTATGATAGTTCTGCCAGCCATAGCAACGAAACCCAGGATTCGTGAGCGTCCTTTGCATAGCACCTCAGATATTTTTTCAGGGTTTGATTGAGGCGCTCCGTCTGGCCATCGGTTTGTGGGTGGAAACTGGTGGACAGTGCGGATTCAATGCGCAGTACCTTGCACCACATACGCCAAAACCTAGCAACAAACTGGGGGCCTCTGTCCGAAATAATGGTTCTCGGTAGACCATGTAACCGCACCACTTGAGACAAAATTAGATGGGCGGTTTGACTGGCTGTAGGCAGATTTCTACAAGGAAGAAAATGACCCATCTTGGTAAGGCTATCGATTACCACCATGATAGCGTTGTACCCCTGATCCATTGGTAATCCTACCACAAAATCCACGCTAATGGTTTGCCATGGTTTATCCGGAGTGGGCAAAGGTATCAGTCTGCCCTGGCTCTTCGCGTTTTCTCCCTTGGCCCGTGCACATATCTCACACCGAGCCACCCAGGCCGCAACGTCTTTAGCCCAACCTTCCCACCTGAAATGTCGTCGAACTATTTGCGCCGTTTTGGTGTAACCAGGATGACCAGCCGTTACCGCATCATGACACCAATTAAAGGCTTGCACTCGGAGTTCACGTGTTGGCAAATACAAACGATTACCTTGCAACGGTATTCCATGCTTAAGGGTACGGTCCTGACTTAACTCCGCCCATTTCTTCCACTGAGCAGCAGACTTATGCTTAGAAACCTTTTCTAAAAAATGGGAGATATGAAGGGCACAAAGCACTCTTTCAGGTTTGATGATTGCTTCCTCAGGTCTTGAAGCGATGGTTCTCACGTCCTCTTGTCGAGACAGTGAATCTGCCTTGCGATTGTCAACCCCAGGACGGAAGGTCACCACAAACTCGTATTCTGAAAAAAACAGCATCCACCTCATTTGCCGCTGGGTAAGTTGTCTTGCCTCCTTCATATACTGCAGATTTCGGTGATCAGTATATACCGTGACCGGGTGTTGAGCTCCCCATAGGTAGTGTCGCCATTCCTGGAATGCCTTTTTTATGGCTAACAATTCCTTTTCTGCCACCGTATAGTTAAGTTCCGCAGCCGATAGTTTCCTAGATAAAAACGCAACAGGATGAAGCTGTCCGGTGGTTTTGTTTCTTTGTGATAACACGGCCCCTATCGCTATATCCGAGGCATCCGCTTCGACGATAAAAGGGGCATCCGGATGTGGATGTTGAAGTATAGGTGCGGAGCAGAAGGCCTGTTTCAAAAAGCAAAAGGCCTCCTCTGCTTCCTCTGACCAAACAAAAGACACCCCCTTTCTTAGTAACCTTGTTATAGGTGACACAATGTGAGAAAAATGAAAGATGAATCTTCTATAGTAATTGGAAAACCCAAGGAAGCATTGCACGTCTCTCACACTAGTGGGTACTGGCCACTCCTGAACAGCCTGTATTTTTCTTGTCGACATGCAAAACCCTTCAGGGCTTAAATCCACCCCCAAGAACTCAACCTTCCGGACATGGAACTCGCATTTGCTCAGTTTGCAAAAAAGACTATGCTGTCGCAATGCTAGGAGTACTAAGGAAACATGGTCAGAGTGGCACTCCAGGGATGTGGAATACACCAGAATGTCATCTATATAAACGATCACGAAACGGTCTATGTATTCCTTGAGAACATCGTTCAGAAAATACTGGAATGCCGCTGGGGCGTTACACAACCCGAACGGCATTACCAAGTACTCAAACAGACCATAACGGGTTTTGAACGCCGTTTTCCACTCGTCCCCTTCGCGGATTCTGACCAGATGGTAAGCTCCCTTCAGGTCCAACCTTGTATAGATTACCGCCTCTTTCACCTGTTCCAATAACACAGGAATGAGAGGAAGAGGGTATCTATTCCTCACTGTATTCTTGTTCAGCATTCGATAATCGATGCAGGTTCTCAACTCTTTATTAGCTTTAGCTATGAAAAAGAGTGGAGAGGCTGCCGGAGAACAAGATGGTCTAATGAACCCGATCTCCAGGAAGTGATCCAAGTATTTTCTCAAATGCTTGGTTTCTGGGTCTGATAGAGCATATACCCTACAGGAAGGAAGGAGAGCTCCAGGAATCAGATCTATCTTGCAATCATATACACGATGGGGTGGCAATGTCTCAGCCTGACCTTCGTCGAACACATCCTTGAACTCGGCATAAACAGAGGGCAATATCACTGTTTTCTCCATCACTGTGGCCAACTGTAACCCTTGAGCCAATGCTAACATGGGGGATTCGTCATACAAGAAGCAGTTATTCTCACACCTCGAGGACTGAAAACTAACCGTCTTGGTTTGCCAATCTATAACAGGATTGTGTTTTCTTAACCAGGGCATTCCTAAAATAATTTCATACTGAGGAGCCTCTATTATATCCAGTCTAATTCTTTCTTTATGTTCCGGAGATACCCCATTGAAGATCAACCCAACGTCCTCAGTGTGTTCTGTAAGGGGCCCAGATTTCAGCGGTGTACCATCAACCGCCAACACTATTTCGGGGTCCTTTCTCGGAATGCTAGGAAGTCCCAATCTCCTAACCACCCCTGCATCTATGAAATTTCCCGTGGCTCCGGAGTCTATCATCGCCCATACTGGAAACTTTTGTTCTTTGGACACCAGCTCCACTGCTAACAAAAGGTGGGACGCCTTTTGCTCCTGTGGAAAAAGGGCTAAGGAAGTTAACCGTAACACCGGTTGGGGTTCTATAACGGGCAATTCCTCTTTCTCCGATGTTTTTCCTGCCGTAACCGCTGCTTTTGAGTGGGGGAGTAGGAGAATCTCTTACGTGGTTTCTGGGGACACTCTCTTACATAATGACCCTTCCTGCCGCAATACATGCACAACCCCTGTACCCTCCTACTCTCCTTCTCGGACTTCGACAAGGGTGCCCTAACGGCTCCCACGTCCATAGGCTCCCCACCTATATCATTGGGAGTAGAAACAGATCGCACTTCCCTTTCTGGAATGCCGGGTCGCCTATCCCCCGCTCTACGCTCTCCCCTTCTTTCTGCTAATCTGTGATTCAGTCTCAGGGTAAGATTCACAAGATCTGTACAAGCGGAAGGCTGCGGGTCTATTTGAGCGAGTATATCCTTCATGTCGTCTCGTAAACCTTGATAATAGAGAGACATTCTCTTCTCCTCTGGCCACCCTGATTCTGCCACCAATCTATTAAAGGTCGTGAGATAAGAGACCAGATCAGACCTCCCCTGTCTCAACTCCAGTAATTCCCTGTCAGCACTAAAAGTGGTTGTTCTATGATCAAACACCCTCTCGAAAGCCGTCCGAAAGGCATTCCAGTCCGATAACAAGGGGTCATCGTTCCTGACTAATGGTACGGCCCAATTGGCTGCGTCTCCCGAGAGATAAGAAATAGCGAACATTACCCTGGAAAGATTAGAGGGAAAAGACGCGGGTCTACAAGAGAATTGTAGAGACAACTGAGTTAGAAAGGCCTGAACTTTCCTGGGGTCCCCTGAATACCGTTCCGGGCTGGCCAAAGGGATAGGAGGGGAGACATTCACGGTTACCTGTGGTGTGGATGCTGAAGCATCGAAGGGATTCCTAGTAAGCCTTTCTACCTTTTCCTTTAACGCTGCTGCCTCCACCCTAGAATTAGCCAACTCTTGTTGCACTACTACTAACGCCTGTAATACATCATCCATAGACGCCATCTTTGTATCACACCGAGCGGGAGGAGCGTTATTCGTGGGTGCGTTATTCTGTCACGTTGTAGATGCTCCTCAGACTCGGCGCGATGCAAATAAGGGTCCGCCTCCTGACTCCACCAAGTCACCTATATAAACCACGGTGCATTGGAGTAATCGGATGGGGGAAGGAAGGGGAAGGAACAGCAGGGACGGGATATCTGTAAAGAGAGGAATACACAGTGTTAATATCACATTGCCTGTCTACTCTCGCAATGTCTCGCTAAAGTACCAACGACCGTACCTGCCCCTAACTCATGAGGGCAGAACTAGTCCAACACCTATTTGTGCTCCATCTGAATCATAGATGGACGCCCCAAGCCAACAAGTAAATACCGATGATCGCTAATGGGTTGCTCAACACCCACATTTATACAAGATAGTCACGAAATAATGAGGAGACAAAAACGAAGAGAAAGGGAATAAAATTAACGATGATAAGAACATATCTCGTAGTCCTTTCTATGACTCAGTTAATCCACTAAGCCCCATGTCATAGTCACGCAATTTGTAGGAATAACCCGGTGTTATTTAATTACGTATTGAAAAGAAAAATCGTCCCGGCAGTTCAATTCCCGCAAAAATAAACATTAACCCCTTGTCGTAGCCAAACATATAATGTTCTCTGGCCCCAAGGATAATCGAGCTTTATTGGTAACTCAAACAAAAGACCGCCGTGCTTCAGAAGTTACCAGTGTCCTTGTCGAACTGAAAAAAGAAAGGCGAGGAATTCCGGCACCAAATCGTCTCACCGCTTACCACCTCTCCTTCGTGGCAGGTTCCCCTGGGAAAATAAACTCGACACTCCCCCTGATAATTGGGAAGGTCCCCGGCTCCACGGAAAACTGGAGGAGGAATTAAACCTCCTAAGCAAACAACTCAACCTCGGAAACGCCGACAGCAAGAGCCCTCGCTGTCCATCCGACTGGTTTCTAGGAAACGAATAGCGCACATTACTTCCTGTATGTGCTTGCTTTTTAAGCGACCTCTTCCCCTCTAGGCGTCATGGGATATGTAGTCCAAAAGGACTATGTATCCCGATCGGCAATGTAGGCGCCGTGGCTAACACCTGACACTGCCGGCTTACAGAAAGGCCCGGCCGGGACATTCACGGAGGCTTCACATGGAGCCGCCATCAATGCCTCTGTGCGGCAGGTGCAGTTGTACCTGTTGCGCAAATCACTGCCCGAAAATCGGGCAGTGACCTGCACAATGGGGCACTGCACTGGGGCCCCTGCAGGGGCCCCCAGAGGTGCCCTGGGGCACCTCCTCTGCCTGCCTTTTCCTGGCGGGTCAACCCACCAGGAAAAGGCTGGTGGGAATGGGAACATTATACGCAGGGTAGCACAGCTACCGTGGTGGATAGTGTTTCCACTCACCGCCAGGCTGCCTGACGGTGGAAACGGCAGTGAGTGAGGGCTGCCGATGGCGCCCATAACCCTGTTCAGAATATGGTGGGTTGGCCCGCCATGCCGACTGGCGGTTTCAGCCGCCAATGCCGGCATGGAGGGCCAATCCGCCATGTTCGTAATGAGGGCCTAAGAGTGCGGTAGGTGTTAGAGAATCCAGGAAAGTATCTTGCGCAGTGTTTGGTGCATATACTGAAATTATGTAAAATGGGCATCCATTGAGATTACCCTCGGAAAGTTGCACAAGGAGGCAAGCCTGTCCAATTGAGAATACTTTATGGTGTCAGTGTGTGCCTTCTCGGATTCTTCTGAGGTGGGCCCCTGAGTTTGTTTGCAACTGATGACCCCCATGTCTGCCTAAGGGCCCACAGATCAAATACTTCCCTGGTGCTTCTATAAGTGCTGCCAAAAAGAACATTGTCTTTATAAGTCGTCTGCAGAGCGAGGTGTGACCTGTGGGCCCAGGTGTGAAAGTACAGTGGAAGAGGATGATGAACCACCGGTGTTCGAGCCAGAGTCCAGATTCTTCTTGGTGTGTAGTGAGGAGTAGTGGTTGGCAGTGCAAAGGGATGCTTCTTTGACCTCTTGTGCTTGTGCTGCTTCCAGATGATCCTTGCTTGGCTTTGACTTTAGTGCTTTCTTTTTCTGAGATCAATTCTTAGTCGTGAGCAAGAGCATATTTTCCGTGTTCTCACCCAGTGATCCTGCTAGGTTCTAGTGTGAAGCCATGTCCAAATGTCTCCTGGAGAGTGAAAAATGTGGTTCTGTTCACCATCGGACAGGCAAAGCCTTGCTGGGAACAGCAGGACATATTTCAGGTTTACTTCGCGTAGCCGTGCCTTGAACTTGGTAAAGGAGTTACGTTGACGTTGAACTGTCATGGTGAAATCTGGATAGGCCGTGATCATGTTGTCTTCATATTTTCAAGGTTCTTTGGTCCGAAACCTCGGTAGGAGCACGTCTCAGTCTCGGTCTCTGTAGTGAAACAGCTGGGCTATTAACAGTCATGGTGGTGCGCCAGGTGGTGTAGGCTGCTCCGGCATATGGTGTGCCCATTCAATGATGAAAAACTTCGGAACCTTACCTTCCAGCACTATGTCAGTAAGCCAACTCTCTAGGAATAATTCTGCACTGGGACCTTCTGAGTGTTCTGGAAAGCCATGGAAGTGGATATTATTCTGACAAGAACGTACTTCCGCATCCTCTGCTCTGTGTTGAATTGTGGGCACCTCAGCCTCCACTCGCTTTAGCTGATCCTTGATTTCCTGGACCGACAGGTTCACAACATTAAATGTAGATTCCATGTCGCAAATCCGATCGGCTAGCTTGTGGTAATCTGCTCACAGCAGGTTTACCTCCAACAAAAATGTGTTGATCAGCGTTTCCAAGAAAGAATTCATATCCGATATGGCCTGCAACACCTTATCAAATTGCATTGAATATGTTGTCAGTGTGGCTTCGAGGTGCTGTAGACCATTAGAAGCTTTTCCTGGGGGATTGGAGGGTGTTCGGGTCTCAGGCGCCTCCATCGACAGTGTCTGATGGTCGAGAAAATAGCAGGGTGTCCGGCCCATCAGCTATCTCCTCCTGTGAGGGCCAGCTGCGATGCTGAGACTAACATAGGTGTAGAGGTTTCCCAATGCACCCTCAGGGTGGCCACTGGGTCTTCTCTGGTTCCACCTCTCTCACCAATGGCAAACCCCCAGTAGCTCTGGCTCCCTTATCTCCAATGTGCAGCACCCCCACCAGCCACCAACCAGGCCCAGGCAAGGGTATCGGGGTCCGTCAACAGCCGTTGCAGGGTTCTCAACACTGCGCTGTCCTCATCGTTGCAGGCCCTGCATGGCTGCCACTCACCACCTAGTCGGGCTGCACTGCGCCGGTACTGCCCTTCAGGCCGGCGCTAGTATCGCTAGTAGATGGGCTCCAGGAAGGATACTCGATGGGAGTCGGTGAAGCCCAGGTGGCATGCCATCTCCCTTCTTAAGGGCATGCACTGCCACAGCTCACCTCCAGGCCCAGTCGGGCCGCGCCTTCACACCACGTGGAAGCCGATGTCTGTCCGAGCCAGGTTACATCTAGCCTGCCGGCATCTGGGGAGCCGCCATCAGTCCTTGGCAAAGGCCCCGTCAATGCTCTGGACACCTCCCTGTCAGCAGCAGCCCACCCTGTAGGCCCGAATGACTGCAGCGGGTAGATGTGTCCCCCATCATGGGGGGACCGTCGATGGGTATCCCTGGGCCCAGATGCTGCGCCATCACTCTCTCTCCAGCCTCCCGCTAAAGCAGCTCTCTCTCATACCGGGCCAAGCTGTGCATTTTCTGGACATGGCCTCCTCGTTTGTCTGCCTTCTGTGTGAGCAGCTGTCCACAGGTTATTTCTTCGAGGTAGTACTGTTACCTTGAGTCCCTCGAGGGGGTCAGCAGGTCAAGCCCTCTCCCTTTTGCTGGATGTCACCAATTGAATAAGGATATTTTTAGGGCTCGCACAGGGCTTCGCGCTCAGTGATCCAGTGCGCTTGCCATCTTGGCCATGCCCCCTGTATTTTTTAATTTATAAGGCAACTAACTTTTACAACATTTCACTAAATTTTGTGAAACCAATATGGTACATTGATGTAAATGCATTTAAAATGTATTAAAAATAAATAAATAAATTCCCCTACCTGTCACCACTTTAATAAAGTGGTAAGACATAGGGATCTGCTACTTACCTATATGGAAGGCCCTAACAAGGTACACCGCCAAAGTGTAGTAAAAGGAATATAGCTGTCTTTTCATTCTCAAAAAACACCCCTTACCCAATTATATACTGGTTTGTCATTGTCATGGTAAACTGTAAAGTTATCACGGTATACCATGGCCCAAAATATAACTAAAGCAGAGCTGTATTATTCGATTGTGGTACCCTTGCGTCACTCATGGTGTCATGTATGCAATTCAATACTTAAGTCAGATTTACAGAGGATTGCAAAGTCACCATGATTAGACCTGTGTTGATTGGTAAAACTGGAGAAACACAAGGCAGCGCAATTCACTGTTTTGCATCCCTCTGCACACCATAATCTACATTGCTTCTAAAATGCACATACATCTGTATGCCACATCACTGTTGCCTCTTCATGATACATTTTTCCACCCTACACCACTCCCCTTTATGCCTCTACACTGTAGAGACTCCACTCAATGCAACTCCACTCTACGCTATTACACTGAACACAATGCCACTGTACGCCACTCCAGTCTATGTAACTCCACTGTTCGCCACTCCACTGGACGCAATTCCACTATATGCTATTTCACTCTGTGTCATTTCCACTGTATGCCCATCCACTCTACAAGACTCCATTGTATGCTATTCCACTGTATGCCACTTCACTGATACGGCTCCACTCTATGCCAGTCCAGTGTACAGCACTCCACTCTATGTCACTTCATTCTATTCGATTGTCCCCACTCCAATGTGTGGCACTCCACTGTATGCTATTACACTCTACTCCACACTACTGTGTGCCACTCTAGTCTACATCACTCCATTATAAACCACTCCACAGTACACTACTCCACTATAAACTAGTACACTCTAGATCAGTCCACTGCACAACACTCCGCTCTATGCCACTCAACACTACACTTTTACTCTGTACACAACTCTACTCCATGCCAGTCCACTCTACAATATTACACTGTATGCAACTCCACTCTACGCCTCTTCAGTATATACCACATCACTGTATGCCACTGCACTAAATGCTGCTCCAGTATATGCTATTCCAATCTACGCCACTCCACTGTATGCCACTTCACTCCATGCTATTCCACTGTATGCTACTCCACTCTACACCACTGCAGTGTATGCACTCCAATCTTCCCCACTCTATCCTATGGTATTCCATTGGATGCCACTCCACTGTATAGTATGACACTCCACCCCATTGCAGTGTACCCCCCTCTACTCTACACCACTTCACTGTTCATCATAGCACTGTACGGTAATCCACTATACGCTATTCTAGTCTATACCACTCTACTGTATACCACTCCGCTCCATGCTATTCCTTTGAATGCCACTCCATTATATGCTACTCCACTCTATGCAACTCCAGTGTATTCTACTCCACTCTATGCTAGTCCATTGGATGGCACTCTACATCACTCCACTATATGTTATTTCACTCTACCCCATTCCGCTGTACACTTCTCCAGTTAACACCAATCCACTGTACATTATAACACTATACACTACTATATTTTATACCATTTACCTTTATGCTACTATTCTATGTGGTATTACACTCTACACCACTAAACTGTATGCCACTCTAGTCTACACTGCTCCTCTCTATGCTATTCCACTATATGCCACTCCACTGTATGCTACTCCACTCTACCCGACTCCAGTGTTCTCTCCTCCACTCTATATAACTGTACTCTACAACGGGCTTAACTCCACTCTATCCCCATAGACTCTGCTGTCCATATTTGCACTCCACTATACTGTATGAGAATCAACTCCAATTTGTAGCAGGTTCTTTGACTCTATGCCTCTTCACTGTATGCCACCCCAATCCACTGTACCCCACTCCACTCTACGCCACTCAACTGTACACAACTTAATTCTATGATGTTCCACTTCATGCCACTCCAGTCTTCACATGCCACTGTTCAGTATTCCTCTGTGAGCTATTCCACAGTATGCTACTCCACTTCACTCCACACCACTACAGTGCATGTCACTCCACTGTACCCAATGTATGACACTCCCCTACACCCTGTATAATTCCACTCTATAAAAGTCAACCACATTTCATGACACTCAATATTCTATTCCACTCTATCCCCGTACACTCCACTGTCCAACTCTATACTCCACTCTATGCCCATACACTCCAGTGTATAATACTCGGTTCCAGTATACAGCACTTTTTTATGTAACACAGCACTCCACTTTAACAGAGGCTTTTGAGAAGGCCTTTGAGAAGGCACCCTCACCCGGGGACAAGGAAGTAAGCTGAATACTATTCAAAGTTTGTGACACATACATTAGATTATGTGTTGCACTAATTGATAAAAACAGAGGGAAATATCAGTGGACTAGGGAATGTCAGCGTTTGAGACTCCTAACCCCTTCGCTGCTAGGCCTTTCCCCTTCAGGTGGCAGGTCTTTTTTCTGGCTATTTGGAGCAGTTTGTGCTTAGGCCTTCATAACTTTTTGTCCACATAAGCTACCCACGCCAAATTTGCGTCCTTTTATTCCAACACCCTTGGGATTCTAGAGGTACCCAGAGTTTCTGGGTTCCCCTGAAGGAGACCAAGAAATTAGCCAAAATACAGTGAAAATTAATTTTTTTTCAAAACAATAAGAAAAAAGGGCTGCAGAAGAAGGCTTGTGGTTTTTTTTCCCTGAAAATGGCATCAACAAAGGGTTTTTGGTGCTAAAATCACCAGCTTCCCAGCTTTCAGGAACAGGCAGACTTGAATCAGAAAACAACATTTCTCAACACAATTTTGTCATTTTACTGGGACATACCCCATTTTTACTATTTTTTGTTCTCTTAGCCTCCTTCCAGTTAGTGACAAAATGGGTGTGAAACCAATACTGGATACCGGAAAGCTAAAAATGTCATAAAAGTAGATAAAATTCTGAATTCAGCAAGGGGTCATTTGTGTAGATCCTGCAAGGTTTTCCTACAGAAAATAACAGCTGAAATTGAAAAATATTGAAATTGAACTTAAAGAACAGCCATTTTCCTCCATGTTTTACTGTGTAACTTTTTCCTGCGGTGTCAGATTTGTGAAAGCAATGTACCGTTACGTCTGCTGGACACTTCTGGTTGGGACTGTAGGTTTATCAAGAACCCTGGGTACCCAGAGCCAATAAATGAGCTGCACCTTGCAATGGGTTTTCATTGTATACCGGGTATACAGCAATTCATTTGGTGAAATATAGAGTGAAAAATAGGTATCAAGAAAACCTTTGTATTTCCAAAATGGGCACAAGATAAGGTGTTGAGAAACAGTGGTTATTTGCACATCTCTGAATTCTGGGGTCCCTATACTAGCACGTGAATTACAGGGCATTTCTCAAACAGATGTCTTTTTAACACACTGTCTTACATTTGGAAGGAAAAAATGTAGAGAAAGACAAGGGGCAAGAACACTTATTCTACTATTCTGTGTTGCCCCAAGTCTCCCGATAAAAATGGTACCTCACTTGCATGGGTAGGCCAAGCGCCCGAGACAGGAAACGCAACATGGACACATCACATTGTTACATTGTTAACTGACAGTTTTTTTTAAAAGTGCCTAACTGTGGAATTTGGCCTCTAGCTCTGCCGGCACCTCGTGTTAGACTTTTCATCCTTGGTGTGGTCTCCTTTAACTTTTTGTCTCTGTTCCCCAGGTTGTTGGTGTGTGCTGGACTATGACTTAACTGTTTTTGTTACTCTGGGCACTTTACTACTGCTAACCTGTGCTAAACTGGAAGTGCTCCTTTACCAAATGTGTATGTAATTGGTTTAACAATGATTGACATATTTGATGTATTAGTAAGTCCCTAGTACAGTGCACTAGAGGTGCCCAGGCCCTGTAAATCAAATGCCACTAGTGGGACTGCAGCACTGGTTGTGCCACCCACATAGGTAGCTCTGTAATCATGGCTCAGACCTGCCACTGCTGTGTCGGTGTGTGCAGTTTTAACTGTAAATTCGACTTGGCAAGTGTACCCACTTGCCAGGCCTAAACATTCCCTTTTCTTACATGTAAGGCACCCCTAAAGTAGGCCCTAGGTAGCCCCAAGGGCAGGGTGCAGTGTATGGTTAGAGTAGGACAGATAGTAATGTGTTTTATATGTCCTGACAGTGAAATATTGCTAAATTTGTTTTTCACTGTTGCAAGGCCTATCCCTCTCATAGGTTAACAAGAGGACTACCTTTAAATATGATTAAAGTGTAGATTCCATTTTGGAGCGGATAGACATGTGGAGTTTGGGGTCTCTAAGCTCACAATTTAAAAAGAAACATATTTTAGGAAAGTTGATTTTAAGATTGTGTGTTTGAAAATGCCACTTTTAGAAAGTGAGCATTTTCTTTCTTATACCATTTCTGTGACTCTGCCTGTTTGGGTCTGCTTGACAATTGGGCTGGTTGCACCTCACTCTAGACAATGACACAAAGGGAACTGGGGTGTAGTCTGCATTTCCTGATGAGCCATCTGTTCTAGGAGGGAGGGGGTGAGTGGTCACTTACACATGAAAGGGCTGTGCCTGTCCTCACACAATGCAGTTGCCAACCCCCTGGTGAGTGTCTGGTGCCTGGCCTGGGCAAGGCAGGATTTCACAATCAGGAGAGACTTTGCTTTGAAGTAGGCCTACTTCAAAGAAGAAAATGGGTATAAGAAGGGTACCTAAAACCATAGACTTTAGAACACTTCTGGAAACGTAGAGGAACCTCTGCCTGGAGAAGAGCTGAGGAGCTGAGGAAGAAGAGCTGCCCTGCCTATAACTGAGCTTTGTGGAGCTATCCTGCAGTTGCTGCTTCTGCCAGAGTAAGAGGGCAAAGACTGGACTTTGTGTATCTTCCATCTTGAGAAGAACTCTCCAAGGGCTTGATTTAGAGCTTGCTTTCTGTTGTTTGAAGTCTCAGGGACAGCAAAGACTTCTCTTCGCCAGCACCTGGAGTCGCTGGAGAGACTCCTGCTCTGTCCTGTGGTGCCCACCCAGTTCCTGGGCCCCTGGAAGGAGAAGCTGGCAGTCTATGAGGAAGAAATCCACGCACAGAACACCGTGTGGGGAAAAGATCGAGGCAACTCCGATCTGCGGCGGGGAAATCGACGCGTTGCAGGCTTTGCGGCTGAAAATCAACACTCACCTGTAACCCGACCGAAGAATCGATGCACGGAGCTGGAGTAACGACGTGCAGCATCGCTAAAGGAGGCTGGTGAGATCGCAACCCACGCTGCGTACTTTTCGGTTCATTGAGCGGCTGGATTTCCGACGCAAGCACCGCTGGGCGTGTAAAAACAAAGCAAGGCCTGCCTGGACCTGAGATTGCTGACCAGATCAACTTATCGCTCTCCTCTGGAGAGAAGAAACGGTGCGCCCCGAACCGACGAAAGGAGAAACAACGCAAGGTCTCACTCGTGAGTGAAATCAATGCATCCCAAGCCCTTTTTGATGCACACTCGCCTGTGCGGGGTTATTTTTGATGCACCCAAGGTACATTTTCACGCTAACAGTGTTAGTGTGTGTTTAAAACTACATGAAGACTCTTTTTGCTTTTTAATTGATAACTTGACTTATGTATTGTGGATAACTTGACTTGTGTATTGTGGATTTTTGTCGTTTTGGTCTTGTTTTGTTTAGATAAATATTTCCTATTTTTCTAAACCTGTGTTGTGTCATTTTGTAGTGTTTTCATTAAGTTACTCTGTGTGTTGGTACAAATACTTTACACCTAGCACTCTGAAGTTAAGCCTACTGCTCTGCCAAGCTACCAAGGGGGTAAGCAGGGTTTAGCTGAGGGTGATTCTCTTTTGCCCTGACTAGAGTGAGGGTCCTTGCTTGAACAGGGGATAACCTGACTGTCAACCAAAGACCCCATTTATAACAGGAAACCTACCAAACCTGCGCATTTTTGAAAACTAGATGCCTAGAGAAATCCAAGATAGGGTGACATGTGAGCCTCTCACCAGGTTCTGTTACCCAGAATCCTTTGCAAACCTCAAAATTTGGCCAAAAAGAATCACTTTTTCCTCACATTTAGGTGACAGAAAGTTCTGGAATCTGAGAGTAGCCACACATTTTCTTCCACCCAGTGTTCCCCCAAGTCTCCCAATAAAAATGGTACCTCACTTGTGTGGGTAGGCCTAATGCGCACAACAGTAAATGCCCTAAAACACAACATGGACACATCACATTTTCCCAAAGAAAACAGAGCTGTTTTTTGCAAAGTGCCAACCTGTGGATTTTGGCCTCTTGCTCAGCCGGCACCAAGGGAAACCTACCAAACTTGTGCACTTTTGAAAACTAGACACCTAAGGGAATCCAGGATGGGGTGACGTGGGGCTCTCACCAAGTTCTGTTACCCAGAATCCTTTGCAAACTTCAAAACTTGGCCAAAAAAACTATTTTTCCTCACATTTTCGGTGACAGAAAGTTCTGGAATCTGAGAGGAGCCACAAATTTATTTCCATCCAGTGCTCTCCCATGTTTCCCGATAAATATGGTACATCACTTGTATGGATAGGCCTAGCGTCCACAGAAGGAAATGCCCCAAAACATCAAAATGATCAAACACAAAACTACCTGTTTTTGCTGGGGGGTCACCTGCGTTTTTGGTACTGGGCTCAGCAGCCGTACAAGGAAACCTACCAAACCCAGACATTTCTGAGAAATAGACACCTGAGGAAGTCCAGGGAGGTGTGACTTGCGTGGATCCCCCAGTGTTTTCTTACCCAGAATCCTTTGCAAACCTCAAATTTAGCTAAATGATCACATTTTCCCCACATTTCTGTGTGGGATCACCGCACTGGGACAAATGTCCTACCACCCAACTTTCCCTTCAGTCTTCCAGTAAAAATGACACCTCTCTTGTGTACGTGGGCCAAGGACCTGTGACAGGAAGAGCCAAAAACTTGTCGAAATTAAGGGGGAACCAAAGCGGGTCCAAAAGGGCAGTTTGAAAAAAACACATTTCTAGGCTGACAAGTGGGGCAGACATTTTATCGGTATAGATAAGACAATGCTGGGTGGTAGGAATTTTGTGGATTCCTGCAGATTCCGGAAGGTTCTATCACAAAAATGAGGAAAAAATGTGTGCTTTCCAGCAAAGTTGGAGGTTTGCAGGTCATTCTGTGTAAGAAAATGCCAGGTCCATGTGAATCACACACCCTGGACTCACCCAGATGTTTAGTTTTCAGATGTGTCTAGGTCTTGTGGATTTTTCTACATGGCAGCGTCCCAAAGTCCAAAAAGTGCACCCCTCACCATTTTGAGAGTTAGCCAAGCTCTCATGGCCCAAATGTAAAATCAAAACCCCAAATAATCAAATGTCCTCTTGCTTGCCATGAGATAAGAAGTTTTAGTGTGCAGGGGGAAAGCTGAAAGACTGTTACCCCCTTAAGTTGTGGTGTGGGAATAACCATGCCCATACTGGTTGGTAGCCACCTCCCCACTATTTTGTTTTTAATTCCCTGGCATCTAGTAGACTTTCTGCCCCACCCGGGGTGTGGATCAGGGATAATTGCCTCATCTGCCCACTGGTGGGCAGAACAACTTTGGCACCATTTGTTTGTTGTGGGGGTATGGCCATACCCCCACCCTCTTATTTTGAAAAAAAAAAGCTTCCCTGGTCTCTAGTGGGCTTTCTGCCCCCTTGGGGGCAGATGGGCCTTCTAAAAATAGGCTGATCTGCCCCCAAGGGGGCAGATATGGCCAACAGTAATGGGCCCCAATGGGGAGCGACTCTAGCCCAAGGAGCCGCTCCTTCAAACAAAACACACACATACACACACACTAATGCCTGGTGCCTAAGTGGTTTTTGCCACCACCCCGGGGGAGATCAGCCTAATGAAAATAGGCTGATCTGCCCCCAAGAGGAGCAGAAATGTCCTAAAATAAATTTGCTCCCCCAGGGGAGCGACCCTTGCCTAAGGGGTCGCTCCCCTTGATTGAAATTGGTGCAAAAAAAAATACCCCGGGCCTAGTGGTTTCTGCCTCCCTTGAGGGCAGATTGGCATACTAAAAATAGGCCATTCAGCCACCAAGTTGGGCAGAAGTGGCCTAAAGACAATTTCTCCCCCAGGGGAGTGACCCTTGCCTAAGGGGTTGCTCCCCACATATAAAAAATAAAATAAGCAAAAAAAAAAAATCCCTGGTCTCTAGAGGTTTCTGCCCCCCCCTATGGGCAGATCGGCCTAATTAAAATAGGCCGATCAGCCTCCATGGAGGGCAGAAATGGCCTAGAGTTAATTTTGTCCCTCGTGGAGCGACCCTTGCCTAAGGGTCGCTCCCCACATAATAAAAAAATGAACACATACAAAAAAAAAGATCCCTGGTGTCTAGGTTTAATTGCCCCCCCCCCTTGGGAGCGGCCCTTGCCCAACGGGCCGCTCCCCTTAAAAGTAACCATAAAAAAATAACAAACTCCCTGGTGTTTAATGGGCATTTCTGCTGCCTGATCGCATTGTGATCGGGCAGCAGAAATGTTGAGAGAGACATGAAAGGAGAGGAAAGGCCTTTCCTCTCCTTTCATGCCTCTCTCACCCCCTCCACCTGATCGGAGGAGAAATGCTTTGAGCTTCCAGCGCGGAGGGGTAGGCCTCTGATGACGTCAGCGGACGATCGCGTGCTGATGCCATCAAACGTCACGGTAGGGTCGGGGCGGGGATGGAAGGGGAAGCGATTCCCCTTCCATCCTCGCCCCTTGGGTGCCGAGGCGAGGCTCATGAGGGGAGCGCTAGCGCTCCCCCCATGAGCCGGTCCAAGGTCGTAAAGGTTACATCCTTGGCGCTTCAGCGCCGCAGCCAAGGATGTAACTATTACATCCTTGGCTGCGAAGGGGTTAAGGAAGTCATTGTCAAGGCTGTGGTTTTCAAACTATTTGACCCTCAAGACAAGACCATAGTGGTTGTGAATGCTACTGTGTATGGGCTTGGAACTGTTTTGATGCAGGGAAGGGTGATCAAGAAAGAGTGGGTGCATTTGCATAACGGATTCTAGAGGGAGCCGAGGGACATATTCTACAATAGAAAAGGAGGCAGTAGGATGTTGATGGGGTGACCAGAATTTCAAAGACCTATGTATGAAGAACTGTGTTTGAAATGCACACTGACCACAAACCTTTAACTGGATTATTCTCTAGCAAAGGGGCAGGAAGAGTGACTCCTGAAATAGCTAAATGTTACCCATCGCAGGAGTATAACTTTGAAATCAAGTATGTTCCAGGCATCAAAATGTGAATGCGGACTGTTTGTCACATCTGCCTTTTCAGAATGATGATGTAAAAGAGGAGGATGAATGGGTTGTAGCCAATGTGGAAGAGTCATGTAGAGGTGCTGTTTCCAAAGATGAGTGGACACAGGCTTTAACAGCAGATGAGTCTTTGCAGTTACTTTTATCATGCTTGTCCTAGATCAGAGGGTGAAATAAAGTGGAAAGGCTGGAATTGTGTGATTATAAAATGGTGTGGAAGGAGTTATCTGTTATGGATGTGATAGCTAGGATGTGTGGTAGGTTGGTTATTCCCATGGGTATACATTCAAGAGTAATGGAGTTGTTGCATGAAGGATATGGTGGAATGTCGGCTATGAAAGCATGCATGAACTTATGGTGACTGGGAATGGACAGAGAAATCGAGAGGTTTGTGCATGATTGTATGGCACGCATGTTCAGCAATAAATCACATAACATTGATTGAAACTCCCATTATAGCAACAGGATATCCCACCACAGCATAGCAAAGAGTGGAAATAGACATATGTGGTCGTTTTAATTGTGGAAGTATGGAGGTAAAATATGCTTTGGTGCTGGTGGTCTATGGGTAAGTGACTGGAGGAGGCTTTCATGAATGAAATTTGGGCATTTAATGTGGTGGTGTTTCTAGAAGAGCGGGTTATCCTGAATGAAAAGTATCAGACAATGGTCTCCAATTTGTAGCAGAGGAGTTCCAGCAGTTTTTGAATTAGCAAGGTATAAGACATCGCAAGACTGCAGTGTATCATCACTGTGAAAATGGTTTAGTGGAGCGATTTAATCATGTGTACAGTTGGCTGAGGAATGTGGGTTGGTTTGCAAAAGGGAAGATAAGAACATACTGTGGAGTTATTGAAATACAATACATTCTGTCACTTGAGAAACACCTTTCTTTTTGCTTAGAGGGTTGAATGTACTTAGTGACACCTGAATGGATGGAAAGGGTATACCTGCTGAGTGTGAATATAGCTCAAAGGAGAGGTTGGACAGGTATTTGGAAAGACACAATGGCACGTTGAAGAATAAACCACAAGGGTTTGAAGTGTGTGATTGGGTAAACTTTTGTGTAAAGTGGAATGGGAAAAGAGGTTCTTCTAATTGGACGAGTCCCAAGAAAATAAGTGCTATGAAAGGCAACACAGTGTGGTTAAAGGATGGGTAGAAGTGGAAAGTCAGGAAGGTGACAAAGTGTAATGTATCACATCATGTTTGGCTAGTTGGTAACCTGTAATGAGAAAATTGCTGATGTTCAAATAGGACGTGTGGCTATGGGTGTTGTGAGGAGACCAAGTAGATTTGATGAACATGTGTGTTCTTAATTCATATGTTATTAATTCACACTGTTTGGTTTTGAGCAGTGATTATTTTCCTTTCTTTTCAACCATTTTTCCCTTTGCATGTGGACGATTTATTTATTATTTTTTGTTATCCATTTTATTGTAAGGACAAACTGTATCTGTGAAAATTATCACATAGTTACTTGGTCTAGCAAAAAGGTTATTTTTTCAAATCATGTGAAAAGGGAATATATTGTATTTTAACTGGCAGCAATGCTCCATGGAAGACTATGCATTCCAGAATCTATTGGGTAGTAGACTGCCTGCCAAGGGTTGGATGACTTCATCGCTTGCTCTTTAATAAAGGTCAATATTTGCCAGAATTTGCCTGTGTTGACTTCAACCTTGTATATATGTCAAACCTACTCGCTATTCTGAGGTGGAGAAAAGCACTAAAATGAATGGACTTTTTGTATTTGGAAGTACTAAGATTCCAAAATTCTCAAGCACAACATCAGTCTTTCCCAAAAGTTGTCTCTCCTTTTTGGAATTCTCTTCCCTTTGACTGCAAGGCAAACCCACCTCTTCACTCTTTCATATTAGGCTTAAAAGCTCACATTTTCGGGTTCTTTTTGAAATGCAAACATTCACCTTGTGATTTCTGAACTTATCTACCCAATCAGAGTTAAGAAATCACTATTATTATATAATACATGGGAGTTTGCAATCCCTGTATAAAAATTGGTCTCTACATTTTTTGTTATGTATGGCTCTCAAGGAGAGCCCCTGTTGTTTATTTCAGTTCTAAAATGTCATAAATTACTGCTATGATGTAGCAACAGTTGATAACAAAAGTAATTTGCCACTGTTGCTACGTCATAAAGGCCTTCTGACAGAATTCTCTCAGAGCCCGGCAGCAGAGTGCACTTTGCTCTTGCTTTCTAGTTGACGTCACTTGTAACCCCTCAGTGAAAAACATCTCTGTATTTCACTGTTGCCCATCTATAATTCAATATGTTATACACAGGATTCTGTAATCCCTGTATAAACTCCAGTCATTAATTTCTTTATGATGAGCAACTTGTGATGAACCAAGAAGTCACACCCTGACTATTATAAGTTATTACAGTCCAGTTCTGACATCACAATGCCTGCTGCCAGCAGCCAAGGTGAAAGGCAAGTCAGGTCACAGAGCATATATTAAAGCAGCTGTTTAGGAACAAAAAGGGAACATTGCTTTTCTTTCTTCTGCTCTACTTTAATAGTTTATAATGACAAGCAGAGAGCGTATTTTTATTTTTTGCAAACAGTTAGAGAAAAAGCTTGTATTAAACTGTTTCTGATAACTGTTTGCAACACATATCTAGCAGGCTTTTTATGTGTATAATGTTGCACTAGAGGTTTTTATTTTCATTCTTCATGTTTTCAAACATGCTCACTCTTTCATATGAAAGAGCTGCACCCAAGGTTTTAAGTGCTTGTGATTTAACGGATGATAATTAACCATGCTACAAATTTTTGTGTTCCCCTGTGAGTCCTGTATTATGCTATTGTTCACATAGAAAAGTTGTCATGTTCTAAGTGTGACTACAGCCCTGACTATGTTGTAAGCACCAGCTCACACTTGGATACATCAGGATACAGGAATGTGTGCATGATTCTGTTTTATTTTCACATAATCACTTGTTCCGCTGTGTAGTGTGTCATTTGCAATGCCAATCTACTTTATTGAGTGGCATAATGAGTACTACATCATACTAATAACATTTCAATGGGGAAGTGGATTTATTACACACATACTACTAAATATTATTCAATAATTTACAAATATGTACATTGTGTAATCACCAATGACCCCCTTAAAAGGGTCACACAAACATATCAAGTTAGTCTATGATATGTTTGCTGTTCAACAGCAACAAACTACATGTAAAAATCATCATTTATACTTAAATGACATGATTAAAAATAATACTCCAGCATGAATGCACTTAAAATACTGATAAAGCATGTGTTCTGTGCTAGCGCAAGTGTCCTAATAAAAATTATTAATGAGTGTTTATATATTTTGAATACGTTTATGTAGAAAATAAAATAATGTAGAAAAATAATGCACGCATTTGAAAATGTGATTATGAAGAATGGCCACCAATGTTAATGAAGTGTACTAATCAATGATTAAATAATATGAAATGTTGAATATATTTAGACTAATGCAGTAATATGTCACATTGAGGGTTATGAATTAACCTTTAGCTTTATTAATTGTAGGCCTTAATTTAGCAAGTGTCTTGGCCTATTTGCCAGGCCTCTTGTAAAAGCTGTATTTCTTAGCATTTAATAAAAATGCTGATCAAGTGAGTTAAACTATGAATATCTATTGTATTGTTTTAATGTGCTCATAACGAAAGCTTTTCGTGTGAACCGACTGCTAGGAGATGATGTTCTTGCCAATGCAACATTTTATGTGTAATGTGTGTGAGATTGACTTTCCCGGGACAAGAACAATGAAGATACTGACTAGAGTAGAAGCTGCAACAATATTGTTACCTGACAAGCCGGATGATGAGGACATCGCCAGATGAACCAATCAACAATATGAAAATTGAGTAATATCAGCATTCATAGATTTGGGATTTTAGTTTTATTGGGCAAAGTGCGAACATACGATTAACTGACCAATAGGGATTTGGGGGGTAGTTTAGGTGATTTTAACTTAAAGACACTGCACAGAAGGAAGTGGGCTCATGTTGAGAGAAGGGTTTACTGCCCATTTTTCCTGACCGAAAGTTTATTGCTTTCTTAGACGTCTTTACTAGAGATGTGCTTAACTTTAGTGCTTAAAGACTTTGCCCTTTTAAATCTGAAGATGAAGCCTGATGCCTTGCTGATCGACTGATGTCTTGAGAACAAAGACTGATTCTGCTTTGCTGATCCACCTTCAGGATAGGTATATTCCAAATTGTGATTATCATGCATATTTGCTTTTTCTTTCTAGGTACCAACTGCGCTGTTTTGATAGAACCATAGTTAGATGTTTTTCGAAATTTGTGTTACTAAATTGTTTTGCTTGAAGCCCAACATGCTGATGCTAATCCGACGTTATTTAAGGATTCTCACTAATGAATTATGATATTGAGGGACTAATGCTTGGTGAATTTCTCTGCTAAACTTCATGTACTTCATTTCATTGACGCAGTTGACTTTGCTATTGATTTGCACCTTAACCTTAGAATGTGTTGTAGTTAATGCTTTGATTAGATTGCGTTTCTTCTGCCGCTTTGGACAACCAGTGTTGTTTCTGTATGTGTTTCATTTGATTTTGAGATTAATCTACATGACCTTAGCATTGTTAATATAGGGAAATAAACATTCAAAACATTTGCTAAAGGTGTGGTTATTCATGCCTGAAAAATCATGGTGCGTGATTATTACTGACTCCATTGATTATAATTTTTTTTGATTACTAATGATTATTGATTAATGTGCATTAATTATTGATTTTGTACTGGATCTATGTTAAAAACATCTTAATTGCGAGTCAAAAGGTTCATCGACCTATTTGCATCCCCTTGTAAGTTTACTTATTAAGGTCAAACGCACTAACAACTGTGAGCAGTTACCATGACCTCTTCATGGTGAACCACTAAACATTTAGAATGAGTAAAACCTGTGTCTGTGTATTTTTATACATTTTTCTCCATCAAACTGCATTTATAAAAGCAGCCCCACAGGTCATTACATTGTAATTGCATTGCATTGCAACCATACACTTGGCCCCTAGAGGGGGCTTTAATGCATGTATTGCCTTTAACTACCTTTATGACTATAATGGGCTTTCAGGCCAAAATTAATGCAATCATATACATAGCCCAGAGAGAGTGCAGCTCTCCCAGCTATTGAGCAAAAGCTCCAGCCTTGGGAGTCCTTGAAAATGTAAGAAAAATCCTGGGGTAGTGAATGTTTTGGAGTCCCCCCAACTTAGGGTGGGGGCTCCTAAACTCCATTGGGGAGCAAGGAAGCACCTCACTGATGCTGTTGGTGGTGACCCCATTGTCCTAGGGCCACCACAAGAGGACAAATAGATCAAAATGTGGAATGTCAGGAAGGTTCCTATGTTGACAAACCATACAAGCCCAGCAGGGCATTTTGGGGCACTCCTCGCGCGTGGAGTGAATAATTTAGTATCGGCTCTCCCACTGAGCTGGGAGAGGCATGATACTTTACCTTTGGTTAATTTTTGGCTCTTTTTCATAGCACAGACTTGGGCAGAGTGGACATCCTTCTTGTTTGTGGGTGCCCGTTCCGAACCAAGCACCCAATACAGGCTCATACTGGGGCAGCAGTTCAGGGAGCCCACCCGTGGCCTTCCCTGCCAGCAGCCCACACAGGCAACTTTTCCATTGCTGCCTTTAGGAGCCAGCAGCGCATTGAGTGATGTGATGCACACCAGCTCCACTTCCGAGCATGTAGGGAAGTGCAAAAGCACATCCCCATTTCCTTTGGCAGTCAGGGTTCCAGGAATGGGGTCCCGACCAACTAGAGCAGAATCATGCCCAGGGGATGGACTCCCCAGGTGATGTAATAACCCTACACATGCCCCCCTTCCAACAATATGTTTTTTTTAAATTACATGTCTTTTTAACATATCTATTTTTTATTTCTTCATTGTGCCATCTCCTAGGCCCTGGTGCACCCCAGGGGAGTTTGCCAGATGATGTAGAGTAGTCCTGCATGTGGTGGCAGAAAAGGTCAAAGGTCACCTGAAATACCATAACTCAGACCCCGTTTGGTTGATTTGGACAACCCTGGGCTCATTTTACTCCTGGTGGTGAGTTCTAGTCACCAAGGACAGTTGCAGCATCCTTCCTCCCCTCCAAATTGGTGCAGTCCTCAAAGGGCTGGTTCTCCTGGTCCTATGTGGCAGCTCTCCTCCTGATCTTGCTTTCATGGTGCAAAAAAGTACAGGACTTTCCCCCAGCTGGTCCTCAGTGGGTTTCATGGGGGCCAGCCTCATTGGCCCGTGAGGAAAATCCCTGGTCCCGGGATCAAATGGGCAGAGTCCTTAGTCCTGAATGTGGGGCCAGGGTTTTTTTCCTTCCAGCTCTCTATGGTGGTTCCCAGGAGCCAGCAGGGAAGAAAAATCCTCAGCCAAGACAGAGTCTCCCCTTTGTGCAAGAGTTTTTAAAGGGGAGAGGTATGTTACAGAAGTCATGCACCCCTGGGCAATCCTAGGGTAACATGTCACCTCTCCAACCCTGTCCCATTCCTCCTGCAGAGCATGCTGGGACACTCCAATATGGTGTCATCAAGGAGTCACTGGTCACGTCGACTCCTGGGGGTCTCAGCTCCACCCCTCACTGACATCAATGCCATCAATGCCAGGGCTTTGCACACCTAAAATTCAAACTGAGCCCCTCCTGGGTTGGTTCAGTGGGTCTGGGTAGACGAATACCTGGTAGAGTGTGACAGCTGGGTGATTGATGGAGATCATTTCACCCCATTCTTTTCCTCCTCAGAAGCTGGGTGAAGTACTGTTAATTGCTCCCTTTGTGTGGAAGGTCTTTGATCTGGCTGCTGGAGAGAAATGCCATTAACTGGACACAGTAGGGTAACAAAAGCCCTGGGCTCTGTTCCTGAGCTGAGACAGAAAAATATGAAAACTTTGGATGACCCTTAAGGTGTACATATTTTTGAAGTTACATAAATGATTTTCTTCCATAGGTTACACCCCAATTCAAGATGTCAATGGTCTCTGTAGGCCAAAGTGGATTGTAACTGCACTCTGAGGCAGTTCTCTCCCTCTGTGTATAATAGAGTGTCACTGTAAACAAAACCATAAATCACTAACTTTCCCTGTTAGTGTACAATAATATTATAAGGCCTAACCCAGGTTAATATCTAACCCTGAGTAGCCCCCATTGCGTCAGACTACCTGTGTGGAGTTACCAGGCTGTGCTGAACTGTATTCTCCCACGCGTAGCGTGCCCACGTGTGAACACATGTTCACATGTGTTCAAGTGTAAGCAGCCAAGTGTCACTTACCCTTGCTGCATCTCAGTGGTCTTATCCTATGATGTGGACACTTGTGGTAAACATGCACATTCTGTTTGCCATGTGTTTTCTGTGGGTGAGACACCGGCACTGAGACTCATCCACAATAAAAAGCCTAAGCCTAAAACCATGTGATCAAAAAAGCAAAATAGAAAATCTAGGCACACTGAATGGGTGGAACCCAATTGCAACAGTGATGTCCAGAAGCTGTTCTGTGACCTCAATGGTTGCTCCAAGTTTACGGTCGTAGTGAGCATTGTATGACTATCCATGCCCTGGGAAAGTAACATAAAGGTTTTTATCAGTCATTAGCATGGCCAGACCGTTTCTGTTTGTTAGGAGAGTGATGTGTGAAAGGGGGCCATATCTACAAGGCCATGCAAAGTGGCTCTGCATGGCCTTGTAGATTTGACCCTGAAGCCTGTGCCACCTGTGCATCAAAAAAAGTGACGCACCGGCGGAACAGGCCGCTTGTAAATGAGCCCTTTAGTTCCAGTTCTTCATGAACAACAAAGATATCCTGCAGAGTACTCTAAAGACTGCTGTGTGACTTGGTCTGGTGTTTGCATAACAGCCAGTCTCTCAGAGGTGAGGGTTCATCACCTTATGTCTACACCTTATCTTAGAGTAGCTGAAGGCATGCTAGAACCCAGAAGCCTGCATTCCTACTGAGAATGAGAGTGAGAGTGTCTTGCCCTGCAACAGTAAAAAACCTCAGCATGTTCCTGTGTGAAGAATAACCAAGAAAGTGCATTACTACAAAGGAGCAAAGCCAGGGATGATCTGTGTGTGAAAGGAGTCCCCTTGAATTGGCTAGGGAAGAACCACATCAAGACTTCAGTGAGTATCAATCATCAAGTGTAATCAGCAGTCCATAATAATAGAGAGTCTGGTGCAGCCACTTTGTTTCTGAGGTGGAAACCCTGACTGGCCTGAAGGCCACAACTGCCAAGGATATCCACAAGAGCAACATTAGTCTGGAGGCTGCATCCAATACCCCAGCATTCCACCTGCACCTGGCTTATGAAGACGTCTACTGCTGAAGACAAGAGCTGCCCATGTGCTGATGCTTAAATCTTCCAGTCATCAAGTTCCGAGCAACGCTGCAACTGTGGCTCGGTCAAGTAAAAAAACACAGCTGCTGAAGCAGGGCCGCTTCACTCCTCCATTCCACCCCGGACTGCAGCAACTGAATGCAGGCAATCGCAAGGTGAAATACTGTGAGTGTAATGAGAGACTGGGTAGCAGACAGGGTCTGCAGAACAAACTTAAGATAACTGCACAGAGGTGAAAGCAAACAGAATGTTTTGGTGCATCTACTCTTTGGGGATGAAGTGAGTGAGTTGAATGTGTGCCTGTTCAGTGCTTTGTTCTGAATTACATGTCAGGAATTATAGACAGTGTGGTACTCTTTAGAGCAAGGGGGAAAGTCCAAAGGGCATAGCACCTCAAGGAAGATCGCAAACAGGATCACAACCCTCCATTTGATTCCCTTATTTGCACTGTGAAATGTAACCTCATGGTATGTGATTAAAGTACTTCCTTTTAATTCAAAAGAGAAGCACTAGGCTGGACATTATATTATTTTGTCTGTTGGCTAGTTGTTGAGTTCTGAGATATGGTACCCCAAACTATGTTCCAGAGAAGCCTTTGAGTGCTTGACACCCTTGCTACCTTGAGAGTCAAGTGCCGAAAGAGTATCTTGACCCAGTTTGCAGAGCCATGGTGTGAGGGACCCTAGGACATGTGTGGCAAAGGAACTCAACTTCCACGTTTAGGGCTCAATAGCCCGTTTCCCTTGTGCTCTCCTTAGAAATCTGACCCTCGGTCTTGAGCTTTTCATATTAATTTATTTGTGGGGTTTTCATGACATACTATGTCACTGCCATACCCAGGGATTTCAATTTCCTGACTTTCCCAAGTTTTTGTTTCTCTGGAAAGATTTCCTTGATTGACTGCCTTGCAGATTGAGAGGCTCAAATTAACACTGAAAAATTTGGCAATTTAGCTTGAGGCATTTTTTTTCCGTATGCCGTTATCACATGTAATTTGAAAGGATTTTCCTGTCCAGCAAAACAGCATCAACAGCATTAACGTCATGTATCAGAAGAACATTTGTCATGTTCATCTTCCAGTACATGACCAGTCCTTGGTATGTAAGTTATTCAAGAGGAGCCTGCAATATTTACTTGAGGAACAAGGTCACTTTCCCACCACTAGGCTGAGTTTGGATGAACTTGACAACCTATTTCCCTATTGGATGAAGAGAAATCCTTCCGCTTCAAATCATCAGAGTGGATATTTTCCACCCTTATAACTAATTTGTTGGACTTTGTATGAATGTTCGAAGGGATGAACCGCTCTGTTCTTGATTTAAATATAGAAATTGTTAAATTTCTGGTGAATACTTTCATGTAACAATAGGTCATTTGGTAAGGTACTTTAGTTGTATTGTAATTTTTGGAAAAAATGTTCTTTTGTATGTATTAAATTTAATGATTAAGATTTATAAAATAATCTTTTCTAGTTCTTAAATCGTCATACATTGCACTGATACCACATTTGGCTATACTTATACTACTACGGTTCTCTTACACAATTCAGTGACTCATGACCACTTCAGAATTGATAATAGAATGACATTAGTCTATGTGTGCTCCATTCTCATCCTTGGATATAAGTGTAACTTTCCCACCACTAACCCGCCAGTGACACCCACTATGAAACTCAGTTGAGACTGAATACATTCAAATGATGCACTTTGCATTATTTCATTACTAATGCTGTCCTATGCCAATCTTCAATTACATGTCCATTCCTGGACTATTATGATGGCCTAGCTATTGAGTGCTAAATATAAAAAAGAAATAAACCTCATCCATACTAAATTCAAAAGAAAATGTTTCCTCCTCAGGAGTTGTTCTATGATTGTTCAGGTTTGTCATTTGGAGTCGAGTGGAGCTCGCATCATACGGCAGGCAGCACTAAAATTGCCAGTCTGTTTCAACTGCTCTATGAAACTGCCACATGAAGTGGCAATATATTTTTAAACATTTTCTGCGTCCATAGAGTTCCTTATCTCTTTAAAATGACTGGCAATTTACCGGACACATTGTCAATAGAAGTGGCGCTCAGCTGTATTATAATGTAAGTGAAGCATGTGTCACATAATAATAATAGTGTTGCAATATGATTATTATTCAGAGCTTTGCAGAAATTCATGAGCGAAAATTAGAGGAACATTCTATTTTGGTGCTTTAATGATGTTGGGCCTCACTGCCTCTGCCTGTTAGAATCTATGGGAAAAAGAAAGTGCAGGTTCATACAAGCAGGAACACTTCTTTTATACGGTGTTGACTAGTTATTATGTAGCAACGATATTGCCTCACAGGTCGTTTGGTAGATTATCATTGCTTTTCTACTTAGACTATAGGCTGACAATTGATTCTTTACTGTGGGATGTTATGTTGCAAAGTATTCTATATGGTTGTTGCTTTCCTGAAAAAATACTTTGCGATTCACCCGTAGGTATAGTTATTTACAAATGGTTAATCTTCCAATTATTTCACAGGTCAACATTGCGTAATTCTCTTCAGCACGTAGTGCCTCATTTCTGGTACTTCACACTTCCATTACTTTGGCCCTCATTCTGACCCTGGCGGTCAAAGTCCACCAGGGCCGCGGGCAACAGAAGCACCGCCAACAGGCTGGCGGTGCTTCAGTGCTCATTCCGACCGCGGCTGTAAAGCAGCGGTCGGAAAACCGGGTCCGGCGGTTTCCCGCCGGATTAGCCCCGGCTGGGCGAGTCCTCCATGGCGGCGCTGCAAGCAGCGCCGCCATGGGGATTCCGACCCCCTTCCCGCCAGCCTGTTTCTGGCGGTTTTCACAGCAACTGCACCCATCGCACACCTGCAACACCGCCGGCTCCATTCGGAGCCGGCTTCTGTGTTGCAGGCCCTTTCCCGCTGGGCCGGCGGGCGCTCCCTTGGAATGAGGGCCTTTGTTTGGATTTTCAACACTCTGTGTCATGGAATTGGGCAGCACCATCTAAAATAGGCTCTAGCCCTCTCTGATGCCTTCAATACTCACAACCTCCTTCAGTCCCGGATTTCCAATTTCCTGTGATCACCTCTCAGTCCCTAGGTTCATTAGAAAAACTCCACTTGCCTGAAATCAAATGACAGCAATTGAAACTCTCCTGTCTGCTTTCTTCACCACCAAACTAAGTTGTATCACCTAGCGGGTTCTCTAAAGAGGTCACTCCTCTTCTGATTGGACACACATTCTTTATGTTTCTCCTACTGATCCATGTGAAATAACGTGCCTCCCATGATTTTGCCTGGTTTAAGGGTTACACCTCCCATGTTGCCATTTTGAATGGATTTGGTCTCGCCTCTGCTAGCGCAGGTGTCACTGATGGAATTTATTAATGAGTGTTTATGTATTTTGAATAATGAGTTTATGTAGAAAATGAAATATTGTAGAAATATAATGCACGCAGTTAAAAATGTGACCTCGAAGGGTGGCCACCAATGTTCACGAAATGTAGTAAATAACGATTAATACTTATGAAATATTGAAAACGTATTAGATTAATGCAGTAATATGTCATATTAAGGGTTATGAAGTATGCTTTAGCTTTATAAATTGTAGACCTTAACTTAGCGGGTGCCTTGGTCTATTTTGCCAGGCCTCATGCAGAAGCTGTATTTCTTAGCGTTTAATAAAAAGGCTGACCGATTGAATTAAACTGTGAAATGTCCATTGTCTTGTTAAAAGTGCTCAACAGAAACTTTTTGTGAGAACCGACTGCAAGGAGATGATGTTCCCCCTAGTGTAACATTTTATGTGTAATGTGTGTGAGACTGACTTCCCAGGACGAGAACAATGAAGATACTGACTGTAGCTGAAGATGCAACAGTATTGTTACCTGATGTGTCGGATGGTGAGAACATCGTAAAGTGGACCAATCAACTGCATGTGAATAGTGAAATATTAGAATTCATAGATTGGGTATAGAAATATTATTGGGTAAAGTATGAACATACGATTAACTGACCAATAGGGAGTTAGGGGATAGTATGGGTGACTTTGATATATCAACGCTGCAGGGGGAAAAGATAGAAGACCTTATTCCGATTGAGAGAGAGACTTACTCAGATTTTGAGAGAAGAGACTTTAGGAGAGATTCAAGATTCATACCGACATTGGGCTCATATTCTCTGACTGAGAGCCTGATGCTTTGCTGATCGACCAATGAACCTGAGGACGAAGACTGATTCTGCTTTGCTGACCCATACAGAGGATAGTTATACAATGATAAACTGTGACTGTTATGCATCTTATGGCTTTTCTTTCTAGGTACCAAGTGTGCTGTCGGGATAGAACCATAGTACATGTTTTTTCCAAATTTGTGTTTTCTAAATTGCTGATGCTAATCTGATGTTAGTTGAGGGCCCTCACAAATGACTGACAATTACAGGGACTAATGATTGATGAATTACCTTACTGAATTCCATGTATGTTTTATCTTTGTCACAACTGACTCTGCTATTGATTTGCACTGTAGCTCTGGAATGTGTTGTGCTTTAAGCTTTGATTAGATTGCGTTTCTTCCGTCGCTTCGGACAACCAGTGCTGTTTTTATATGTATTTCATTTGATTTTGAGATTATTCTACATGAGTTTAGCACTGTTACTACAGTATAGGGAAATAAACTTATTAAACTTTTACTAAAGGTGTGTTTATTCATGACTGAAAAGCCATGATGTGTAACATTTACTGACTCCTTTGATTATTGATCTTATTGATTCACTAATGATTGTTGATTATTGTGTATTGATTATTGATTTTGTACTGGAGCCATGGTAAGAACTTCTTAATTGCGAGTCAAAAGGTTCATTGACCTATTCGCGTCCCCTTGTAAGATTACTTATTAAGGTCTGATGCGCTAACACCGCCACTGCCAAGGAAGTCTTATTCCTCTTGCTGGAGCATTTCAAGTATGCTCTAAGTGAGGTTGACAGGTCATTTTACCCTAGCTAAGGGGTAAGAGAAAATCAATCACACAAATCAGTCATCATTTAAATTTACAGTATGACCAATTTTGCCACTCAATTAAAACCTAGGTCAGGGTTATGTTAAATGGTTTTATTTCAAGCTCAGACTCAGGTTAATGTAGGCAGTTCACAAGACAAGAATGCAAAGATACTGAATTACTATCGGGTGTCTAATACATTGAAACAACCAAAGCTTAATTAACATCCAACAGACTAAACATTCTATCAATGCAATACAGAGCAAAAGCACCAGAACTTGATGTACTGAGAATAAACATTGACCATTTCTTCCAAGCATGAAGACAATCTAAAACAATCCAATTTAGTTGATAAAGCAAAGGAAATCCATAAATGTGGCAAGCTGCTAAGTGCCATGTGCTGGGCTACAATATATGGGGTAAAAAGGAAAAAGGAAATAAAGGACAAAAAGAATTTGGAAAATCGACATCTGGGGCAGGATAAAACTAACCAAAGCTGGCAAAAAGTAAGTTAAAGGGGAAGGTGTCAGCGTTTCAGAAGCCGGTTCAAGAGTTTTCTTATGGGTCAGGAAAAATTCTAAGGGCCATATTTATACATTTTGACGCAAAACTGCGCTAACGCAGTTTTGCGCCAAAAAAATTAGCCCCGGCTAACGCCATTCTGAAGCGCCATGCGGGCGCCGTATTTATTGAATGGCGTTAGCCGGCGTTAGCCGACCGGCGCTGCCTGGTGTGTGTGAAAAAAAACGACGTACACCAGGCAGCGCCGGCGTAGGGAAAAATGGCGTTTGGGCGTCCAAAAATGGGGCAAGTCAGGCTGAGGCAAAAAAATCGTCTTAACCCGATTTGCGCCATTTTTTTTGGGCGCCCAGACGCCATTAACATGACTCCTGTCTTAGCAAAGATAGGAGTCATGCCCCCTTGCCCAATGGCCATGCCCAGGGGACTTCTGTCCCCTGGGCATGGTCATTGGGCATAGTGGCATGTAGGGGGGCACAAATCAGGCCCCCCTATGCCACAACAAAAAATTGAAAAAAATACTTACCACAACTTACCTTTTCTTCCCTGGGATGGGTCCCTCCATCCTTGGGTGTCCTCCTGGGGTGGGCAAGGGTGGCAGGGGGTGTCCCTGGGGGCAGGGGAGGGCACCTCTGGGCTCATTCTGAGCCCACAGGTCCCTTAACGCCTGCCCTGACCCAGGCGTTAAAAAGAGGCGCAAATGCGGGTTTTTTTGCCCCGCCCACTCCCAGGCGTCATTTTTGCCCGGGAGTATAAATACCACGCACATGCCTGGGAGTCATTTTTTAAGACGGGAACGCCTACCTTGCATCTCATTAACGCAAGGAAGGTGTTCACGCCAAAAAATGACGCTAACTCCATGAACTTTGGCGCTAGACGCGTCTAACGCCAAAGTATAAATACGGAGTTAGTTTTGGGTCGAATTTGCGTCGAAAAAAACCACGCAAATTTGGCGCAAACAGAGTATAAATATGCCCCTAAGTCTTTTCTCAAGAAGCATTGGGAAGGTGAAGGGAAAGGGCAAATTAGCCTGTACCTCTTAACATCCAAGGAAAGAGTCTAGTGCAAAGTCAAATAGGCTCAGCTCAAGGACCGAATGAGGACTGCCCAAAATCCATATGGGAAACTATAAATTAAAGTCAAAACTGCAAGATGATTTGTCCATTAATTACACCACATGGATCGGAAGGTTTAATTGCCCAATCATAGCATATCATCCGACAGACAACTGCAACATCAGGAAAGATTCCCACTACTGTCATGCTCTCCTATAGGACTTTGCAATTATTTGAAATGTTCATGTTCTCATTCTCTTAGTGTACCATCTTCAAGGTTTCTTTCTCAGGCTCTCTATGCATAAAATAGTAGGAGATCTGTTTCAAAATGACAATTTTATGGGAAAGACATCTGTAAAGTAAGGACACATTAGCAAAAGCAAATAGCTTTCTCATATTCTAAAAGTCTGAGGCTTAACAAATTAATATGGCTAACTAACTAAAGCAGAGTAGAAATACAATGGCACATGTTATTCTTATTAATTAAAGCACATATGAATGGTGAAATTGTGAATTTATCATTAATAAGCTTTGTCAACATTCATGTTAAAATGAATTGCAAAGCAAAACAACTTGTTAATAGACTTCATTAGGTATGATGGGGGACTACAATCCTTGACATTAGCATACGACATTTATAACACATTTATTAGGAAATCATTATTGTTTCATTGAAAACTGTTGATTAACAGCATTAGGAAACACATGGAACAAAAATGTATAATAACACTTAGATTAAAATATCTCTACTGCATCACATTAGATCACAACCCTACAGCGAATGCACTTCAATAGAGGCTTTCAGTGTACCACTTGACAGTTAACTTGTTAGAAATTTGCACAATATAATGCAACACTTGTCATGTTTATATCACCATTGTGAGACAAAAAGTAACAGCAAATCTCAGTTGTACCAGTCTTTGATAGAGAATCTAGCCATCACACCAGATTACAGTGTCTCATATCAATGTGACAGATCAAAATCGATGAGGTCGTACCAGGTAAAACTTTCTGGACTCCTCAAACTGCTTGATTTCAAAGTAATAGCTTCATCTATTCTGAAGTTCAAAAGCCTCTTTTCTCCATCCCTTTTCTGGTCTGTTTACTTTCATTTTCTTGAAAGAACCAAACAACACTAAATCACACAAAACTATTATCAGCATAGGTCTCAATATACTGCCAATAATTCCATTACCTGGATTAACAAATCATTTTCCAAGTACTGAAAAAACCCTCCCTATTGCTTCCCAGGCACCTGTTGCTTCTAAGTCCTTTAAATCTTCTTTCAGATTAGTCATATTCCTCTACTCCTTACCTTTATCTGATTTAAAAGTGCAACATTGTTGATCTTTCTGCATCGTGTAAACTCTACACTCTTTCACAAGAAGGATGTTTAATGCAAGACAATTTTGCAAAGCCATTGATCTTATGGAAACTATTTCAGTGCAGACTAACAAGAAGGCACCTGCTGTCTCTCTAGACAATTTATCTACAATAATTGATAACATTCTTTTCTTCAGATAATTCAGGACCACACCTATCATGACCAGAAATATTTCCTACAACCTCAGAAGCATTGTCACCTCTCTTGTCTGGGTATTTTACTTCTCATCCCACACAGGATCATCAAAATATTCCACATGATAAATCTTTGGAAAAAATACTCCTGAGTAATGCACCATGGCATCCTTTTGGCAATCCAAAATAAGCATCCCAGCCTCAAATGAAAAAAACTCCTGGAATTGCTGGGTCTAATCCATTTAACATAAATGTCCAAGTACTCTGAAATTTGAACACATGTCTACACTCAGTTGTATCTACAAATTTTGTGTCTGTCTTTGACATGGGTCTATATACACATATTTCCCTACATGTTGCCAATATAAAGTCAAGGGTAGCTTGACTTACTGCTGCTGAGTGGGTTTCTTCTTCTTTTTCAAATTTCAAATGACTACTCCTCTTTCTGCTTTTGTTTTCATTACTCTTCTGTCTTCAACTTGTTCTAAATATTCTTTTTGTATTGGGGTAAGAACACATGTCAAATTATTTTTATGGGCATACACAGTATCAAATGTCAATGCAGGCTCAAAGAAACCTCTATGTTTTTCCTTTGGTTGCTTTAGTCTGGTGTCTCATGATGGGTACTTCTGAAAAGCCAAGATATTAAAGTGAATAATAGTACTGAAAGAGTTCCTGTTAATATAAAAGGCTTATCAACAAACTACTTATAATACCATATGTCAAGGAAGACTATGATAATTAATTCTCTCACTTACTGATGGAAGCAGTCATATACAAACATAGCAGTTTTTTACATCCATTGTATCAACATATTCATAAAGCATTTTGTAATAAGCATTTGAAGAAAAATCTACTGTTGAGCTGCATGCTACATGTAACATCTTATCATCTGGTGTATGTATTCTATTATCAGTGGGTACTGTGCAACTTGGGAGACTTGTTGATCTAACATAACCTGATCTAGATGGTGTAGGTAAAGTCAGTCAAATATGCAGTTAAATCATCAGAATTACTGTCACAACTAACACTTCTATAAATATGTGTGTACGTTTACTACTCCTATTTCTAATGGGCTCCATGAGTTCTCTGATTTCAGACCAGTAATAAAAATAAAATGTAAAAATGCAAACATGTAAATGTGATGGTGGCAGCAAAAATGACACCTGTCTCTTTCAGTTTGTTCGTTGTGAACAAAGCATTTAACATGCAATTGTCTTTCAGCAAAGTTCAAGAAATATTTGAAAACATATTCTAAATTCCACAGGGTCCATCAAACACCTCTAATAAAAGTTCAAATGTCTCCAATAAATATGCAAATCTAAATTGCCAATAATTGCATGCTGAGTATAATGTCTCAGTGGCTGTGAAATTTCAAAGTTCAAAAATGTTCAACTGGCTACGTATTGTTAAAACAAAAGGTTGCAAATTCCTTCTCCCAGTCATGTGCTGCAAAGTATGTCCAGTCAGGTGCTGTGTACTTTTGACAAGGCACTCTCCTTTATTTTGATCTCTGAGTCACTGGTCTGTCTGTATCACTATCACTTTGATCAGACTCTTCAGCTTCTTCTGGTACAGCTGGGGGCACTTGCACTACTGGCACAGTTTGTTCATTTGGCCACTGATCTCCAGATAATGAAGTACCATGTCATCTATCACCTGTAATATTCACAAGCGCTTTTTCAGACACAGCTGCAATCTCATGCACAGCCCAAGAGAATTTCATGCAGAGACAATCCTGTTTTCCTATCTGGAGTAGTGACCAAACTGATCAAAACAAGGCAATGCATCAGGCAAATTTTAATGAGGTGGAAGCACAAAACTTTTGATAGTCGGGATTTCAGAGTTCCATTAACTTTCTCCACCAGTCCAGAACCTTCTGGCCTGTAACTGCAATGGAGTCTTTGCTCAAATTGTAATGCCGCACACAGTACTTTCAGAACATCACTACTGAAGTGAGTCCCTCAGTCTCAATCTAAAGAAGTCGGAAAGCTAAACCTGGGGATTAACTCCCTAAGCAACAGTTTTGCTAATGTAAGACTGTTAGTTCCCCTGGTCGGGTAAGCTTCAAACCAACAAGAGAAAATGACTACAATAACCAAGACATATCTCAGTCCATTGCACATGGGTAGCTCAATAAAATCAAACTGCATTCTATTGAAAATTCCACCTGACCTAGCTATCTGACTCACTGTAATGGCACCATTTTTGCCTACATTCATCTGCTGACAAGTAACACACCGGTGACAAAGGGCTTCTGCCATTAATCTGAATCTGGGGTTAAACCCAGTTTGCCAAAAGATATGCACTATAGCATCATGCCTCACAAGAACAGGACCATAGTATTGCCTCACCTTAAGTGGCAACAAACTATTAGGCATCATAGCTCTTCTATCACTTGAAAACAAAACATCATCTCTTTTAACACAACATGCTCTAATCCAACTCTGCTGTTCTTCCTCTGACACTTCTTCCTGCAGTTGTTTGACTTTCTCCCATGTATCAACAGGAGTTAATAAGAGATTGTGGTTTGTCTCATCAGTTCCCTCGTTTGCATTCTTTCCAGTAAGGGCAGTACAATTTAAGGTACAGTATCTTGTCACTTCATTGTTTAACTATTGCAGAGAGTAACATAATCACTGGCTTTGCAATGTGCTGAACACTTTACAAGTGCAATCAGGGCAGGTAACTGTAAAGTATTCAAAAGATTATAACCCCTTTCGCCATTCCTAAAGGGTGACGAGATGAGGTTAAATATCCTCTCTGGGACCATAGCCGATCAAAGTTATGAACAACACTAAAGCTGTACTAACTATCATTAAAAATAGTCACCTTTAGCTGTTTGGAAACATAGCAGGCTCTTGTAATAGAAACTAGTTTGGCTACTTGGACAGAAAAGATTCCTTGAAGACAGGATGCTTCAACCACACCTGAGACAGTGCAAACTGCATAAGCAGCTCTCAGGGTTCCAACATGGTCTCTCAAACAGGAGCCACCAACAAACATCACATAATCAGATTCAGAGAGTGGAATATCTTGAATGTCAGGTCTTGGCTTGGTGCATAGTTCAGTGACATCTAGGCAGTTTTGCTCAGTTTCATTAATACAGTCAACAATTTTATCATTAACAGGTAGAGGCAACAATGTTGCAGGGTTAAGAGTAATACGTTGCTTCATTGTAATGTACGGGGCAACCAGTATGACGTGCTCATAATGGGTGAGACAAGCACTAGTTGTATGCTGAGTTTTGGTAAAGGTTAATACATTTTCTGTCTAATGGGGCACAAAAACATTCAGAGGTTGATCCATGACAATGCTTTGGCACTGTTCTTGCCTTACATTGTTGGCACCAAATGACAGCAAATGACTTAAGACAGCCCGGCCACAGGATCAAGAGCAGCTGAAAATATGCCACTGGCCTATTTACATTTCCATGGTATTGAGTCAAACACTGAGAGCACATCCTTCCCTCTCACAGCAGAATAAAGTAACATTTTCTCTCTGCGGTGTGAAGGCACATATGCAGTTGTCATCTAATGGTACCGGATCTGAAACATCTTTGTGTGTCAGCCTCTGTAAAGGCTTGGCCAAAAGGGAAAAGTTTGGAATCCACTGGTGACAGTAGCCAACCATTCCCACAAAACATCCCGACTTCTTTCTGAGTCTTCGGGGGATTCATTTTCAGATTTACTTAGATTCTCTCTTGTGACACCTTCCTTGCATGTTTTCTCAATGTGGTGTCCTAGGTATAAAATTTCTTTCTTGCAGTACTGCAATTTAGTTGGCAAAATTTGGGGAGTTATTTACAAGCCCCATGCACCAACGGTATGTCACTTTTTGGGACGCAATGGCGGTGTATATTGCAGACCCATATCTACAAGGCCCCTCAAAGCCACTTGTGTGGTTTTCATGGCCTTGTAGATATGGTGTAAGGCGACACAGTGCCAGTCCATGTGTTGCCTTACACTGCATCAGGGAGGCATATAATGGGCATTGCAGTGGGTGTTTCCAAGTAACACCCAGGGATTTTGAGGTATTCTCAGATTAACAAGAATCTGTAATCCTGGAAATGTGTCAAAATTGTATCCCTCTCCAGGCTAGGTGCAACAAAGAGAAATATCTTTATTTCTCCTCATTGTTTCCTCTTGCTATGTGTGCTGCATTCTGAACCGCTTGGACTAACAAATCCCTAAAAACCTATTGATAAAGGAACATTTGAAGCAGCTGGGGTGTTCTGGACATTTGAAACGTTCAGGGTATATCGAACATTAAATGTATGTGCATTATTTCCTGTCATACCTGGACCATATAAAGGAACAACTGGACCTATTGTCACTGCAACTGTTAATGCATCTGGATTTGTGAAATGAATTACATTTTGTTGCATTGTCATCCCTATGCTGTGTCCTGTTATGTGCATATTGAAAACTTGTCCTGTTAAATTCAGATTGAAACCTTGTCCTGTCTGATTTGAATTGCCACTCAGTGTCAGGGGATTCACATTTGGACTCTGTACTGTCTGATTATGGTCCTGTTCAACGGGTGCAGTAGGCACATCAAAAGTCTATGTTTCACCTGACACTCCTATCTGCCCAGAGTTGTGTGGAGGTGGGCGATTTAGCAGTAACTGATTTAAAAAATCATCATCCAAATCACTCTCATAAGTTTCAGCTTTTTTCTCTGTCTTAGCTACCTGTTCTGCCTTTTCTGTCTTTTCCTTACTCTTTGATTTAGTATCTCCTTCTTCATTCGTTAGGACATGATACAATCTAATTCTCTCAATTATGATGGCTTCCCAAGCTTTTTGCTGACTATCCCATCTCGCCTTACAACTGTTTTTATTGCCTTCTTCTTTCTACCCTCATACTTCTATTTCTATGTGTTCTCAAATATTTAGTGCTTCAAATTGTATAGGTCTCGGTGGCGGTTTAATCTCATATAACATTCACCTCAAAATCTCAATGATTCTCAAATTGAATATTCCATAGCAAGGAAATGCTAATGCACCTTCTTTCTCTGTAATCTTATGCCACTGTTCACGTCATAAACATGCATGAAGACCTACTTCGGTCAATACTTAATGACCAGGAGCATCTTCAGGTGGAGTCTCCATGACTTCTGAAACCAGGACAAATACATCACCTTTCATTAGACTTTTCAATGCGTTAAAGAACTTCATTTTAAAATATTTCAACAATTCACAATTAACTTTTCATTAAAAATAGGAAATAACTCTGTTCCGTGATAGCGCGACATAGTGTGACTTCAGTCTCACTCCTCGCAGCAACTCACACTCTTTTACAATTTCCCTCACAATCATTCTTCACCCAAACCTAATGCAAAATAATGCAAGCAAAAACCAACAACTGTCTGCTTTCTACAGTGCGAGGTAATCAAACACTTCAAAGCAGTAAGGAGATACATTTCCGACAAGTGCTTTCACAATTATGCAATGAATGAAAGTTGACCAGCAGATCTTATGCTGATTCATACAATTCCTCCATGTGCACTCAGGATTCACTAATAGAAACCACCCACACTCACTCAACAAATACTATTGGCACGCTCAGAAATGTCTCACTGTTGCGCTGCAGACAATACATTAACCATGTGTCTTCTACACTTGTGAGTTATCCTGGGATCTTAAGCAATGACTGACCCATTAACAATCGCTTCTTAGCAAAAAGTGGCACGTTCACACAAAAAAAATGAAAACCCTGCAAGACACTTTATTACAGATTTACCTTATTTCATCTAATAAGTGCCAAATTCAGGTCGAGACCGATAGAGAGTTGTTTCTTCCACTCAATTCAAATTGTAATGTAAAATCATTAATGGTAAAGTCAGATTTTAACTTATCCTTTTAAAAATGCCACCTTTAGAAAGTTGGAATTGCCCAGTGTTAGACCTGACAGCCTTAGGGTGGTCATCCCCCAACTTTTTGCCCACCTCTCTCCATTTCTCTGACCCTATTTTTGTTGATTTTAGAACTCTGCACTCTTTGCTACTACTGACCAGTGCTACGTGCATGTGCTGTCTCACCTAAAGCTGGTAACACTGGCTTTACCCAACAGGAATATTTAATTTACTTGTAACTCCTAATAAAGTGCACTAAAGGTGTCCTGGGCATGTAAATTAAATGCAACTAGTGGGCTTGTAGCATTGGTTATGTCACTCAAATAAGTAGCCCCTTAACTATGTCCCAGGCCTGCCATTGCACTGCAGTTTCACTCCCATTTCGACTTGACATTTAAAACTATTTCCAAGCCTTAACCTTCCTTTTTTCTACATATAAGTCACCCCTAAGTTAGACCTTAGGTAACCTACAGGGCAGGGTGCTATGTAAATAAAAGACAGGACATGTACTTATGTTTTATACATGTCCTGGTAGTGAAAAACCCACAAATGTGTTTTCCACCACTGTGAGGCCTGCTCATAGACTAGCATTAGAACTGCCTTAATATACGTTTTAGGTGCAGATTCTGATCTGGAAGGAGTAGCCCTGTCATGTTTAGTATAGCCAGAATGGTAATAGAAAATCCTGCTTACTGGTGAAGTTGGATTTATTATTACTATTTTAGAAATGCTACTTTTAGAAAGTGGGCATTTCTCTGCACTTACTGCCTTCTTGTGCCTTACAGCCTATCTCCAATCCACGCCTGGTCTGTGCTGGTTGACAGCTCCTCTTGTGCATTGCACCCCGACAGCCATAAACACAAGAAACTCAGTCACATCTACATTCATCTGCATACTGAACGGGTCTCCCTGGGCAAGAAGGGTGGAGGGGCTCTCTCTTGCTCTTCAAAGGACAGTGGCCTGCCCTCACACAAAGAACTTATAACCCCCAGAGGGATCCTGGCAGACAGGATTGGGCTGAAACGGGAACATGTGAACTTCAAAAACATTCTCTGTAGTCCCCCCCTTCAAAGGCATTTTTGGGTGTATATATATATATTGGGTCTCTGACCCCACCAAATAAGACACTTCTGGATCTACACCTGGACTCTGTCAGAGGGACTTCCTGGCTGCTTAAAGGACTCATCTGGACTGCTTTTTTGAGAAGGGCTGCTGCCCTGCTTGTTGCTCCGCTGCCTGCTGTCCTCTGACTCTGCTGGAAGGACTCTGCCTTCCCCAAAAGTGCTCTCCAAGTTCTTTGATTAAGCTTGCCTCCTGTTCTGAAGTCTGAGGGCTAAAAACACTTCACCCCAGAGAAAAAAATCCCAGTGCATTGGAAAATCGACGAAACACCTGCAGAAATCAATGCAGCGCCTGCCTTGCATTGGAAAAATCACCACACCACATCACCTACCGGATTGACGCAGTGCCTCCTCCTTCTACCAGCGCATCAAGGATTTTCAACGCATTGTCCCTGGTGTCAAAATATCCCCTCATTGCAGTGAGGAACTGTTAGAAATGGGGTCTTTGGTTGGCAGTCAGGTTACCCCCTGTCCAAGCAAGGACCCTCACTCTAGTCAGGGTAAAAGAGAATCACCCTCAGCTAACCCCTGCTTAAAACCTTGGTAGCTTGGCACAAGTAGTAGGCTTAACTTCAGAGTGCTAGCTGTAAAGTATTTGTACCAACACACACAGTAACTTAATGAAAACACTACAAAATGACACAACACAGGTTTAGAAAAATAGAAAATATTCATCTAAACAAAACAAGACCAAAACGACAAAAATCCACAATACACAAGTCAAGTTACACTAAAAATGCAAAAAGAGTCTTTAAGTAATTTTAAACACACACTAACACTGTTAGCGTGAAAATGTACCTTGGGTGCGTCAAAAATAACCCCGCACGGGCGAGTATGCGTCAAAAAGGGTTTGCGATGTGTCGATATCGCTCACGAGCGAGACCTTGCATCATTTCTCCAGCCCCGGGTGTCGATCTTTGGGTTGCGTTGCAGGTGAGCATCGATTTTCAGCTGCAAAGCTGGCGGTGCATCGATTTTTCAGCCGCAGACTGGAGTTGCGTCGATCTTTTTCCCGCATGGTGTTCTGTGCGTGGATTTCTCACTCTTGGGCTGCCAGCTTCTCATTTCAGGGTCGCAGGAACTGGATGGGCACCACTTGTCAGAGCAGGAGTCTCTCCAGAGACTCCAGGTGCTGGCAGAGAGAAGTATTTACTGTCCTTGAGACTTCAAATAACAGGAGGCAAGCTCTAAATCAAGCCCTTGAGATCTTCACAAGAAGAAAGGCAGCACAAGGGCCAGCCTATGTCCTCTTACTCTGGCAGAAGCAGCAACTGCAGGATAGCTCCACAAAGCACAGTCACAGGCAGGGCAGCTCTTCTTCCTCAGCTCTTCAGCTCTTCTCCAGGCAGAGGGTCCTGTTGGTTTCCAGAAGTGTTTTAAAGTCTGTGGTTTTGGGTGCCCTTCTTATAACCAATTTCTCCTTTGAAGTAGGCCTACTTCAAAGCAAAGACTCTCTTGTATGTGAAATCCTGCCGTGCCCAGGCAAGGCCCCAGACACTCACCAGGGGGTTGGAGACTGCATTGTTTGTGGGCAGGCACAGCCCTTTCAGGTGTAAGTGACCACTCCTCCCCTCCCTCCTAGAACAGATGGCTCATTAGGAAATGCAGACTACACCCCAGCTCCCTTTTTGTCACTGTCTAGTGTGAAGTGCAACCAGCCCAACTGTCAAACTGACCCAGACAGGGAATCCACAAATAGGCAGAGTCACAGAAATGGTATAAGTGATAAAATGCTCACATTCTAAAAGTGGCATTTTCAAGCACACAATCTTAAACTCAACTTTACTAAAAGATTTATTTTTAAATACTGATCTCAGAGATCCCAAGTTAACCTATGCGAGGGACAGGCCTTGCAACAGTGAGAAACTAATTTAGCAATATTTCACTGTCAGGATCATATATAACACATTACTATATGTCCTACCTTAACTATATACTGCACCCTGCCCCTGGGGCTACCTAGAGCCTACCTTAGGGGTGTCTCATATGTACAAAAAGGGAAGGTTTAGGCCTGGCAAGTGGGTACACTTGCCATGTCGAATTTACAGTTAAACCTGCACACACAGACACTGCAGTGGCAGGTCTGAGACATGATAACAGAGCTACTTATGTGGGTGGCACAACCAGTGTTGCAGGCCCACTAGTAGCATGTGATGTATAGACCCTGGGCACCTCTAGTGCACTTTACTAGGGACTTACTAGTAAATCAAATATGGCAATCATGGATAAGCCAATTACCTACACATTTTGTATAGGAGCACTTGCACTTTAAAACTGGTTAGCAGTGGTATAGGGCCCAGAGTAACAAAAACAGCAAAAACAGAGTCCAGCACACATCAACAACCTGGGAAACAGAGGCAAAACGTTAAGGGAGACCACGCCAAGGATGAAAAGTCTAACAGTAACCAACGCTTCGCTCCTGTAAATCGACTCGCCACATTGCAGATTGGAAAGAAGCGATGCATCGCCTGTGCCGCACCAGAAAATCGGATGCAGTGCCTTATTTTTCAATGCATTTCCTCCTATGTGGCCCCTGTGCGATGTTATTTTTTGACGCATCCTAGGTACTGTTGTTACAAGGATATAACCACTGTTTTTTAAGGATTGAAACTCATTTAAACCTTTAGAAAGTGTTATCTCCATTTATGCATTTTAGATTTTTGTCATTTTCATCTTATTTTATTCAGATAAATATTTTCTTTTTTTCCAAACTGGTGAGAAGTACTTTTTGTGGTGCTTTCACTGTGTTACTGTATGAGTTATTGCACAAATACTTTACAAATTGCATTCTAAGTTAAGCCTGCCTGCTCTGTGCCAAGCTACCACCGGGTAGGCACAGGATAATTTGGATTGTGATGTGATTTACCCTGACTAGGATTGTGGTACCTACTTGGAAAAGGGTGTATACCTCTTCCAACTACAGACCCAATTTCTGACACCCAGCTTGAACTAAATGTGCCTTTCTGTCAGTACCCAAGGTCACATGACTATTAATGCCTCTCCTATAGTGTGATGTGAATTCTTCCCAGACAAGGGACAAAAGGACCTTGGATGTGGGGATGGGTGGGTACCCAGCCCCTTCTTGAGCTTCAAAGAGAAGCCTGAGAGCTGTATGAAGCACCTTCCTGAGATCAGAAGATGCTTGCCTTGTCACAGGTAAATAAAACTCACACCTGGGCCAGCCTGCCCTTCGTCTCAGAAGCAGGGATGGAGCCAGTCCCCTGGGAAAGGGAAGAACTGACAAGTAACAGTTTTAATGTTAGAAAAAGGGGTGCTCCCACCTACAGGTGTTAGCAATTGGTAAAAAGTGATATCGTCAGAACCTGAACTCGGAACACTCCTGGACCTGACACGTTTCATCAGAAGGATTGCACTGCTGTCTGAAGAAGGAAAACTGGACCTGCTTGCCATGAACCCAGGACCCCAGAAGTGATTCAAAGGGGCAATTGGCTGACCTCCTGTTTGAGCTACAGGGACACCAGACTCTACTGGACCTGTCTCTGGTCCCCTCTGGTCGCCTCTGTGGGAGTGAGTCAGGACCCCCCTCCCAACCCCACCCACAAGGGCTGTCTTTAAAGTCCTGGACCTGTGGCTGAAGTAATAGTATTCTCGTCCCTAGTCAACTGAAGTTTTCACTGGATCTAATGCAGCATGTTGCTGATTCTTGTATCGCAAATCCCCACAGCTCTTGATTGGCAGCTTCACTGGATCCCATGCAGAACAGCGCAGAATGATGCAGGCGTTGCATCACAGAACTGTGAAGATCCTGATCAGTGACTCAAAGGACCTAAAGTAGAGTCTTGCATAGTAGCACCACTCAGCCCCAGCCCCAAGGACAAAGGGTACAACTCCCAGGGGGCCCCCATCTGGTCCTGTACCCGAGCAGTGCTCCTTAGCGTTCAGCATAAAAAGTTTACTTTGTCGTTGTCTGGCGCGACCAGATACATGCATCTGGTGCTGTTGTCACCTTAAAATTTGAATCCTCATAGCTCCTGGTTGTTTTTTTGTGGTTTTAGTATCATTTTATTAACTTAAACTTTCTTTATTTTCCTCAATTGGTTTGGATTTTTTTTGTATTGTATTTTCAGTTTATTATTGTTTGAGTGCTGCATAAATACCTTACACATTTCCTCTAAGTTAAGTCTGACTGGTTCACACTAAGCTATCAAAGGGCTCGTATAGGTTTATTTAGTGTCTTTTGTTGTTCAACATGACAAGGATTGTGCTTATTATTTGAAGGGTGTTCTCACCCTCTTCCACCAATAATCCAAATTGTTACAATTACCTTTTTTCTGTGATGGTTCACAGAACAAATTGAATAGGTGCACCCAAGATGTACTATTGCCTTTAACCTGTGCAGAGATTTGTTGCTTTCATTATCATTTCATTTATTAATGTTTGGAAGCCAGAACCTGGGTTGCTAGCATGGTTATGCAGATTCATATAGCATAGACCTAGACAGATCCACAACAGAGTTGTATATTTACACCAAGTAAAGTGATACTGCCTACTTCTATACATGTATACCAAATTAGTAGCTTAGCAAAAGCTACAGAAATACAGTTGATGAAATTGAATAGAAGATAGTTAGTCAGTCAGTCAAAATATCTTCATTCAGTCACTAAATATGACCATAAAAGCAAAAATAGAATTAATTCCATGTCATCACAGAGATCAGGTAAGAGCAGAAAAACATTCAAATGAATAAAAACCTTTTAAAAAAAGATCATAACAGGCCAGTTCAATAAAAAAGTTAAAATGCATCAAGTCTTCCTAATATAGTGACAGCAACAATAAAACTTGAGGGCTAATACAGATTCCAAAAGCAGTTGTTAAATTGGCAGATTAAGGTTCATACAGTCTTCATAATTTAATAGTAGCAATGATAAAGCTAAGAATGGCAGGGCAAATCTCAATGCAAGATAAACTTTGCAGGTAAATCTGGACATATTTATAGGAAGCAAAGTGCTTATTTAAACTGATTGGCCGCAAAAAGCACAATCTGAGGGAATCGTCCAATGTACAAAAAAAGCATAAAGTGTGGGATAGATTGAGCAGTGAGGGCAACGCAAAGACAGCATGGGAGAGAGGCATGCCAAGTACCTCCTGTAGGAAATTCCACAAGGAAATTAGCTGAATTCAATCTCAGCCTAGTGAGATAAAACCTATGCTATGGGTTGGTTTTTCAGGTTAAATAGGACTCCATCCTTCCAATCGGCTGATCTAGGAGACAGGGTAAGAACAACACGGGCGCTTCTCCTTGACCTATGTGTGACTACATGAGACACCCACCCTGAACAGACCCTGAAGCAAAGGGTCCTCTAGTCATAGCCGGTGGTTCCGCTTGAGTATTAAAGTTAGAGAGGTAGGTCCACGCTGCATCTTAATCTTTCTCCTTCTTGAATCAAGGTGAAGGTTCTATTGATTTGCCCTGACGAATGCCCAAGACCATCATAGGCTGTGAGAAGGGCAGAAACATGTTGGCACAAGTAGAGGTATGCTTAGGACATAATACCCATTGATATCTTTTGATGGATACCTTTATAGTATTATTTTAGACATATCCATGCTATAACCCTGAATAAAAAGGATACTTTGTGGTTTATCCAAAAATATTTTTAGACAATCATCTGATTGTAATATCTAAGCACTCCCTGAGAATAGCCCCTCTTGAGGTCCAGTCCATCGTAACAGTACTATATTACCAGGGTGGGAGGAGGTGGAGGATCACGAAGCATGTCACATTATGTGAGTGAGTTCACCTCGTCCAAATCTTTGGGTTGCCAATGAATTCTTAAATTGGAAGGATAGCGATAGAACAACAGGTTCTTAACTGAAGAACCTGGTCTGATATTGGGTACCACGGAGTTTGTGTGTTGTGAGTAAATAGGGCTCAGTGCCACTAAATGTAAACATTTGCATATACCTGATGACTGATGGCATATTCTGAGTTCCCTTAATTCTAGTTTCCTCCGTAAATGAATTGTAGGCCTCTTTGAAGATCTTTTTAGATTTAGAGGTAATGCTTTCAGGTCCATCAAAATGGTAAGTATTGCCCAGATCATAAAAACGTTTTTAGATAGGCCAGTTATGGTATAGCGGTTCCTTGGGGGTGCTCCATATTTTTATCCGTAGAAGAAAAGGTGCTAAACTGATTTGATCCTCTATAAACCCTAGACCCAGTTTCATGTGTGCAATAAAATTCATAGTAATTTTGGGTATAGCTAAAAGTCTACACAAGAAGTTGTTTTCAACTGCCTGAAGTTTCTCTGGGGTGGCATAGCTCCACATGCCAGCTCCAATGGTACCCAATGAAAAACATTTACTTTTATAAAGCTGAACCATCTCCGGCACCGGCTTTTGGCCAAACCTTTTGTCGAATCTAAATATAGCATCACCAGCTGCCCCCATTTTTTGCTGTCTTTGTGTCATTAACCTGTTCCATCTCCCTTTTCCGTCCAGTAAAATGCCTAAGTAATTAAAAGAGAATGCTTTTTCAATGGGTCTCCCCAATATGCTTGGTGTTTTTGGGGCCAAATTACATGATAAAAGATTTTTACTGATTCACCTTGACTTTGAATCTAGCCATAAAATCACTAAAACCGTTTAAAAGCTTTTGGAGGCCATTTTCTGCACGTGTAGAAGACAGTCAAATTTTTCACGACACAGGCCCCAATACTTAAAATAAAGTTGTATTACTACCAACTCAAAAATTCACACTCGGCATAGGTCTAGTTTCACGACGTTCTAGGATACACACATATTTTCTAATTCACACCTGGAGACCGTGGAGACCGGTTGCAGCTTTCCAGTTGTAATCCTAAATCCCTTTTCTCGTGCATGGAGGTTTTTAACCCAAGGTATAATTGTATGAAGACAAGGTTTTTGGGCTGTGAAACCCCAGCACCTTAGTAATATTATGATCTACTGTGAAAAAAAATATTCATATTGATATTTTTCTTTTCGGTCAGATGTGTGGGAGATGCCACTTTTTAATTGGACATTTTCGAGAGCCGAGTAATCAAGCCCACTGTGACGCGTAAGGCTGGAAATCGAAGGTCCCATTCCCCCTCAGTGTAAAGCCAATATTCTTTATTTTATAACCAGAGATGGAAAGCGGGTGGTTGTGCATAGGCAGACTGAGATGAGAACACGTAATTTATTTTTCTGTCGATTTGCTAACGGCGCTGCAGAATTGTGAGCTAGGAAGTAAAAGCCAGTAGTGTTCTATTGATCTTAGGTTGTTTGTAACACATAAATTGCCGCATGGACACGAAGAGTTGAAATGTCTAGTTAGACGCGCAGCCTGACAGGCAAGCGGGGTGCATGCCAGCCTGAGACACTGGTAAGTATGCTAGTGTTTGCCCAGTGCACTGGCAGGGTATGTTCAAACAAAATGTTCTCATTAATCTTTGGAATATAATGCACCGGAATATTTATTGATCCACTCCCTCCCTGTGCATTTGTGTGCATTTTGCAGTTAGCCTAAATCGCATCTTTGGGTTTTAGGGATGCTGGAAAATGTTACGGGCGGCGGCATATTAATAAGATCAATTTAAATTACATGAAAGTTAAACCTATCAAACAGCCTGAAACAATGACATGCTCTCGCGAACCACTTCCCCAGGGTGCAGGCGTGTATTTACCAGAAACTGCCTTTGGAACTAAGGAAGATACCTCATGGGGCGTTCACGGTGCATATTTCATCCCCTATTCTGAACTACCGGTGTCCGAAATAAAGCCTAACATTCAATGAGCAGGTGCTTATATATATATTTACAGGCACATATAGAATATTGATGCATGATCGAGCCCTTATGCACTGCTGCTTTAGTAGAATGAGGGTGGGTGCCAATGGGTTTGATAAATAAAACATTTAAATTGGTATTTGCAGGACATTGTGTAGTGGTTTCAGCTCGTTTTCATCTACCAATAATGTTGAGTGCCTCGGATAGTCACATACTCAATACTGCTCTCCTAAATATCTAATCAGTTATTAAGAAAAGTTTGTGTTTGGGTGAGTTCATCTCTGTCCATAAACTGGGAAACGTTTTTTAAAAGCTCTAACAAAACGTCCGGCCTTATGGATTTCTCTGTCAGTCCCCTCAGCTTATAGTAAGTGAATGTTGACAGTCCCACTCAACTTTAAGGCTGAAGAGCAATCAGTAATAAAGTTTAATGTTTACCAAATTGGCAACGGACCCAATTTTGGTTGGCAACGATCTGCCTGCTTTCAGTTATGGTCTGCACGGCTGTTCTGCGCGTTTTGGGTTGTGGTTGGGTGTGTTTTTGTGTTTAGACCTGTGCACACTAAGCTTATTCTTGAAATATGCATATCAAGCCAGGTTGGAGTACTACATCTTTATCCACTATGTAAAGTGTTCTCAGTCTTCTCTTAAATTCAACCTCTCTCACTTTAGTACTTATTCCTTGCCCCGGCTAATTACTGAGCAGCAAGCAAAAATTGTTTCTTGCCAATGTCCTACTCTGCACACTTGTACTTAATGTATTGTGCTTCGTCAGCATGCAGCATACATTATGGATGGCCAGTCAGTAGTGCCATCACATGTTTGACATATGGTGCCATAGATGATGTCATCATTCGTTAATAATGTAATTTGAGATTCCATCAGTGATGCCATGCATAAGATCAGAGCAGAGAATGGCAGCGTGTGTTATTGTAATAACATCCCTTCAATTGTCTTTTTTATTGAATTTCCGAGGTTTTGTTTCCATGGATAATCCATAACTTTAGTGCTGTTCAACAAATTTATAGAAATCTTTCTAAAAGGGAAGTTCATCCGTGAAAATCCGCCAAGGAGGGGCTAAAAAAAAGGGGTAGGCCAAAATAGTGAGATTTCACAAATTAATTCCCATAGGATTGTTTGCTCTCCGAGACTGAAAAATGACTGAATGGAATTACTCAAAACTTGCCTTGAAACAGGATATTTGCTCAGGGAAGTGCCTTGAGGTAAAATCTTTTAGAGCTTTTCAATAAATTAGCACTGGAAAAATAGTGTTTTTTACTGCTCAAATTGAGGTAAACGGCCGATCAGCATATAGCTATCAGGGCAGTTAATCTGTGGATCGTTCATGACTGGCCCTGGGTTTGCAGACCACCCACAGACCCAAAATGTAACACATACTCCCATCTGATTGCATAAGTAAGCTTTTTCTCCTGTCATTCATTTCAGGTTTGTGAAACCAAACCCAGTTTTGCAGCCTGCACCTCGCTGATTGCCCTGCTAGAACCAGAGGAAGAATGCTGCGACTGCCTGTACAGGGCCTGTACACTTGATTCCAGCTGAAAACACGCATCTGCAATGCAATAGGTCTTGCATTTACTTGAGTTAGAGCTATTGGCATTGTAAATGCATAACCAGACTTTTCATGCCACATAAAGGTGTCAACCCTGCAGCATAATTTGGTCCTCCCTGCCAAAAAATTCCAGAGGCCATGCATATAACTAAAGCACTTCCATTTACTGCAGAGTCGTGCCCTGTCGACCTTGAACATTTCTTAGACTGTTTTTAATACTGTTTTTTAAAATTTATTTTTAATGTGGATGATGTGTGAGAGACTGTTACTAACATTTTCGGAGAAATGTTTTGTTTGTTTCATGCACCATCCATGAAAAAAGGTTCTTTATGACCAAAAGAGGACCTCACATATGACAAATGGGAGGGTGTCTGTAGGAAGTTGGCTCTGTATGCACTATTTCAAAGTAAGGAATAGTATGCACAGAGTCCAAGGGTTCCCCTTAGAGGTAAGATAGTGGCAAAAAGAGATAATACTAATGCTCTATTTTGTGGTAGTGTGGTCGAGCAGTAGGCTTATCAAAGGAGTAGTGTTAAGCATTTGTTGTACATACACACAGGCAATAAATGAGGAACACACTCAGAAACAATTCCAGGCCAATAGGTTTTTGTTATAGAAAAATATATTTTCTTAGTTTATTTTAAGAACCACAGGTTCAAATTCTACATGTAATATCTCATTTGAAAGGTATTGCAGGTAAGTACTCTAGGAACTTTGAACAATCACAATAGCATATATACTTTTTACATAAAACACATTTAGCTGTTTTAAAAGTGCAAACAGTGCAATTTTCACAGTTCCTGGCGGAGGTAAAGTAATGTTAGTTCTTGCAGGTAAGTAAACCACCTACGGGGTTCAAATTGGGGTCCAACGTAGCCTACCGTTGGGGGTTCAGAGCAACCCCAAAGTCACCACACCAGCAGCTCAGAGCCGGTCAGGTGCAGAGTTCAAAGTGGTGCCCAAAACGCATAGGCTTCAATGAAGAGAAGGGGGGTGCCCCGGTTCCAGTCTGCCAGCAGGTAAATATCCGCGTCTTCGGAGGGCAGACCAGGGGGGTTTGTAGGGCACCGGGGGGGACACAAGCTCACACAAAAAGTAGACCCTCAGTGGCACTGGGGCGGCCGGGTGCAGTGTGCAAACACGCGTCGGTTTTCAATAGGTTTCAATGAGAGACCAAGGGGTCTCTTCAGCGGTGCAGGCAGGCAAGGGGGGGGGGGCTCCTCGGGGTAGCCACCACCTGGGCAAGGGAGAGGGCCTCCTGGGGGTCACTCCTGCACTGGATTTCCAATCCTTCAGGTGCTGGGGGCTGCGGGTGCAGGGTCTTTTCCAGCCGTCGGGATTTTAGAGTCAGGCAGTCGCGGTCGGGGGAGCCTTGGGATTCCCTCTGCAGGCGTCGCTGTGGGGGTCCAGGGGGGACAACTTTGGTTACTCACAGTCTTGGAGTCGCCTGGGGGTCCTCCCTGTTGCGTTGTTTCTCCACCAGTCGAGTCGGGGTCGCCGGGTGCAGTGTTGCAAGTCTCACGCTTCTTGCGGGGATTGCAGGGGTCTTTAAATCTGCTCCTCTGGATACAAAGTTGCAGTCTTTGTTGAACAGGGCCGCTGTTCTCGGGAGTTTCTTGGAAGCAGGGCAGTCCTCTGAGGATTCAGAGGTCGCTGGTCCCAGGGAAAGTGTCGCTGGAGCAGGTTTCTTCTGAAGGAGGGAGACAGGCCGGTAGGGCTGGGGCCAAAGCAGTTGGTGTCTTCTTCTTCTCTGCAGGGTTTTTCAGCTCAGCAGTCCTCTTCTTCTGTAAGTTGCAGGAATCTAAATTCTTAGGTTCAGGGGAGCCCTTAAATACTAAATTTAAGGGCGTGTTTAGGTCTGGGGGGTTAGTAGCCAATGGCTATTAGCCCTGACGGTGGGTACACCCTCTTTGTGCCTCCTCCCAAGGGGAGGGGGTCACATTCCTATCCCTATTGGGGGGATCCTCTATCTGCAAGATGGAGGATTCCTAAAAGTCAGTGTCACTTCAGCTCAGGTTGCCTTAGGGGCTGTCCTGACTGGCCAGTGACTCCTCCTTGTTTTTCTCATTATCTCCTCCAGCCTTGCTGCCAAAAGTGGGGCCGTGGCCGGAGGGGGCGGGCAACTCCACTAGCTGGAATGCCCTGTGGCGCTGGAACAAAGGGGTGAGCCTGGCTCACCGCCAGGTGTTACAGCTCCTGCAAGGGGGAGGTGATAGCATCTCCACCCAGTGCAGGCTTTGTTACTAGCCACAGAGTGACAAAGGCACTCTCCCCATGTGGCCAGCAACATGTCTCGAGTGTGGCAGGCTGCTAAAACCAGTCAGCCTACACAGGTAGTTGGTTAAGGTTTCAGGGGGCACCTCTAAGGTGCCCTCTGGGGTGTATTTCACAATAAAATGTACACTGGCATCAGTGTGCATTTATTGTGCTGAGAAGTTTGATACCAAACTTCCCAGTTTTCAGTGTAGCCATTATGGTGCTGTGGAGTTTGTGTTTGACAGACTCCCAGACCATATACTCTTATGGCTACCCTGCACTTACAATGTCTAAGGTTTTGCTTAGACACTGTAGGGGCACCGTGCTCATGCACTGGTGCCCTCACCTATGGTATAGTGCACCCTGCCTTAGGGCTGTAAGGCCTGCTAGAGGGGTGACTTATCTATACTGCATAGGCAGTGTGAGGTTGGCATGGCACCCTGAGGGGAGTGCCATGTCGACTTACTCGTTTTGTCCTCACCAGCACACACAAGCTGGCAAGCAGTGTGTCTGTGCTGAGTGAGGGGTCCCCAGGGTGGCATAAGATATGCAGCAGCCCTTAGAGACCTTCCCTGGCATCGGGGCCCTTGGTACAAGGGGTACCAGTTACAAGGGACTTACCTGGATGCCAGGGTGTGCCAATTGTGTAAAACAAAAGTACAGGTTAGGGAAAGAACACTGGTGCTGGGGCCTGGTTAGCAGGCCTCAGCACACTTTCAAATCAAAACATAGCATCAGCAAAGGCAAAAAGTCAGGGGGTAACCATGCCAAGGAGGCATTTCCTTACACAACCCCTCCCCCAAATGAAAAAGGATGAGACTAACCTTTCCCAAAAGAGTCTTCATTTTCTAAGTGGAAGAACCTGGAAAGGCCATCTGCATTGGCATGGGCAGTCCCAGGTCTGTGTTCCACTATAAAGTCCATTCCCTGTAGGGAGATGGACCACCTCAACAGTTTTGGATTTTCACCTTTCATTTGCATCAGCCATCTGAGAGGTCTGTGGTCAGTTTGAACTACAAAGTGAGTACCAAAGGCCATCATCATTTGTTTGGGACAAAACTGCCCATATCCCATGTTCAGAGGCATCTGTCTGCACAATGAACTGCTTGGAGTAATCTGGAGCTTTTAGAACTGGTGCTGTGCACATTGCTTGTTTCAGGGTGTCAAAGGCCTGTTGGCATTCTACAGTTTACCTTCTTGGGCATTTTCTTGGAGGTGAGTTCTGTGAGGGCTGTCACTATGGATCCATATCCCTTCACAAACCTCCTATAGTACCCAGTCAAGCCAAGGAATGCCCTGACTTGAGTCTGGGTTTTTGGAGCTGCCCAGTCCAGAATAGTCTGGATCTTAGGCTGGAGTGGCTGAACTTGGCCTCCACCTACAAGGTGTCCCAAGTAAACCACAGTTCCCTGCCCTATCTGGCATTTGGATGCCTTGATAGAGAGGCCTGCTGATTGCAGAGCCTTCAAAACCTTCTTCAGGTGGACCAGGTGATCCCGCCAGCTGGAGCTAAAGACAGCAATATCATCAAGATAAGCTGCACTAAAGGACTCCAAACCAGCAAGGACTTGATTCACCAACCTTTGGAAGGTGGCAGGGGCATTCTTTAAACCAAAGGGCATAACAGTAAACTGATAATGCCCATCAGGTGTGGAGAATGCTGTCTTTTCTTTTGCTCCAGGTGCCATTTTGATTTGCCAGTACCCTGCTGTTAAGTCAAAGGTACTTAAGAATTTGGCAGCACCTAATTTGTCTATCAGTTCATCAGCTCTAGGAATGGGATGGGCATCTGTCTTGGTGACAGAATTAAGTCCTCTGTAGTCCACACAAAACCTCATCTCTCTCTTCCCATCTTTGGTGTGAGGTTTGGGGACTAAGACCACTGGGCTAGCCCAGGGGCTGTCAGAGTGCTCAATTACTCCCAATTCCAGCATCTTGTGGACTTCCACCTTGATGCTTTCCTTAACTTGGTCCGACTGTCTGAATATTTTGTTTTTGACAGGCATGCTGTCTCCTGTGTCCACATCATGGGTACACAGGTGTGTCTGACCAGGGGTTAGGGAAAAGAGCTCAGCAAACTGTTGCAGGACCTTCCTACAATCAGATTGCTGTTGGTCAGAGAGGGTGTCTGAGTAGATCACTCCATCAACTGAGCCATCCTTAGGGTTTGATGAGAGAAGATCAGGGAGAGGTTCACTCTCAGCTTCCTGGTCCTCATCTGTTACCATCAACAGATTCACATCAGCCCTGTCATGTAAGAGCTTAAGGCGGTTCACATGGATCACCCTCTTGGGGCTCCTGCTAGTGCCCAGGTCCACCAGGTAGGTGACCTGACTCTTCTTCTCTAGCACTGGGTAAGGGCCACTCCATCTGTCCTGGAGTGCCCTGGGAGCCACAGGCTCCAGAACCCAGACTTTCTGCCCTGGTTGAAATTCAACCAGTGCAGCCTTTTGGTCATACCAAAACTTCTGGAGCTGTTGGCAGGCCTCAAGGTTTTTACTTGCCTTTTCCATGTACTCTGCCATCCTTGAGCGAAGGCCAAGTACATAGTCCACTATGTCTTGTTTAGGCTCATGAAGAGGTCTCTCCCAGCCTTCTTCCACAAGAGCTAGTGGTCCCCTTACAGGGTGGCCAAACAGAAGTTCAAAGGGTGAGAACCCTACTCCCTTCTGAGGCACCTCTCTGTAAGCGAAAAGCAGACATGGCAAGAGGACATCCCATCTCCTTTTGAGTTTTTCTGGGAGCCCCATGATCATGCCCTTTAATGTCTTGTTGAATCTCTCAACAAGGCCATTAGTTTGTGGATGATAGGGTGTAGTGAATTTATAAGTCACTCCACACTCATTCCACATGTGTTTCAGGTATGCTGACTTGAAGTTGGTACCTCTGTCAGACACCACCTCCTTAGGGAAGCCCACTCTGGTAAAGATACCAATGAGGGCCTTGGCTACTGCAGGGGCAGTAGTCGACCTAAGGGGAATAGCTTCAGAATACCTAGTAGCATGATCCACTACTACTAGTATGTACATATTTCCTGAGGCTGTGGGAGGTTCAAGTGGACCCACTATGTCCACACCCACTCTTTCAAAGGGGACCCCCACCACTGGAAGTGGAATGAGGGGGGCCTTTGGATGTCCACCTGTCTTACCACTGGCTTGACAGGTGGTACAGGAGACACAAAACTCCTTAACTTTCTGGGACATGTTGGGCCAGTAGAAGTGGTTGACTAGTCTCTCCCATGTCTTGGTTTGTCCCAAATGCCCAGCAAGGGGAATATCATGGGCTAAGGTCAGTATGAACTCTCTGAACGCCTGAGGCACTACCACTCTCCTAGTGGCACCAGGTTTGGGATCTCTTGCCTCAGTGTACAGGAGCCCATCTTCCCAATAGACCCTATGTGTTCCAGTTTTCTTGCCATTGGACTCTTCAGCAGCTTGCTGCCTAAGGCCTTCAAGAGAGGGACAGGTTTCTTGCCCCTTACACAACTGCTCCCTTGAGAGTCCCCCTGGGCCTAAGAGCTCAACCTGATAAGGTTCTAACTCCATAGGCTCAGTTCCCTCAGAGGGCAGAACTTCTTCCTGAGAAGAGAGGTTCTCTTTTTGTTGTTGTGTTGCAGCTGTTTTCCCAGCTGACTTTCCTTTCCTCTTGGTAGGCTGGGCCCTTTTTCCAGACTCCAGCTCTACTTTTTCACCCTGAATCTTGCACTGTGCCCTTGTCTTGACACACACCAGTTTAGGGATACCCAGCATGGCTGTATGGGTTTTCAGTTCTACCTCAGCCCATGCTGAGGACTCCAGGTCATTTCCAAGCAAACAGTCTACTGGGATATTTGAGGAGACCACCACCTGTTTCAGGCCATTGACCCCTCCCCACTCTAAAGTTACCATAGCCATGGGATGTCCTTTAGTCTGATTGTCAGCGTTGGTGACTGGATAAGTTTGTCCAGCCAGGTATTGACCAGGGGAAACCAGTTTCTCTGTCACCATAGTGACACTGGCACCTGTATCCCTCAGGCCTTCTACACGTGTCCCATTAATTAAGAGCTGCTGCCTGTATTTTTGCATGTTAGGAGGCCAGGCAGCCAGTGTGGCTAAATCCACCCCACCCTCAGAGACTAATGTAGCTTCAGTGTGACACCTGATTTGCTCTGGGCACACTGTTGATCCCACTTGGAGACTAGCCATTCCAGTGTTAGCTGGAGTGGAGTTAGAAGTGGTAGTTTTCTTGGGACCGGCCTTGTCTCCAGTTTGGTGTCCAGGCTGATTACAGCTACGACACCAGGCCTTTTTGGGATCAAAGTTTTTACCCTTGTAGAATTGTTTTTGGGTGAAGAGGCTCTGGGCCCACCCTTCTGTGCAGGTTTTTGGGGGCCTGAAGAAGACTCTTTACTATTTTTGTTTTTGGATGTCTCAACATTCTTCCCCTGGGGAGGCTTTGTGACCCCTTTCTTTTGGTCACCCCCTGTGGTAGTCTTGGTCACCCTAGTCTTGACCCAATGGTCCGCCTTCTTTCCCAATTCTTGGGGAGAAATTGGTCCTAGGTCTACCAGATGCTGATGCAGTTTATCATTTTAACAATTACTTGACAGGTGTTCTTTCACAAATAAATTGTACAGCCCATCATAATTATTAACACCACTGCCTTGAATCCAACCATCCAGTGTTTTCACTGAGTAGTCCACAAAATCAACCCAGGTCTGGCTTGAGGTTTTTTGAGCCCCCCTGAATCTAATTCTATATTCCTCAGTGGAGAATCCAAAGCCCTCAATCAGGGTTCCCTTCATGAGGTCATAAGATTCTGCATCTTTTCCAGAGAGTGTGAGGAGTCTATCCCTACACTTTCCAGTGAACATTTCCCAAAGGAGAGCACCCCAGTGAGATTTGTTCACTTTTCTGGTTACACAAGCCCTCTCAAAAGCTGTGAACCATTTGGTGATGTCATCACCATCTTCATATTTAGTTACAATCCCTTTAGGGATTTTCAACATGTCAGGAGATTCTCTGACCCTACTTATGTTGCTGCCACCATTAATGGGTCCTAGGCCCATCTCTTGTCTTTCCCTTTCTATGGCTAGGATCTGTCTTTCCAAAGCCAATCTTTTGGCCATCCTGGCTAGCTGGATGTCCTCTTCACTGGAGTTATCCTCAGTGATTTCAGAGATGTTGGTCCCTCCTGTGAGGGAAGCAGCATCTCTAACTACTATACTTGGAGACAGGGCTGGAGTAGCCCTGTTCTCCCTAGTTAGGACTGGTAGGTGGGAATTTTCCTCCAAGTCACTATCTTCATCCTCTGTGTTGCCATCCTTAGAGGGGTTGGCATTTTCAAACTCTGCCAAAAGCTCCTGGAGCTGTAGTTTGGAAGGTCTGGGGCCCATTGTTATTTTCTTTATTTTACAGAGTGACCTTAGCTCCCTCATCTTAACATGGAGGTAAGGGGTGATGTCGAGTTCCATCACATTCACATCTGTACTAGACATTATGCTTCTAAAAGTTGGAATACTTTTTAAGACTCTAAAACTAGTTCTAGGTTCTAATTCAAACTTTCACAAACCTTTTAAACTCTAAAAGGAAATGCTAACAGGGACTAACACAAAGCCCTAGCAGGACTTTTAAGAATTTCGAAAAATAGTTCAAATTGCAAAAATCTATTTCTAATGACAATTTTTGGAATTTGTCGTGTGATCAGGTATTGGCTGAGTAGTCCAGCAAATGCAAAGTCTTATACCCCACCGCTGATCCACCAATGTAGGAAGTTGGCTCTGTATGCACTATTTCAAAGTAAGGAATAGTATGCACAGAGTCCAAGGGTTCCCCTTAGAGGTAAGATAGTAGCAAAAAGAGATAATACTAATGCTCTATTTTGTGGTAGTGTGGTCGAGCAGTAGGCTTATCAAAGGAGTAGTGTTAAGCATTTGTTGTATATACACACAGGCAATAAATGAGGAACACACACTCAGAAACAATTCCAGGCCAATAGGTTTTTGTTACAGAAAAATACCTTTTCTTAGTTTATTTTAAGAACCACAGGTTCAAATTCTACATGTAATATCTCATTTGAAAGGTATTGCAGGTAAGTACTCTAGGAACATTGAACAATCACAATAGCATATATACTTTTTACATAAAACACATTTAGCTGTTTTAAAAGTGGACACAGTGCAATTTTCACAGTTCCTGAGGGAGGTAAAGTAATGTTAGTTCTTGCAGGTAAGTAAACCACCTACGGAGTTCAAATTGGGGTCCAAGGTAGCCCACCGTTGGGGGTTCAGAGTAACCCCAAAGTCACCACACGAGCAGCTCAGGGCCGGTCAGGTGCAGAGTTCAAAGTGGTGCCCAAAACGCATAGGCTTCAATGGAGAGAAGGGGAGTGCCCCGGTTCCAGTCTGCCAGCAGGTAAGTACCCGTGTCTTCGGAGGGCAGACCAGGGGGGTTTGGTAGGGCACCGGGGGGGACACAAGCTCACACAAAAAGTACACCCTCAGCGGCACTGGGGCGGCCGGGTGCAGTGTGCAAACATGCGTCGGGTTTTCAATAGGTTTCAATGAGAGACCAAGGGGTCTCTTCAGCGGTGCAGGCAGGCAAGGGGGGGGCTCCTCGGGGTAGCCACCACCTGGGCAAGGGAGAGGGCCTCCTGGGGGTCACTCCTGCACTGGAGTTCCGATCCTTCAGGTGCTGGGGGCTGCGGGTGCAGGGTCTTTTCCAGCCGTCGGGATTTTAGAGTCAGGCAGTCGCGGTCAGGGGGAGCCTCGGGATTCCCTCTGCAGGCGTCGCTGCGGGGGCTCAGGGGGGACAACTTTGGTTACTCACAGTCTTGGAGTCGCCTGGGGGTCCTCCCTGTCGCGTTGTTTCTCCACCAGTCGAGTCGGGGTCGCCGGGTGCAGTGTTGCAAGTCTCACGCTTCTTGCGGGGATTGCAGGGGTCTTTAAATCTGCTCCTCTGGATACAAAGTTGCACTCTTTGTTGAACAGGGCCGCTGTTCTCTGGAGTTTCTTGGTTTCTTGGAAGCAGGGCAGTCCTCTGAGGATTCAAAGGTCGCTGGTCCCAGGGAAAGCGTCGCTGGAGCAGGTTTCTTCTGAAGGAGGGAGACAGGCCGGTAGGGCTGGGGCCAAAGCAGTTGGGGGCATATTTATACTCCGTTTGCGCCGAATTTGCGTCGTTTTTTTCGACGCAAATTCGGCGCAAAACAAACGCCATATTTATACTTTGGCGTTAGACGTGTCTAGCGCCAAAGTATGAGGAATGAGCGTCATTTTTTTGCGTGAACGCCTTCCTTGCGTTAATGAGATGCAAGGTAGGCGTTCCCATCTAGAAAAATGACTGCGACGCAAATGCGTCGTATTTATACTCCCGGGCAAAAATCACGCCCGGGAGTGGGCGGGGCAAAAAAACCCGCATTTGCGCCTCTTTTTAACGCCTGGGTCAGGGCAGGCGTTAAGGGACCTGTGGGCTCAAAATGAGCCCACAGCTGCCCTCCCATGCCCCCAGGGACCCCCCCTAAAGGAGGACACCCAAGGCTGGAGGGACCCACACCAGGGACATTCAGGTAAGTTCAGGTAAGTATAATTTTTTTTATTTTTATTTTTTTTTTGGCATAGGGGGGCCTGATTTGTGCCCCCCTACATGCCACAATGCCCAATGACCATGCCCAGGGGACAGAAGTCCCATGGGCATGGCCATTGGGCAAGGGGGCATGACTCCTGTCTTTACTAAGACAGGAGTCATGTAAATGGCGTCTGGGCGTCGTTAAAAATGGCGCAAATCGGGTGGAGGCGATTTTTTGCGTCAACCTGACTTGCACCATTTTTAAGACGCCCTAGCGCCTTTTTTCCCAACGCCGGCGCTGCCTGGTGTACGTGGTTTTTTTCCACGCACACCAGGCAGCGCCGGTCTGCTTGCGCCGGCTAACGCCATTCAATAAATACGGCGCCCGCATGGCGCTTCAGAATGGCGTTAGCCGGCGCAAAAATTTTTGCCGCTAAACTGCGTTAGCGCAGTTTAGCGTCAACAAGTATAAATACGGGCCTTGGTGTCTTCTTCTTCTCTGCAGGGTTTTTCAGCTCAGCAGTCCTCTTCTTCTGTAAGTTGCAGGAATCTAAATTCTTAGGTTCAGGGGAGCCCTTAAATACTAAATTTAAGGGTGTGTTTAGGTCTGGGGGTTAGTAGCCAATGGCTACTAGCCCTGAGGGTGGGTACACCCTCTTTGTGCCTCCTCCCAAGGGGAGGGGGGTCACATTCCTATCCCTATTGGGGGGATCCTCTATCTGCAAGATGGAAGATTCCTAAAAGTCAGAGTCACTTCAGCTCAGGTTGTCTTAGGGGCTGTCCTGACTGGCCAGTGACTCCTCCTTGTTTTTCTCATTATCTCCTCTGGCCTTGCCGCCAAAAGTGGGGCCGTGGCCGGAGAGGGGCGGGCAACTCCACTAGCTGGAATGCCCTGTGGCGCTGGAACAAAGGGGGTGAGCCTTTGAGGCTCACCGCCAGGTGTTACAGCTCCTGCAAGGGGGAGGTGATAGCATCTCCACCCAGTGCAGGCTTTGTTACTAGCCACAGAGTGACAAAGGCACTCTCCCCATGTGGCCAGCAACATGTCTTGAGTGTGGCAGGCTGCTAAAACCAGTCAGCCTACACAGGTAGTTGGTTAAGGTTTCAGGGGGCACCTCTAAGGTGCCCTCTGGGGTGTATTTCACAATAAAATGTACACTGGCATCAGTGTGCATTTATTGTGCTGAGAAGTTTGATACCAAACTTCCCAGTTTTCAGTGCAGCCAATATGGTGCTGTGGAGTTCGTGGTTGACAGACTCCCAGACCATATACTCTTATGGCTACCCTGCACTTACAATGTCTAAGGTTTTGCTTAGACACTGTAGGGGCACCGTGCTCATGCACTGGTGCCCTCACCTATGGTATAGTGCACCCTGCCTTAGGGCTATAAGGCCTGCTAGAGGGGTGACTTATCTATACTGCATAGGCAGTGTGAGGTTGGCATGGCACCCTGAGGGGAGTGCCATGTCGTCTTACTCGTTTTGTCCTCACCAGCACACACAAGCTGGCAAGCAGTGTGTCTGTGCTGAGTGAGGGTCCCCAGGGTGGCATAAGATATGCTGCAGCCCTTAGATACCTTCCCTGGCATCAAGGCCCTTGGTACCAGGGGTACCAGTTACAAGGGACTTACCTGGATGCCAGGGTGTGCCAATTGTGTAAAACAAAAGTACAGGTTAGGGAAAGAACACTGGTGCTGGGGCCTGGTTAGCAGGCCTCAGCACACTTTCAAATCAAAACATAGCATCAGCAAAGGCAAAAAGTCAGGGGGTAACCATGCCAAGGAGGCATTTCCTTACACATCACAGAGATTATTTACAGTAATATTAGTGAGCTGCTGATGTGTTACAAGTATTGAAAACACTCATCACTATCCCTCAATATTCAATGTAAACACATTAAGAATTTGGATGGGTGTGCCTGTTCATTGTCAGTGACCAGCCAAAGAGGGCTAGAAAGAGCTGAAACTGGATCCTAAATTCAAATCTGTTACGAACAGGGGCCCTCAAAATACACTTGGCCCAGGGCCTCCGGGGTAGAACTAAGGCAAAAGTATGATAAATGTGGTTGCACAAGTAGGGAAGTCTATTAGGGTGCAGTTGTCAGTAGCTGGAAGGGTATATCTTATGAAAATGGTTCTCCTGAAAAGCGTTTGCTAAAGAGTTTACGACAGACGTGGAGCTTTACATGGGGCAAAATTGAGTCATGATGGCTGACATCTCCTCACTGCTGTTACTAAGAAGAAGTTGGAACTGGAGGGGCAGCTTTTAATCAATGTGACAAGCGCTAACCTGTGTGAAAGCACTTTTTCATCCCACGCTTCCAGTGGCTGACACCTTTTATTATATGGTAAGCAGGGCACATGAGAGAGGCTTAAGGGGCAGTGGAAAGAGAGCGGAATGAGGATTTGTAGGTGTAGTAAGTGGGATAAAGCACATTACTTTGTGAAATGACCAACATTTTTGAAGTCTTTCTAAACAGAGAAAGGTGAGAGTGTGGACGCATTGTTGCCTGTATGTAAAAACTCCTGGTGATATGTGATTGAAAGCACCACACCATGCCACAAAGGATGACAGGGTATATACATTACAAAGCGACTTCAAGCTTGGCATCTATGTGAATACCTGGTGCTGGATGACTTATGGCATAATATCTTCTCTAAAATCACTACAGTTATTTTACAGTTTTATATAGCATGAGCCCGACCAGCAGGCATCAAAGTGCTTTACAGGAGCACCAACTGGGGGGCACAGGGATATTAAGTGAATTGCCAAGCATCACAGGATGGTGAACCAATGCTGATACTCAAACCTTATTTCCCAGGTCCAAAGGGAGCAGTTTTGGCACTACACTTCATTTCAGACATCTGATGCAGAGTTGTAATGCCAGTGGGAGCGCTTTGGATAGCATGGACCAAAAAAAAAAACAAGATTGTTTAAAGCATGTGAAATGTAATGAGGAAGAGCCTGGTTACGTTAACACTTTTACATTTATAGTATGTTGGCTGAAAAAACCCTGCAACCTTTACTGTTCTAAAGTGCACGAAACAGGGAAAGGATGCAGTACCACAGGCTGTCACTAGGTGTCCTTTGGGAGCTGTTTTGACCTTTTAAGGTACTGCACCCTGCAATCGTGAATTCCACAAAACCCCAATGACTTTCAGGTGCTGTGCTGAAAAATTAAGCGCAGCGCCGGCCGTTTTGTGAAAGATTTTACGCTGTGTGTTCAGGTTATGAGGGAGATCAGACAAGAGTAGTATGCTGGCTGAAAATAATAAGTAGCAACATCCTAGAAAAAGCAAACATTCATAGAGAATGGTAGATGAATTATAGAATTTGAAATGTAAGCAGAAACAACACATAGCGTTAGCTGAGAGCAAGAATGTGCTGCAAATGAAAAGGGAAGGTTCGCCGAACACAAGCAGGAAACCACTGCTATACCTGACTGAAAGCAAGCACCTTTCCATGTGACCAAGGATGACAGTGTACACATTTTAAAGCGACTATAAGCTTGGTATGTATGTGAATTCTTGGTGCTCTATGACTTATGGCTTAAAATCTTCTCCAAAATCACTGCAGTAATGTTGCAGTTTTATATAGTTTGAACTCAACCAACAGGCAGTGAAGCACTCTACAGGAGTACCAATTATATTGCACAAGTGCGTATTCATTTTTGGGGGGCACAGGGAGATTAGTTGAATTGCCCAGAATCACAGGATGATGGACCTATGCCATATTCAAACCTTGTTCCCAATTACAAAGGCAGCAGCTGTGGGACTATGCCACATCTAAGAAGTCTTTTGACAGAGTGCCTTAATTACAGTTTGAACGCTTTGGATAGGATGGACCAAAAAAAACAATATTAAGTAAAGCATGTGAAATTTAATCAGGAAGGCCATGGCTATGCAAACACTTTTACACTTATAATATACTGGCTGACAAAAACCTGCAAATTTCTCATTTTAAAGTGCCCGAAGCAGGGGAAGGGTGCAGTACCACAGGCCGTCCCTAGGTGTCTCTTGGAACCTCTTTTGGCCACATAAGGTACTGCACCCTGCAGTCATGAATTCCACATATCCCCAATGACTTTCAGTTGCTGTGCTGAAAAATGAAGCGCAAAGCCCATTTTGTGAAACGTTTTACGCTGTGCATTCAAGTTATGAGAGAAAGGAGACAAGAGTGACATGCTGTTTGAAAATAAAAATAAAGTTCAAGGTTGTGCTATATGTAACTTCATGTAGTGATGTAAAGCGCTCTTCCGATCGAGCTCACACTTTATGAAACTCCATGTCCTCATGCAAAGTGCTCAGACACCGCAAAGAAACATCGGCATGCCCAAAACAAGGAACAGGAAGAAACAATATGTGGCCACACAGCGTAAAGCACCTAGGCAAAAGTAAAAAATAGTGTGCAACACTGAGCTCTGTGGCCGATCGTGCAGTCATCCATGTAACAGGGTCCATCTGCAAGATGGTAACAAAGCAGCCTCAAGGCAGGACAAAGCTGAAGCATTTATCTATGAAATCAAGGGAATTTTGAAAGGTAGGCCAAGGAACAAATGAAAGTGATGCCCGGGAGATGAGCGTGTTTACAGCCCACAGAGATAGATTACAACATGTCGAGAGACAGCGCCTGCGTGCTGTCTAAGCTCGACCTAAAAATGAGCAGCCTTAAGGGGAAATGGTAGCATCCCCTGGGAACTGGGTCAGGTAGAGCTCAACCCTTGGTTTTAAAATAAAAACAAATGCACATTTTGCCATAGAGTTCATGGAGACAGAGAGTGCATTTGCAATCCCCACGCCAGACCTCAACTTCTTTAAACCTAGGTCAAGGGTTCGCAATACCATGGCAAGGGATTTGTAACATTTGTTGGACCTCTTGTGAAGATCACAACCTAATGTCTCACCCTAAAGCGAAAGGGATGTCAAACAAGGTTACACATATTTAAAAAAGTTATGCTAACCCTCAACAAAAAGCAATTGAAAAACCTAACAGGCTGTGGCTATAAGCCAGGGATTGTGGACATGCCTTAGTGCATATGACCAATGTACAATAGAGGCTGGCAGTTTGCGTGGGATTTCAAAGGGCAGGCCACATGCCCATCCACTGCTGCAAGGCTGTGCAAAGCAGTGGTTGGCTGCCCAAGGTGAGATAGGCACAGGGCCCTCAACAAAGGCAGGAAAACAGCAAGGGATAGAACCACCTTGCAGTAGGTTTGCAACACACCTAACCAGATTTGCAAAACATAGGCAACATAAAGAGTGTTTCATAAAAATATAAAAGATTTGTAACTTTTAACAAGTACATATGTCATCCATGCCTTCAAATGACACTAAACAATACGTTTTCATACTACATTGAACTTAATTTCGGAGTTTGTGGTACTAGTTACTGAAGTTCTTGGAAAGAATGACTTTGCTTAGTGATCACACAAGTTTGCGATTCCCAAAATGATCACAACACTGACCTAAATTTATAGAAGAGAAAGATGATTGTATTTCTTGCAGATTTTTTTTTTTTTTAAAACATGCCTCCATTAAAAAGGTTTCGAAAACACTACAAATCTTTTTTTTTAAAACTGTGACGATTGACTTTTACCGGCAACCGTAAGTCCAGAGTATTTGGACTGTCATGTACAGGTAGGCATATGAAAAATCCCTAAGCAACAAAAAAAAATACTCCTTTTGAATATTCTTGGAGTCCCCCCTTGTTCAGACACCATTTTGGTTTCACCTCTGAGAGATACAGTGGAGGACAGTAGTACTTCTGGAAAAAAAATAAGGTTGCAGGATCTGAGGCAACAAAATCAAGATGCAAGACACAACAGCCTCTACAGAAACTAAACTTCTGTCCGGGACTATGAGGAAGACAAGATAGTTATAGAGGTGTCCACAACCTTCAAGGTAAATGAGCAGTCACAGAAATAATGAATGCAATTACATTTGTTTCACCAACTTTAGAAGAATGTTGCAAAATTACACTTTTCAACAAGGTACTAAAAAAGCACATCCAATAATGTACTACTTTGGTACCTTACGGGTGATCTAAGATGATACCATACATTGCAATAAATTCTCCCATGCAGTACGGAGAAGAAAGAGGAAAGAGGAAGCAAATGTGAGAGGAGCAGCAAGTTGTATACAGAAGAATCTGATCCGTGGTTGTAGGTGAACAAAATAAGTGCATAATCTCAGGTGCTATGAACCAACACCAAGTATCATATATACTTCTATGCAAACCTGAAAAAAAAAATATGTTTCAAAGTGAAAAAAGTTGCAAATAATAAGGAAGCAATTGTTTATATTTCCAAAAAATCAGGCTCTAACTTTGGACTTAATAAAAATGGTTATGAAGTCATGAAAAATAAATTCATACCTTGACAAAACGTTTTTTAAAATATTCTTCGAAAAATGGTAACTACAAAGACAAAAAAACAAACAAATATTTTTAAACCATTTGTATCAGGTGGTCAGATGGAAAACACTGAAAGTTGGACATCTGCTGCAGATTGCCTGCAGGGTCTGGACAAAGTACTTGTAAAACACAGAGGGTTACCCATAAACCCAAAGGGGTTGGGTGGATACTGAATATCAAAGACTACAATGCCCCCAAAGGAGAACAACAATTGTTTACAAACATTATAAGCAGCATAGGTGCAAGATGCGTTGAGTAATCTTTTATTTGTTCACATATAAACATTAAAAGCCTATTTATATAATTATTCAGTAGGAACAACCCATCTTAAAACCAAAAACGGAAGAACAAACCAGTGCAAAAAATAAATAAAAAGTGCTTGTGTGTAACAATAAAGAAAAAGAATAATCAATATCCCAATAATCCACAAACTGTATAAAGATAAAAAGGCAGCCGGTTGGTTACTCTTCCACTACATTGAATCAATCTCGAATTTTTTGAGATATAAATCTACTTATTGCGTCCTTCTTTGATATCCTAAGCAAAAAACAATCCAGGCTGAAATATTCACGTCAACATTTCGACCCCTTTCTGTCCTGGGCCAATTCACTGCTCCACAACGGGTCTTCTTCAGGACTGACTGATGGGAGTCTCCTATCTTCTAAAATCTTATGGACTTTTTTTCTTCCCAGAATTTGAACTTGCCAACTGACTGAATCTGTTTGTTTGTCCAAGGTTTAATTATTCCAAATATATCCCACATGCAACGCCTCTATCGTCCATTTAGTTCAATCTTCTGTGGTATGTCCTTGGCAGGGAAGCAAAATACGAACCCCTGGACTCTTTGCTGGCTGGGAATCATAAAACAGAAAGTTGATTATATTGTGCACAGGTTCTTCAGCCCGGTTTTATGATGGCTTCTTCGTTGGCAACCGCGCACTCGGCGGCCCCGGGCTGCACGCTAGCCCGAGGGGGAGCTGTAGTAGCCGGAGTCTGGAGACACACACCTACTGAACAATTATATAGATAGGCTTTTAATGTTTATATGTGAACAAATAAAAGATTACTCTTAACGCATCTTGCACCTATGCTGCTTATAATGTTCGTAAATAATTGTTGTTCTCCTTTGGGGGCATTGTAGTCTTTGATATTCGGGTCTGGACAAAGGCCAGGCCATGTGGCTAACCTCTATTCCTCTATTCTGTTTTGATTAAGGCGCTTTTTATTGAACATCCAATTTTGGTCTGTTGACTCAAAACAGATATCACAGACCCAAAAACTTGATTGGCAGGCACAAGGGAAGGGAAAATGTTCACTGTGGACGCCATTACAAAATGCAAGGCATCATCCTATGTTTTGAAATTTAAAGCAAATGACTACAGAAGAGGGCATGTGACCACACCTGGACTCACAAGCCTAAAGGGAGGGAACCCCCCACAGGGTCTATGTCAATACTAATTAATTTTAAAAATCCTTTGTTACTGGGTCCAGAGCACCCTACAGATAGACACCTTTCCTGCCTTCATGGACCATAATACTTGGTCTCGGTAGGTGGACTGCAGACTCTAGAAGAAGACCATCACAGGTCAATGAGTTCTGTTGATACGTTTTTGAAACTTTTATAGACACACAGAGATAGGTTCTCTGGAATGTCTGGCACTAAGGATTTAGTCAATGTGCCAAACTAAATCAGAAGACAGGTTGTACAGCAACTATTACTTAAACCGCTGAGGAACATCTGAGCAATATGTGTTCTAGGTAACAAATCAGTCACATGAGTTGGTATTGTGACAATCAGTGGAACCCCAGCTTTCTTTCATTAAGGAATATCACACTCAAAACACCAGAAAATTAAGGATACATTTAAAATTTGTATTTGATAACTGAAATCCTAGTATAGTGCACATGATCTGAATTGTAACCATAATGACAACAGATAATATTGCAGCCGCAACAGTTATAAGAAATATAAATAATACCACCATAGCAGTCCTACTCTCTACTACTAAGCGCTGGTATAAGACTAGAAGTCCAGCAAACCAAAAAGATAACATCAATTACTCACACCTGTTTGAACAATAAAATTATATTTTCAAGTAAATAGAAAGGCTTGCTAATCTTGTCCAACAAGCCTGGCTTGTAAGGAAATGCCTCCTTGGCATGGTTACCCCCTGACTTTTCGCCTTTGCTGATGCTATGTTTTGAATTGAAAGTGTGCTGAGGCCTGCTAACCAGGCCCCAGCACCAGTGTTCTTTCCCTAACCTGTACTTTTGATTCCACAATTGGCACACCCTGGCCTCCAGGTAAGTCCCTTGTAACTGGTACCCCTGGTACCAAGGGCCCTGATGCCAGGGAAGGTCTCTAAGGGCTGCAGCATATCTTATGCCACCCTGGGGACCCCTCACTCAGCACAGACCCACTGCTTACCAGCTTGTGTGTGCTGGTGAGAACAAAACGAGTAAGTCGACATGGCACTCCCCTCAGGGTGCCATGCCAACCTCACACTGCCTATTCAGTATAGATAAGTCACCCCTGTAGTAGGCCTTACAGCCCTAAGGCAGGGTGCACTATACCATAGGTGAGGGCACCAGTGCATGAGTACTGTGCCCCTACAGTGTCTAAGCCAAACCTTAGACATTGTAAGTGCAGGGTAGCCATAAGAGTATATGGTCTGGGAGTCTGTCAAACACGAACTCCACAGCACCATAATGGCTACACTGAAAACTGGGAAGTTTGGTATCAAACTTCTCAGCACAATAAATGCACACTGATGCCAGTGTACATTTTATTGTAAAATACACCCCAGAGGGCACCTTAGAGGTGCCCCCTGAAACCTTAACCGACTATCTGTGTAGGCTGACTGGTTCCAGCAGCCTGCCACAACCGAGACATGTTGCTGGCCCCATGGGGAGAGTGCCTTTGTCACTCTGAGGCCAGTAACAAAGCCTGCACTGGGTGGAGATGCTAACACCTCCCCCAGGCAGGAGCTGTAACACCTGGCGGTGAGCCTCAAAGGCTTACCCCCTTTGTTCCAGCACCGCAGGACACTCCAGCTAGTGGAGTTGCCCGCCCCCTCCGGCCACGGCCCCCACTTTTGGCGGCAAGGCCGGAGGAAATAATGAGAATAACAAGGAGGAGTCACTGGCCAGTCAGGACAGCCCCTAAGGTGTCCTGAGCTGAAGTGACTCTAACTTTTAGAAATCCTCCATCTTGCAGATGGAGGATTCCCCCAATAGGGATAGGAATGTGACCCCCTCCCCTTGGGAGGAGGCACAAAGAGGGTGTACCCACCCTCAGGGCTAGTAGCCATTGGCTACTAACCCCCCAGACCTAAACACACCCTTAAATTTAGTATTTAAGGGCTTCCCTGAACCTAAGAATTTAGATTCCTGAAACTACAAGAAGAAGAAGACTGCTGAGCTGAAAAACCCCTGCAGAGGAAGAACAGAAGACACCAACTGCTTTGGCCCCAGTCCTACCAGCCTGTCTCCTGCCTTCCAAAGAAACCTGCTCCAGCGACACTTTCCAAAGGACCAGCGACCTCTGAATCCTCAGAGGACTGCCCTGCTTCAAGAAAGACAAGAAACTCCCGAGGACAGCGGCCCTGCTCCAAAAGACTGCAACTTTGTTTCAAAGGAGCAGATTTAAAGACCCCTGCAACTCCCCGCAAGAAGCGTGAGACTTGCAACACTGCACCCGGCGACCCCGACTCGACTGGTGGAGAAACAACACCTCAGGGAGGACCCTCCGGTGACTCCGAGACTGTGAGTAACCAAAGTTGTCCCCCCTGAGCCCCCACAGCGACGCCTGCAGAGGGAATCCCGAGGATCCCCCTGACCGCGACTGCCTGATCCTAAAGTCCTGACGGCTGGAAAAGACCCTGCACCCGCAGCCCCCAGCACCTGAAGGAACGGAGCTTCTGTGCAGGAGTGACCCCCAGGAGGCCCTCTCCCTTGCCCAGGTGGTGGCTACCCCGAGGAGCCCCCCCCTTGCCTGCCTGCACCGCTGAAGAGATCCCTTGGTCTCTCATTGAACATCATTGAAAACCCGACGCGTGTTTGCAGACTGCACCCGGCCGCCCCCGCGCTGCTGAGGGTGTACTTTTTCTGCTGACTTGTGTCCCCCCCCGGTGCCCTACAAAACCCCCCTGGTCTGCCCTCCGAAGACGCGGGTACTTACCTGCTGGCAGACTGGAACCGGGGCACCCCCTTCTCTCCATTGAAGCCTATGTGTTTTGGGCACCTCTTTGACCTCTGCACCCAACCGGCCCTGAGCTGCTGGTGTGGTAACTTTGGGGTTGCTCTGAACCCCCAACGGTGGGCTACCTTGGACCCAAACCTGAGACTTGTAAGTGATTTACTTACCTGCTAAAACTAACAATAACTTACCTCCCTCAGGAACTGTGAAAATTGCACTGTGTCCACTTTTAAAACAGCTATTTGTGTTTTATGTTGAAAGTATATATGCTACTGTAATTATTCAAAGTTCCTAAAGTACTTACCTACAATACCTTTCAAATGAGATATTACATGTAGAATTTGAACCTGTGGTTCTTAAAATAAACTAAGAAAAGATATTTTTCTATAACAAAACCTATTGGCCTGGATTTGTCTCTGAGTGTGTGTTCCTCATTTATTGCCTGTGTGTATGTACAACAAATGCTTAACACTACTCCTTTGATAAGCCTACTGCTCGACCACACTACCACAAAATAGAGCATTAGTATTATCTCTTTTTGCCACTATCTTACCTCTAAGGGGAACCCTTGGACTCTGTGCATACTATTCCTTACTTTGAAATAGTGCATACAGAGCCAACTTCCTACATGGCTTCACTGATAAATTAGCACACGAAGGATCCTGTTCCAGTAGCCTTCAATGGGAACCAGAGGCATGAAACTATCAGGTCTTCCCTAGTGTTGCCTGGTATGAAGACTTTTCTTTGCCTTTCACTTTCTGTGCTTGACTTTTACAAAATAATCACATTGATGTCAGAAATCATTGGTGATAATAGTTGACAGAAAGTGGTTTGTGGCCTTTTTGATTATTTTCACTCTACAAGACTGAGGGCCACATGTACAAAGCATTTTGTAGTCACAAACTGGCCAATTTGCATCCCAAAAATGTTTCTTGGGATGTACAAAGCCTAAATTGTGATTCTGTAACTTATAACCAAATTGCAATTTGTGTTTTGAGATTCAGTATTAGGAAGGGGCATATTCATGGTGTCCCTTCATAATACCGAATCAGAATGGTATGTATGATTATTTTGTGACCGTAAATGCGGTTGAAAAACAATCGCAGTTAACACCAGTTTGAAATTGGTGCTAAACCATTCACAAACATGAGGGGGTACCCAGGGGACCTTTGTGAATGGAAGCGCAAATATTTTTGCAGAGTAGTTAGTGGTCTATGGACCATTACCTATTCTGAAAAAATTAAAAGAAAACTTTTCATTATTTTGTTTTAAATGCATCCCGTTTTCCTTTATGGAAAATTGGCTGCATTTAAAAGCAGTTATAGACATGGTGGTCTGCTGTCCCCAGCAGGCCACCATCCCTGACAGTGCAGCCATTCCCAATGGGGTTGCTAATTGGAATCAACCTTATGAATATGAATAATGATGAGATAAGTCATTTGAGACCCCGTTGGAAATCACAAAACAATGTACTTAACACTGTTGTTCATTTTGTTTTGTGACTCGCAATTTGCAATTCCCAAACGGATTGCAAATTGCGAGTTGCAAAACAACAGATCATACATCTGGCCATATGCTCTTTCAATATCAACAAAGGTGCGACATGTACTTATTAACTTTCTAAAATCGATGAGGAAATGAATAACAGGTTAACATATAAATGAAGAAGTCACCATTTAGACAAAACATTAGAAATATATTCATGTAGGCTTGATCATCACACTGTGGGGCATAATTATATAAAGTGAATGTAAGTCATTTAAATCATGTGTGTTCCGCATTTTGATTAATTGTTTAGCACGTTACTCGATCCAAGAAATGCCCAGGATGGAAAAAAACACAATATTCATGACATTATAGTTCACAACATTGCTAACAAATCCATCAATTATGGGTGTTATATTAAATGTGCCAGGTTGGTAGCCTAGATAGCATAACCAATGTCTATATGAATCATGAACCCATGTTTGGTCTCCTTTAATAGTGCACCATCTTAGTCAGAGGGTATGGACAATGAGCACCATTTCAAGTGGGCTGAGTCTCCAGTCTCGCAAAATAGTCTATGGATTAACAACACTTTTGGAGACCGGGAAACAAATGAAAAATATAAAATTTAGATTAATAAAAATGCCCATTTCTGTGTGGACTAACATCAGAGTACTTTGTACACTCAAGGTTTGTAGTCTTTTTTGGGAGACCGCAGTCTCTGCACTCCTAAGAAAGACATTAGGACTTTTTCCACAGTACGTGGACTTCTGATTGAGACCAGGGACTGTTTTCCCAGTTAAACAGGATTCTGAGCTCTTCATTGGCTGAGAGTTCAGATAACCTTCCACTACATCAACATGTGCCTACGCCATAGCAACACAAGGCCCACCCACCATAATGTGTGAAACAGGAGTCCTAAGTAGATCACAATGAGAGCCTGACTGTGCTAAAGAATGGCTGAAGCATCTAGCAAGGAGGTTCCTGAAATATCTTGACAACCAGAAGAAGAGGAACATGTTTCCTCCACTGGAAAGACCACATTGGGCAGAGGAAAATAACATTACTCCCTTATGCAGGAACTGTTAGCACAGTATCCCAGAGAAAAGAAATTAAGAGCCCAAAGAGATACATACAAGGTGTGTGAAGGAATACTGAGTAGGGGCAGAAAGGACTCAATTATTATATGGCATCCACAATGCACCAACACCACCAGCTGAAGCATGAAATAAAGTACACAAGTATTAGACCTGGCATCCTTAGGGTGGTCTCACCCGAGACATTTTGCTTTTTTACGCCCTGTTTTGCTGTTGTATATTTTTATTGGCTTTAGGACTCTGAGCACTGAACCACTGTTACCAGTGCTAAAGTGCATGTGCTCGTCCCCCAAACATGTATCCACAATTGTCTTCTTTAATTTACTTGTAAACCCTTTGTAAAGAGGTATCCCATATACTCAGGGCCTGTAAATTAAATGCTACTAGTGGGCCTGCAGCACTGATTGTGACACCCATTCAAGTAGTCCTGTAAATATGTCTCAGGCCTGCCACTGCAGAGCTTGTGTGTGCAAATCACTGCCACTTTGACTTGGCATTTAAAACCTTTTTCCGAGCCATAAACACCCCTCTTCTTACATGTAAATCACCCCTAAGGCAGGGCCTAGGTAGCCTATATGGCAGGGTGCCATGTACGTTAGCACAGGACATATACTTTCATGTTTTGCACGTCCTGGTAATGAAAAACTCCTCAATCATGTTTTTGATTACTGTGAGGCCTGCTCCTCTCACAGACCAGCATTGGGAATTCCTTAAATACTTTGAAGCTATAATTCCTGTTTGACATAATTGAAATGGTAACTATAAATCATTTTACTTTATTGTTACTATTTTAGAAATGGCACTTTTAGAAAGTGAGTATTTCTCTGTCCATGCTGCCCTGTGTCCCTAACAGCTTCCCTCCTATACACCTCTGGCGTGGGCTGACAGCTACATTTGTGCATTCCCTTCATACCCCCACAACGCAGGATACTCAACTGAATCTGCATTCATCTGCATATTGATGGGTCTTCCTAGAGAGGAGGTTGGGAAGGGATCACACTTATGCTCAAAGGGTAGTGGCCTAAGTCCAAACAAAGGGGTTGGTTGCCCCCCCCCCCCCAACACTGATAGTCTGGAACCAGGGCTAGAATGAAAGGGGGACCTGTGCACTTCAGAAAGATTCTTTGAAGACACCCCTAACATCAAAGGCACGTTTGGTACTGGGTCTCTGACCCCATGAAATCAGGACATTACTGAACTTGGGAAGGCTGCTGTGCTGTAAGAATTGACACTCTGCTTGGACTGACTGTTCCAAGGAACTGCTTCTCTGCATTGCTGAGCTGCCGAGCTGCCTGCTGATCTCTGTCCTGCTGAGGGCAAGGACAGAACCTATCTTGCTGACCAGATGACATCCAAGGGCTTGCTGGCTTGACCCCTGTTCTCCTGCTGTCTCAGGGACATCACCGAGGGCTTGGAACTCTGGTGCTGCTGGACTCTGCCATCTGTGAGTCCTACCATTGCCTGAAGTGCCCCCTCCAATCCGGCCTTCAGAAGTAGGTTTTTGCAGCTGCAAACTCAAAAAGCGACGCATCCTCCCAAGTGCAGCAGAAAAATAGATGCAGCACCTCAGGTAAATGACTCATCATAGCTACAAAACTCAAGACGCTATGCATTGCCCTGAGTGTGTCAGAAAAACCGATGCTTCGCATCCCAATCAGCGATGCAGTGGCTGACCAATGACAGTGGCTTCACCACTGCGCGACCCCATGATGAAGCTCTGTGAATCCCACCAATGACACATCTCATTCACTTCTACAGAACCTGACGACAAAGCATCACCCTGTGTGCAGGAGAAATATTGATGTATTGTGCCCGCCACCGACTAATTGCTCCTCCAAAGGTACTGTTTCAGTGGGCCCTGCTCGGATTCTGTAGCCAACATACCCTCTACCTTTGTCGTCATGGATGTTGACTTTGCACCAGTCCCTAGCAACCTCAAGTAACCTTTAACTGCTGTAGCCTACTAAAGCACTGTTTTCACATTTAGGCCCTCATTACAACCCTGGCCGTCAGTGATAAAATGGCAGTAATACTGCCAACAGGCTGGCGGTAAATACCGCCAAATTAAGACCATGGCGGAAACAGCTCAGACAGACAGACACTTTAACACACCGACCGCCAGGGCGGAAACAACAGCCACCACGGTGGTAACTGCCTACAGCCTGGCGGATGTCAATGCTCCGCCTACCGTATTATGAGACAGGAAACTGCCACCTTTTCTGGTGCGGTACCAACGTCATCAAAAGCTTGGTGGAAAAACTGCACAGAAGGGAAACAACTCACCTGTGGAGACTCAGGGAAGAGCCACGCCGTTTGGAGCCCGAACTGCATATATTCCCAATGCTCTTCTACGTCCTGCTCCTCCACGAACATCAACGCCGGCGAATAGGACGACAGTGAGTACTGCCACCTAGCACACAGATGAGGGGGGAGGAAAAAGAAAGTGACACACACACGCAACACCCCAACCCCAACACCATACACACAAGCAGATGCAGTAACATAACATATTGATCCCGTACCCCTCAGGAATAATGCAAGGACAACACCATTAGATCAAAGTGAGTGTAATAGATTAATATAGTAGTAATACGTGCATCCAATCTAAAACTATATACATATTTACAAATGAAGGGACACTGCCCAATCCTCAATGTTTGTGGGCCACCGGGCCACATTACAAAGACCAAGGCCCCACTTGTCTCCTGCTACAACACGGAGACAACGTTGCAGGGGCATCAGTTCGAAAATAGGCAGGCACCTCAGGGGGATGGGGAACGGGGGGCACCTCAGCCAGAAGATGGAACAAATCCAATGGTCCTGGAGGGGGCAACATGTCCTGTACTTGGTCCTGGGGAGTGCAAGGCAACAGTTTCTCAAGTGGGTGACTTGCCCGCTGGTTCTGGTGGGGGCATTGTACCCTGTGATCTTCATCATGTGAAGGATGGGGTGAGTTGATGGCTCCTCCACTGGTTCTGGAGGGGGCATTGTGCCCTGTGATCTTCATCCTGGGGAGGATGGGGTGAGTGGATGGCTTCTCCATTGGTTCTGGAGGGGGCATAGTGCCCTGTGATCTTCATCCTGGGAAGGATGTGGTGAGTGGATGGCTTCTCCACTGGTTCTGGAGGGAGCATCATGCCCTGTGATGCTGATCTGTGGGAGTGCAAGGTCACAGTCTCTCAGCTGGGTGTCATACCCACAGGATTTGTGTATGCCTGGATGCAGGACTACACACTGTCCGCCGGCGGTGATGGCTTCTCAGTGGTGGCAGTGGTGGTGGTGCTGCTGCTGGTGGTAGTGGTGGGGGGAGGCTCCAGCCCATCCCCTGCAGCCTCAGACGGCTGCCCACTGGTGCTGCTGCTGCTGGTGGTGATGCTGGTGGCGGTGCTGCTGGTGGAGCTGGTGGTGGTGGTTGGGAGGCTCCAGCCCATCCCCTGCAGCCTCGTACAGCTGCCCACTGGTGCTGCTGCTGCTGGTGGCGGTGCTGCTACTGCTGGTGGTGGTGGAGGTAGGCTTTATCCCATCCCCTGCAGCTTCGTACAGCTGCCCACTGGTGCTGCTGCTGCTGGTGGTAGTGCTTGTGGCGGTGCTGTTGCTGGTGGTGGTGGGGGAAGGCTCTACCCCATCCCCTGCAGCCTCAGATGGCTGCCCACTGGTGCTGCTGCTGCTGGTGGTGGTGCTGGTGGCGGTGCTGCTGGTGGAGCTGGTGGTGGTGGGGGGGAGGCTCCAGCCCATTCCCTGCAGCCTCGGACGGCTGCCCACTGGTGCTGCTGCTGCTGGTGGTGGTGCTGGTGGCAGTGCTGCTGGTGGTGGTGTGGGGGGCTCCAGACCATCCCCTGCAGCCTCAGACGGCAGCCCACTGTTGTTGTTGCTGCTGCAGTTGCTGGTGGCGGTGCTGCTGGTGGAGCTGGTGGTGGTGGTGGGGGGAGGCTCCAGCCTATCCCCTGTGGCCTTGGACGGCTGCACCACCATGGTTGATGGTGTGGGCTCCAACTGAGTCCCAGCACCAGGCCCCTTGTCCTTTCTGCCTGCTAGTGCAGGCCTGTTGCCCTTCCTGGAGAGCAATGGTGATTTATGTATCAGACCATAGATTTTCAATAATATTTGTTTGTCTAGAAATGTTGGAATGTTGTTTGGTTTTAATGATTTTTCATCCTTTTGTTTAACTTATTGAATGAATAAATGTTGAAATTAATTTTTCAATGCTAAAGAGGGATTATTAACCTCACTGTGTCTGAATCAACATGACAGATTCTTTCCTACTAATGGATCGAATCTTTAGATTGCTTGTACACTTCTTACCCAGGTTTAGTAGGGTTATCTGGGTAGACCTCTTTTCTTTAGCAATGTTTGATTACACCTGGTCAGGTGTGAGGTTTTTCTTAAAGAATTAGATTTGTTGTGGAACCCACTTTTTTATATATGGGTTGAATTGTATATTTACATCTAAGGATTGAAAAATCATTTTCTATACAATAAAACAACTTTCATTTTATTTTCATTTTTACAAATTTATTAAGATGCAGAACCCCATTTAGTAAGTTACTCTGAAGCACAAATTATAAAACTCTTAGAACATCCTTCATTACTTAGCGGTGATCAATCTTCTATTGAAGCACCACGATTAGAAAAAGTAGAAAGACTGAAGCAATTGAAAAAGAAGAATATAAGAACTCAACTACATGCACAGGTATTATTAGAACACCTCAAAAAAAATTCCCGTAATATTTGTTTTTGATAAGACGTATTTGTTACAATTTAGTGGAGTAGGAACCAAATGCTGTAGAGATTGGTTGGCGTTATCAGTGGAGACAGCTTTAAGGATTAGTGAAGCAGAATTGAAAGAGATCGCTGAATTAGAACAGAAGATTCTGATGGACAGTACGATCCAGAATAGTAAGCAACTCTTGGAGAGTGTGAATAAAACCATTTCAGATTTTAAAAGCCACACAGTGATTCAAAAAACAACAAAAGTGGCAAGAGATATACAAAAATTCAGTATAACAACTACTTACCCATATCTAAAGGAAGATTGTTATAAGAACAGTAACCCAAATTCTTTGAACCTCCAATATCAGACAAGGTCTCGTAGAAAACTTATTACATTTTCAGATACTTCTACTGATTCAGAACAGGAATTCGAGGGACAATCTCTTCACAACCCACAGTACACAGTAGTTCAACCTTTTTTGGGCAGAGGCAGCCGACGAGGAAGGGGAGGAGGCATCCCGAGGGGACAATGTCAGGAACAGGGGATCTTTCGCACTCAGAGGAGATCATACAGGCGATAGATAGTCCCAAAGACCCTATCCCCATATACAATTTGTCTTCAGATCCCCTCACATCTGCTGAAATCCAAATCATGAGCAAAGGGTTATCTTTTGTACCCTTAAAAAATCCAGATCCTGTGGATAGCAAGATAGAAGTTTTAAGATTTCTACGCAAACTTAGGCTTAAAGCCTTTTTTAGTAATCCTCCCACGGAGACTGAGGGAAATACCAGTGGATTGAGACCTAAATCATCTTTTTGTCCAGATAGAAATGAGATGCCTAAGGAAATCATGGTTTTCGAAGATTTACTACTGAAAGAACGATACAATCTCAATTCTAAGAGAATTTCCTTCAGAAGTAACTGTACAAAGGCTGAAAAGGAAGCTATGATCGGATTAGCTAAGAAACAGATATTATGATTAATTCATCAGACAAAGGAGGGGGAATAGTGATTTGAGATCAGTATGATCAGGAAGTGATGAGACAGCTAAATAATACAGATCACTATCGTAGCACATGCTCAGATGAGTCCCAAATTGAGCTTATTACAAGAGAAGCATTGGATAGGAATTGGATATGTAAAAAGGAATATGAATTCCTCAATCAAAATGAGGGGAAAACACCTTATTTTTACATTTTTGCCTAAAATTCATAAAAATGTAGAGAAGCCCCCGGGAAGACCTATTATTTCAGCATGTGGTTCGATTTTAGAACCTCTGGCTCAGTTTGTTGATGTATTTTTGAAACCTTTTGTGGTCCAAAATAAGGCCTGTGTCCAAGATTCTATGGATATAATTAACAAAATAGAAAATGTACCCTACTATGAGGAGAAGCCACTTTTGATATAGAGCCCCTCTATACAAACATTCCATAAAATGATGCCATTGAAGTAATTAAATACACACTAGATGTTTCTCAGATGAATATTCCAACACAATTTCTTGTGACTTTAGCAGCCCTATGCCTCTAGATTTTTTAGATACAAGGAGACCATGTATCTTCAAATCAAAGAAGTAGTTATGGGGTGTAGCTTCGCACCCGAAATAGCAAACCTGGTCATGGACTGCTTTGAAAAAAAGTGGTTATATGCTGAGCTTAACCCTTTCAGTAAGAACATTAGAAAATGGTTTAGATTCATTGAGGATATATTGTTGATCTGGGAAGGAGATCAAGAAATGTTGACATCCTTACATGAATGGCTTAATCATCGTACACCAGATTTTAAGTTTACAATGAACAGTGATGCCCAGAAAATCTACTTCCTAGACCTATGGATAGTCTCCAGAGAAGGACACTTAGAAGTTAGTTTATATAAAAATCAACAGATCGTAACACTCTGTTACACTTCTCCAGTGCCCATCCGAGAACTCTGACAGAGAACTTACCGTACGGTCAGTTCCTCCGGATCAGAAGAAACTGCAGTAATAAAGACGATTATTTTGAGAATGCAATGGAATTGATTTATAAGTTGATCAATAAAGGGTATCCAAGGAAATTAGTAAAAGCTGCATCTAAAAGAGCTTGGTACACTCCCAGAGAATCTCTACTAACTCCCAAACAAAGATCAAGGGACAATCCCTTGACGTGTGTCATTACATATACAGGGAGTGCAGAATTATTAGGCAAATGAGTATTTTGACCACATCATCCTCTTTATGCATGTTGTCTTACTCCAAGCTGTATAGGCACGAAAGCCTACTACCAATTAAGCATATTAGGTGATGTGCATCTCTGTAATGAGAAGGGGTGTGGTCTAATGACATCAACACCCTATATCAGGTGTGCATAATTATTAGGCAACTTCCTTTCCTTTGGCAAAATGGGTCAAAAGAAGGACTTGACAGGCTCAGAAAAGTCAAAAATAGTGAGATATCTTGCAGAGGGATGCAGCACTCTTAAAATTGCAAAGCTTCTGAAGCGTGATCATCGAACAATCAAGCGTTTCATTCAAAATAGTCAACAGGGTCGCAAGAAGCGTGTGGAAAAACCAAGGCGCAAAATAACTGCCCATGAACTGAGAAAAGTCAAGCGTGCAGCTGCCACGATGCCACTTGCCACCAGTTTGGCCATATTTCAGAGCTGCAACATCACTGGAGTGCCCAAAAGCACAAGGTGTGCAATACTCAGAGACATGGCCAAGGTAAGAAAGGCTGAAAGACGACCACCACTGAACAAGACACACAAGCTGAAACGTCAAGACTGGGCCAAGAAATATCTCAAGACTGATTTTTCTAAGGTTTTATGGACTGATGAAATGAGAGTGAGTCTTGATGGGCCAGATGGATGGGCCCGTGGCTGGATTGGTAAAGGGCAGAGAGCTCCAGTCCGACTCAGACGCCAGCAAGGTGGAGGTGGAGTACTGGTTTGGGCTGGTATCATCAAAGATGAGCTTGTGGGGCCTTTTCGGGTTGAGGATGGAGTCAAGCTCAACTCCCAGTCCTACTGCCAGTTCCTGGAAGACACCTTCTTCAAGCAGTGGTACAGGAAGAAGTCTGCATCCTTCAAGAAAAACATGGTTTTCATGCAGGACAATGCTCCATCACACGCGTCCAAGTACTCCACAGCGTGGCTGGCAAGAAAGGGTATAAAAGAAGGAAATCTAATGACATGGCCTCCTTGTTCACCTGATCTGAACCCCATTGAGAACCTGTGGTCCATCATCAAATGTGAGATTTACAAGGAGGGAAAACAGTACACCTCTCTGAACAGTGTCTGGGAGGCTGTGGTTGCTGCTGCACGCAATGTTGATGGTGAACAGATCAAAACACTGACAGAATCCATGGATGGCAGGCTTTTGAGTGTCCTTGCAAAGAAAGGTGGCTATATTGGTCACTGATTTGTTTTTGTTTTGTTTTTGAATGTCAGAAATGTATATTTGTGAATGTTGAGATGTTATATTGGTTTCACTGGTAATAATAAATAATTGAAATGGGTATATATTTTGTTGTTGTTAAGTTGCCTAATAATTATGCACAGTAATAGTCACCTGCACACACAGATATCCCCCTAACATAGCTAAAACTAAAAACAAACTAAAAACTACTTCCAAAAATATTCAGCTTTGATATTAATGAGTTTTTTGGGTTCATTGAGAACATGGTTGTTGTTCAATAATAAAATTAATCCTCAAAAATACAACTTGCCTAATAATTCTGCACTCCCTGTAGTCCCAAAGCCAACAAGATAAGATCCATTATTGAACGAAACTGGAGAATAGTGAGAGGTCTTGGTATAGGAAAACCACTGTTTTCTTTTAAAAAATCACAAAACCTGTAGGATTATTGGATAAAAGCGGCCTTTCCGACAGAGCAAAGGAAAGACTTAAGAACAATTGTACATCTTCCCCCAGTTCGGGGACACTATAGATATAAAAATTGTGTGGCATCTCAATTCACAAATGACACTAAAGAAATCATGTTGAATGGAATGGTACCAAACAAAATGATTTTTCGAACTGCAACACTAAGAATGTGGTTTATTGTATTAAATGTCCATGCGAACAGGTGTTTATTGGACAAACGTCGCAATCAGCCAAGTCGAGAATCTTGCAACATAGATTAAGGATTAAATGCATAATTCGAGGGGCACCATTTGTAGAACATTTCAGTGAATTAAATCATAAATAGATGACATTTGGTGGACTGCATTAGCAGTGGTACACCCTAAAGGAGATGGACGTTCTACATCCAACAAGTTATTGAGAATGGAGGCAAGACTCAAGTACGGATCAGCCAGACAAGGCCTGAATGACATGGATGAACTGTGGTCCTTGATTTAGAGACTGAACTGTAATTACCGTACAAAATATTCTATTTCTTAGAATGGTGGCGGCTTTAAAGTTTATTGAATGTTCATATACTATTTTAACTGTTGACTATTGCACTTAGTGCCAAAATAATCTGTACATATATATTTGTCTGTAAATTCACAATTGATCCTTTGATCCTTGTAGGTATGACCTAAGATTGTGTAGACAAATTGATTCGAATGAAGTGACTTGATGGAATGTTGCACACAAGTAGCCATATAAAAAGAAATGAATATTGTTGCATAGCAAGTGCAAGGTTCTTTTGAATTGTAGATGTATTGGTATCCCTAGACAAATGAGAAACCATTTATAAGAAATCTTAATAAAGCTCACTAGTATATGGGGTCGATATAAGGAATGTCTAAAAAGGAAAATTTGTGTGCCTCTAGATACGATGACCCGTGCCCCCTATTGTGGATAACATTTTTAGCTCTAGCGCGACTTTTTGAGGATTAAATAGCTAGAAATGGTTTTATAATTATAAACGAGACGGTGTTCATACTGCTCTAGTTTAGCGAGTGATAGATAATGGCTTCTTGCTAGTATACGATTCTCCTCTAGTCATGAATACCAGTTCTAAAATGGCAGCCAGTATACAACATTGTTTTAGCTATAAATACCAGTTCTGAGATGGCACACATTTTTACAAATCTTTTAGAAGAACCTTCAAGGCTATGAGCCTTGAACAATATGACTGCAACTTCTTAACGTGACTAGTCACGAACGCGGTTAAGTTTAATAACCGCGCATCAGCGCTGTGAAAGTAGCTCCAATAACGCCCTGAGTGTGGTGTTTATAAACATGCAGCCAGTATACGACATTTCTTCAGATATGAATATCAGTTCTAAGATGGCACGCATGTTTATAAATCTTTTAGAAGAGCTTACAAGAATATAAGTTTTGAGCAATATGGCCGCAACTTCCTAATGAGACCAGCTACGAACATAGTTGAGCTTTATAACCGCACATCGGGGCTGTGTAAGTAGCTCCAACAACGCTGTGAGTGAGGCGTTCATAAATATTTAAGTTTTCCAGCTCTGCTGCCTGAGGGTGACATCATCAGGTTAATTGCAGGACGGATTTTCGTGGTGAAATTAGTAAGTTGGTAAAGAACGCTTCATTTTTGTCCCAACACTAAATGATATATTGGTTTTTTACAACATTATATAAATATTAATTTCAGAATTTGAAAGCATAGTTCGTGGAAATGAGCCAAGCATGAATGAGGTGAACATTGTGGGAGGCACAGTGTGTGGTCACCATACAGCTAACTTGGAGACACAACGAGCTGTAAAGTAGGCGTTTAATTTTTATACTCATGCTTATACTAACTGAGGATGCAAACCACTTTGATACCCATGTGGTGAGGTGGATTTGGTAACTTATAGTGGGGTTTCTACACTCTTTTTTTGTTTCTTTTCTTTTCACTTGGAAGTAGTATTTTTTTAACTTAGTGTGCATAGGGTGGAGGGAGTATAGATGGTTTTTAAGTGCCAATTCCCCCAAAAAGTTTAATTTGTAATTTTGAATTTGTTTATGTTTCATAGGCATTGTAGTCTCCATCAGTCCTGATGAGTCCCAAATTTGTAGAGGCCGAAACACATTGACTGTCATTGTTGTATTGCGAGGTTGCGAGGAAGATCTAACATACCTGCAAAGGATTGTGGAACACATTTCTTTATGACTTAGGATGAAGTGTCTATAGAATTTGAAATGTGTTTTTGAGTACAACCATTGTATATATGTGTATTATAACAATATTTATGGACATAACCTCATTATCTTTAAATCAGGAGAGCTATGGCGATTTATGTGTGAGACCAAAAATTTTCAATAATATTTGTTTGTCTAGAAATGTTGGAATGTTGTTTGGTTTTAATGATTTTTCATCCTTTTGTTTAACTTAATGAATTAATAAATGTTGAAATTCATTTCTCAATGCCAATGAGGGATTAATAACCTCACTGTGTCTAAATTAATGTGACAGATTCTTTCCTACTAATAGACCAAATCCTTAGATTGCTTGTTGCCCTTCCTGGCAGTAGCTGAGGACTCCTCCTTCCTCGCAGCAGCTGGGGATTGCTCCTTGCCCTTCCTGACACCAGCTGGGGGTGGCACCTTTCCCTTCCTTTCAGCAGCTGGGGTTTGGCACCTTTTCCTTCCTTTCAGGAGCTGTGGGTAGCACCTTTCCCTTTCTTTCAGCAGCTGGGGGCAGGCACCCTTTCCGTGTGGCTGCCTGGTGCCCCGGATCCTTTCCCATCAGGAGATGCTGTGGACACTACTGGGTCCATGGACTGGGTGGCTGAGGTGCTTGCCAGGGTTTTACACATTCTGGCCAGACAAGAAGGATGGGGAGATAAGGGGTAGGAAAGAGGTCAACAGTGGAGAGGAAAAGCTTCTTAGGGACATTAGTGCAGGAAGAGGGAGAAGGTTTGGGAGTGGAGAAAGAGGTAGCGGTTGTGGGAGGTGTCTGTGTTCTGTGTTTGGGTGCAGGTGCATGGGCTGGATACTGTTGTGAGGTGGATGGTTCTTGGGTGTCTGAGTGCTTGTGTTTGTGTACTTTGGGAGGAGGGGGCACAGACACAGTGGGAGAGGATACAGGGGACATGTGCATGGATGTGGGGGTGGTGACTACCAGTGAGGTGTGTGCTCTAATAGGTGTGCTGGTGATGGTGGTAGTGGATGAGGGTGTAGTACATGCAGGTGTGAGTGTAGACGCAACTGGGAGGGAGGTGGAGGACGAGGAGGAGGGGGACACAGTGGAGGTACTGGATGTTGGTATGTCTGCATCTGGATGGTGGTTGTGTGAGTGCCTGTGGGATGATGTGTGGTGCTTGTGTTTGCCTGTGCCACTCTTGTGTGTTGCCCTGGGTGCATGCTCGTCTGCCTGTGTGCTTGGAATAGGTTGGGGTTGGGGGGAATGGGATTGGGCAGAGGAAGCTGGAGAGGGGAGAATGGAAACAGGGACAATGGCTGCCATCAGAGAGGAGGCCAGAGCCTGGATTGATCTCTGTTGGGCCACCAAGCCAGTGTGAATGCCCTCCAGAAATGCATTGGACTGTTGCATTTGGGCTGCCAGCCCCTGGATGGCATTCACAATGGTTGACTGCCCAACAGAGATGGATCACAGGAGGTAAATAGCCTCCTCACTCAGGGCAGCAGGGCTCACTGGGGCAGGGCCTGAGGTGCCTGGGTGAAGGAGATGCCCACCCTCCTGGGTGAGTGGGCACGGGCAACTCGATGAGGGGCTGGTGCGGGGGATAGCGTATGTACCTGTAGGTGGGGTGGGCACAGAGGTGTCCACCACCAACATGGAGCTTCCATCGGAGGAGGTATCCATGTCCGAACTGTCCCCTCCAGTGTCCGCTGTGGTGCTCCCCTCGCCCTCCATCCCACTGGTGCCATCACCGGTGGTGGACTCTGCCTCCTGGGTCCTGTGGGATGCAGCTCCCTCCGTCACTGGTGCCACTGCTCCTCCACCAGATGATGCTAATACATAGAAGGACAGGGTGACAAAACAAAAAGAGGGGGAGAGACAAAGTCTACACTTGGTCAATTGCTGCATCAACACCACTGTTGGTGTACACAACATACTCACACACAGGGAACAGCCCTACGCACTAGGCAATTCACTACCAGTAGCAATGCTAGTCACCAGGGCATGGGGAGGGACACATGCCACCAACTGCAGCTTACCTGGGACCCACAAAGCCCTGCCCAGTAATGGATGCCTACTAGCTAGTTTGGAGGAATTTCACATCAGAACCCTGGCCAACACAGAACCTACTCTGCAATGTTAGGTCTGGCGTAGGGGTACCCACAGGCTCAAATTTCCCACCCGCATACCACCCCAGCAGGCGTAAATAGTGATGAATGGCACTGTACTCACACCCTTGTGGCTGCTGTGATGCCCCCAAGTGCCCATCCAGCTCCGGATAGGCCACTGCCAGTATGCGGGCCATCAGGGTGGTCAGGGTTCGAGGGGCACCCCTTCCTCGTTGGGAGGCCATCCCCAGCTGGGCCTCCGCCGTCTTCCGTGCCCAGCATCTCAGGTCCTCTCACCATTTCCTACAGTGGGTGCTCCGCCTGCCATAGACCGTCAGGGTCCGCATGTCCTTGGCGATGGCACGCCATATACCTTTCTTTTGATGGGCGCTGACCTGCAGAGGAAATATATACAGGGAAAGCTATTAGTCAGACCGTCCTGCCTGTTACACTCATGGCCCACCATATCCCTTCCCATCCCCTTACGTACAGACATGGCCCAGCATACATGCTGCATGCAGCCCAGGGCCCATCCACCAACCCCCCAGCTACACAAGGCCTTCACACACAGCACTCCATGCATTCATGCCTCATGCATCGTGCTCACAGTGTACTCACCTGTTGGTCTGGAGGCCCATACAGCAGTCAGTACTGGGGTAGGACCCCATCCACCAGTCTCTCCAACTCCGCCGAGGTGAAAGCAGGGGCCCTTTCCTCAGTCACACAAGCCATGGTAGGTTCTAGACACAGGTCACATCAGCACATGCAGTGTAGGTCCTCTCCTGTTGAAGGTCAGGTAGCAAGTGAGTGTACAGATAAAAAATGGTGGTGACGTCCGCGGGGTGCCTACCGTCACTGCTGGTGTACATCACCATTGGCCTCTCTACCCCATGGGGCCCAATGATAACCAATGAGGAGTTGCACACAGGTTCCCAACCGCCTCCCGCAACGGCGCACAACGTCAGCGGAATTACCTCACTTCCAGCTGTCCCTCCACACAGGACAGGCGGACACCATTTCAGGGAGGGGGCAGGCCATGGATCCTAACTGCGTCATAGTTCTCAATTGTACATTCAGGACATATGCCACTAATAAACTATAAAAATCACATCATGCATTGAACTGTAGTGGTTACTATGTACAGATTATGACCGGCTCCTCACTCTTTTTCCCCATAGATTGCAACCATTGCGGATGAATAGGAGATGGAGACATCCCCCCATGTACAGACCCCTTGTGGACTTGGCAACAATGGAGGACAGGCACATCATCCTCACCTACAGACTTGATAGGGCCACAATCACAGAGCTGTGTGACCAATTGGAGCCTGACCTGATCTCTGCTATCCGTCACCCCACTGGGATCCCCCCTCTTGTGCAAGTCCCATGTGTGATCCATTTCTTGGCAGCTGGTTCTTTCCAAGTGACACTGGGCATGGCAGCAGGAATGTCACAGCCAATGCTTTCAATAGTGCTAACAAGAGTGTTGTCTGCCCTGATTAAACACTTTCGCAGGTACATCGTTTTTCCCAGGTGGAGGACTTGGCTACAGTGAAGGCTGACTTCTGTGCAATGGGACATATCCCCAACATTATTGGGACTATTGATGGAACACATATAGCATTTGTCCCCCCCGGCAAAATGAACTGGTCTTCAGAAATTGAAAAGGTTTTCACTCGATGAATGTGCAGATGGTGTGTTTGGCAGACCAGTGCATCGCCCATGTCAATACTAAGTATGCTGGGTAGGTGCATGATGCTTTTATCCTGAGGCAACTCCAGAGGCACAGGGTGTGTCTAATAGGTGAGCCCTGGTTCCCACCTAGTGGATGTTGGTCTATGGGTAAGGTGTGGGCCATAAGGGTTAGTGTGTGGCTAACAGTTGTCACTTGATATTTGCAGGTGACTCTGGTTACCCCCCAACCTCTCATGGCTACTGACCCCTGTGAGGAATCCCAGGACAAGGGCAGAGGAACGTTACAATGAGGCACATGGGGGAACAAGAAGGATAATTGAACGTACATTTGGCCTCCTGAAGGCGAGTTTTCAGTGCCTCCATCTAACAGGTGGATCCCTGTATTACTCACTCAAGAAGGTCTGCCAGATCATCGTGGCATGCTGTATTTTGCACAACCTTGCCTTGAGATGCCATGTGCCTTTTCTACAGGAGGAGGAGGCTGGAGATTGCCTTGTGGCAGCAGCGGACCCTGTGGACAGTAAAGATGAGGAGGCAGAGGATGAGGATGAGGACAACAGAACTGCAGTGATTTGTCACTACTTCCAATGACACACAGGTAAGTCAGTGTAACTTCACATTTTATTGACAGTTTAATGTTTGAAATTGTCACTGACAGGCTGTGAATTCCTACTTCTATGGCCACTCACTGTTCCCTTTGGCATCTCTTTTTGCAGATGTTGGTGCCCCACTATCGCTCCTGGTGTGTTCACTGCAGCCAACTACAGGTCTTTCCTATGTAAACATTACTGTACAGTTGAATTGCAATGTTTAAACCTTGTTACACAAATACATACTTAAATCATTTGACATACTCCATACTTTTTGCAGATATTGGTGCCCCACTATTGCTCCTGGTGTGTTCACTGCAGGCAACTACAGGTCTTTCCTATGTAAACATTACTGTACAGTTGAATTGCAATGTTTAAACCTTGTTAAACGAATACATACTTAAATCATTTGATATACTCCATACTTGTATTTTTTCAAAGTGTGTTTATTGCTGTGCTATAAAGAAATGGGAAAAGTGCAGTGGGCTGGGGGGATGATGAAGGAAAGTCCATGGTAGAGTCCAGTCTATTGGTAGCACAGGTGCATTGTCCAAGGGGGCATAGGAAGGGGAACAATGCAGTTCAAGATGAACAGTGTGACCGAGTGGGACACAAGGGTGACAATCAGGAGAGTCTCATTTCCTAGTGGGGGTCTTGGCAATAGTCTCTGGCTTCTGCCTGGATCGCAGGAACTTTTGCACAGTGGTTCTCCTTCTGCAGGGGGAGGAGTGATGGTGGCCTGTTGGTCCTGTGGTGGGGCATCCTGTCCACTAGCGGCAGCGGAGGTGGAGGGCTGTTCAGTAGTCTGGCTAGTTGCAGGGCCCCGCTGTTGTGACACTGCCTCCCTCATACTGTTGGCCATGTCTGCCAGTACCCCTGCAATGGAGACCAGGGTGGTGTTAATGGAAATCAAGTCCTCCCTGATCGCCAGGTAAAGTCCCTCCTGCAGCCGCATGTTCTCCTGCAACTTGTCCAAGATCTGGTCCAGCGTATCCCGGGAATGTTGGTATGCTCCCAGGATCACGGTGAGTGACTCCTGGAGAGTCGGTTCCCTGGGCATGTCCTCCCCCTGTCACACAGCAGTCCTCCCAGTGTCCCTGTTGTCCCGCGCCTCTGTCCCTGAACCGTCTGCCCACTGCCACTGACCCCAGGTCCCTGATTGTCCTGGGTTTGTGGGGTGCCCTGGTGTCCCTGTAGTGGTAGACACACTGCTGATTGATGTGTCCTAGGGAAAGAGGTATGGGCTCGCTGGGTGAGTGCTGTGGTGGTGTTTCCTGAGGGGGGAGGCTGTGCCTGGGTAACCGACTGTCCGGAGGTCTCTGATGGGCCAGGTTGGTCATCTAGATCCAGGCAAGCAGAGCTGCTATCATAACTGTGGGTCTCCTCTGTGGGGGGACTAGATGTTGCTGGCATCTCTTCTCCAGTGACATTGGCTGAGATACCTGTGGGGATGTAAATGCAGTGTTATTGTTTCTGTGTGTGACATATTGTGCATGGGTGGGTTGACCTCTATGGTTGTTATTGCCCTGGCAGCTTTGCCTTCTGTGAGTTGTTATTTGGTGGGCTAGCTGTTTCCCTTTAGTGTGCATGCTTTAGTGATAGGTGTCCATGCAGGTCTGTGAGAGGTGTCCATGCATTGGTGATGCATGCAGGGCTTGGGATTGGGATGGGTGAGATGTGATGGTGGGGTGTGTGGGAGGTGGTGGAGTGATGGGAGTGAGGTTGAGGGTGGGGGTATGTGATGGCATGCAGGTAGGGGTGTTGTAGTAGTATAGAGTTTACTCACCATAGTTCAGTCCTCCTCCTACTCCTGCCAGGCCCTCAGGATGCATGAATGCCAAGACTTGCTCCTCCCATGTTGTTAGTTGTGGGGGAGGAGCTGGGGGTCCACCGCCAGTCCTCTGTACAGCGAGTTGGTGTCTTGCTGCTATGGAACGCACCTTCCTCCATAGGTCGTTCCACCTCTTCCCGATGTCATCCCTTGTTCTGGGGTGCTATCCCACAGTGTTGACCCTGTCCACGATCCTCCGCCATAGCTCCATCTTCCTAGCAATGGATATCTGCTGCACCTGTGCCCAAAATAGCTGTGGCTCTACCCAGATGATTTCCTCCACTATGACCCTTAGCTCCTCCTCAGAGAATCTGGGGTGTTGTTGTGGTGTCATGGGTGTAGTGTGAGTGGTGTGGGTGAGTGTGTGTAGGTGTCAGAGTCACCAGATCCTCGGGGTCTGCGCGTTCCAAACACGTCCACCACTGAACAGCTCCAAGACTCTGATAGATAAATCACAGAGGCTAAGAGAGTTCAAGAGGGGAAGAGGGGATTAGGAAGGGAAACAGCTGGGAAGGAGAATAAGAAAAAGGTTAAAACACACAATATGAAAATTATATCTCCTGAAATCAATACTAGACTATGATTCTAAGCATAGTCATTCTGAAAACATGAACAATCCAAGAATTAAGTTTAAAATGACTAAGTTTCAGAACGGCCGGATACCTGTAAGGGAATCAAGATGGATTAAATGAAAACTTTCTTATACAAGTACTTTCCTTTACATGAGAATCAGAAAAACGTTCTGACAAAATTTTAAACCAGTCATATAAATCCTTTTTTGACTATACTAGGACCATACAATATTGCATCTAGACACTCTGATCTTCTGTGTACTCTTAAAATGTTTCAACACAAATTGCGCATATTGTAGATTTATATATACATATAAATATATATATATATATATATATATATATATATATATATATATATATATATAATAAACACCATAAAAGGATTGTGCACCATGAATAACACAATATGGATTCAGGAAAAACAAATCACATAACTTGTCAACTCGAAAATTACATGATAAATATCTTAGAATAGTGGCATACAATAAACAACATGAATTAAACTCGAGGAGAGAACCGTGCGTCTTGCCGATTCGTAAACCACAATGTAAATGCCAAGAAATAACAGCTCACAATGAATAACAAGATCAAAGTACAATGAAACGAACCGCGCATCTTTTGCCGATTCTTAAGCCACCATGTAAATGTCAAGAAATGGTAGCGCGCAATGAACAACAAGGTTAAAAAACCATAAAGCGAATCACGCATCTTGCCGATTCTTAAGCCACCATGTAAATGTCAAGAAATGGTAGCGCGCAATGAACAACAAAGTTAAAACACCATAAAACGAATCGCGCGTCTTGCCGATTCTTAAGCCACCATGTAAATGTCAAGAAATGGTAGCGCGCAATAATTAACAAGATTAAATTATCATGAAATGAATCGCACGTCTTGCCGATTCGCAAGTCACCCTGCAAATGTCACAAACACTCACGCACATATTTCACACGTGCAAAGTACTCTGTCAAATCATAAAAGAATTAGGCCCAAGAACATGAGAGTTCTTGATAACGGCATCGGGAGGCCAGCCCAACCACCGTCTTACCGCCCAGAACAAGGATCTCCAAATGAAGAATGAAAGTCAGATGGCTGGAAGATCAAATAGGCCACTGGGACAGGAGCTCAGGAAGTAGCTGCTGCTCCACACCGGGACCTCTGAACAGTGAGCACCTGGAGCTGGGCTGGCTCCTTTTTATAGAGTCTTGGCCCAGCCCACAACCACACCCAGGTATGTTGCAGGGAAAGTCTCTAGAAGGCCCTGGAAAGGGACCACACCCTAACACACTCTGAAAGCCTGCAGCAATACATTGCAAACGAACAGATTTGTAAGCAAATTAAAAATAAGTCTTCAGGATTGAACTCTGCAATGCAAAAGGTTAAACAACAACATATCAGCACAATGCATAAATTACGTTGTTTTGAGAGTGTTGGGTTTTTGCATTCTAGTCGCCAATAGGGCGCACACTGCCCTGGTGTTGACAGTACTCCCCTCTCCCAGACGCGCTCTAGGGACTGGTTTGCCTGGATTAAAACAATGAAAGCGTCTCACAAGTACTGGAGAATGAACATCAGATGCGGAAACCCATGAGTTATTTTCAGTACCATAACCTTTCCATGAGATTAAGTACCATAGATTATGCCCTCGTAGTTTAGAATCTAACACTTTCTTAACTTCATATTCTTCTTCTCCCTGTACTAGAACAGGAGATGGATGAGGGTGGACCTTTTGGACTGCCCTTTTCAATAGGGAAGTGTGGAACACTGGATGAATCTGTAAGGATCTGGGCAATTGTAGTTTATAGGTTACCGGATTGATTTGCTGAAGGACTGTGTAAGGACCTATAAATTTGGGATTAAATATGTGTTTCTTCTTGAAGTCTATGGCCCTCATTCCTGCTTTGGCGGGCGGCGGTCGCCGCCCGCCAAGCGGGAACCGCCAGAAGACCGTACCGCGGTCAAAAGACCGCGGCGGTCATTCTGACTTTCCCACTGGGCTGGCGGGCGACCGCCAAAAGGCCGCCCGCCCGCCCAGCAGGAAAGCACCAGCAACGAGGAAGCCGGCTCCGAATGGAGCCGGCGGAGTTGCTGGTGTGCGACGGGTGCAGTTGCACCCGTCGCGATTTTCAGTGTCTGCCAAGCAGACACTGAAAATCAATGTGGGGCCCTGTTAGGGGGCCCCTGCAGTGCCCATGCCAGTGGCATGGGCACTGCAGGGGCCCCCAGGGGCCCCACGACACCCGTTCCCGCCAGCCTGGTTCTGGCGGTGAAAACCGCCAGAACCAGGCTGGCGGGAAGGGGGTCGGAATCCCCATGGCGGCGCTGCTTGCAGCGCTGCCGTGGAGGATTCACAGGGGCAGCGGGAAACCGGCGGGAAACCGCCGGCTTCCCTTTTCTGACTGCGGCTTTACCGCCGCGGTCAGAATAGCCCCAGAAACACCGCCAGCCTGTTGGCGGTGCTTCCTCCGTCCCCTACCCTGGCGGTCTCGGACCGCCAGGGTAGGAATGACCCCCTATATGTTTTGTGGAAAGCCACACTTTGTCACCTGGTTGATATTGCGGTCCCTCACAATGTTTCTTGTCATAATGCCTTTTGTATTTTTGTTTGGCTTTTTCTAAATGCTTTTGAATCAGTTTCTGGGTTTGATGCAAATTCTGAATAGTTTCTGACACAGCTGGAGTAAGAGAACTTTCTTGAGGAATTGTGATGGGCAGGGTGTCAGTATGATAGCCAAATAAACCAAAAAAGGGTGTAACGCAAATAGAAGTGTGGAATGAGTTATTGTAAGCTAACTCAGCTAACCAGAAAATAGATGTCCAAGAATGAAGTGCCTTTTCAGCGTAGGCACGTAGGTATTGTTTCAAAGTCTGATTTAGTCTCTCCGTTTGACCATCTGTTTGAGGATGGTGACTAGTAGATAGCGTAGATGTCACTTGGAGTGTTTTACACCATGTCTTCCAGAAATTGGAGGCAAATTGCGACCCCTGATCGGAGAGGATAACTTTTGGCAGTCCATGATAGCGAACCACTCTGTTCAGTAAAATAGTTGCCAGTTCACTAGAAGTGGGCAATTTTTTACAGGCAATGAAATGTCCATATTTCGTGAGACTATCTACTACCACCAGAATTACTGAATGCTGTTGAACTACTGGGAGACCGGTAATAAAGTCTAAAGAAATGTGCTCCCATGGACGACTTGGGGTTGGAAGTGGATGTAACAACCCTTTTGGTTTTGAATGACTTGTTTTAATGCGAGCACAAACTTCGCAGTTGTTTACCATTGCGTTTACATCTTTTGTTAGGGTAGGCCACCAAAAATAGTGTTGGATCAGTTCAAGAGTTTTAGGAGTACCTGGGTGACCTGCCGTCGGTATAACATGCAACCAATGAAACACTATCTTGTGAAGTTTGGTAGTGGGTACAAACAAATGAGCGTCATGAAAGGGTAGTCCTTGCTTGATTGACCTTTTGGTATCTGCTTGGGCCCATGTTTGCCATTTTTCAATAGTGAAAGAGTTGCGAATTTCTTCAAAGAAATCTTCAGTTTTTATGATACATAGAACCTTGTCAGGAGCAATGATAGCTCTGGAGGCTTGAAATGCAGGCAACGTGGTAGGCTTTTGACGGGACAAGGCGTCAGCTTTGCGATTATCTTTACCAGGCCGGAAGGTCACTACAAAATCAAATTCAGCAAAAAACAGCATCCAGCGTAATTGCCGAAGGGTCAAAAGTCTAGCGGAAGTCATGAATTGAAGATTACGATGATCAGTATATACTGTGACAGTGTATTTGGCACCCAACAAATGATGTCTCCATTCTTTAAAGGTGTCATGAATCGCCAGAAGCTCTTTTTCAGCAATGACATAGTTGTCTTCGGCTTCGTTCAACTTCCGAGACATATAAGCTACAGGATGAAGTTGACCAGTGTCTTTATTTCGTTGTGATAAGACAGCTCCTATTGCTACATCTGAAGCATCAGCTTCCACTATGAAAGGTCGATTCGCATCAGGATGAGTCAAGACTGGGGCAGTGGAGAAAGCTTTCTTCAAAGTCGAGAAGGCTTGATCAGCTTCTGGGGACCATACAAACCTTTCTTTCTTTCTTAGTAGCTTAGTGATTGGAGCCACTGTCTGGGAGAAATGATTGATGAATCTCCGGTAAAAATTTGCAAACCCCAGGAAACATTGTACATTATGAACAGTATTTGGGATGGGCCAATCAGATACGGCTTTTACTTTCTTTTCTGCCGTCACCATACCCTGAGGGGTAAGAATAACCCCTAAAAACTCAACTGTGGTAACATGAACCTCACACTTGATTAGTTTGCAATATAAATGGTGCTTTCGAAGGGCTGCAAGAAATTTCTTGACATGTTGGACATGTACGTTTTCATTGTCAGAGTAGATCAAAATGTCATCGATGTAGACTATGGCACATATGTCGAGGTACTCTCTACGAACGTCATTCAAGAAAAATTTAAATGCTGCTGGAGCATTACACAGACCAAAAGGCATGACGGTGTATTCAAAAACGCCATATCTTGTCTTGAACGCTGTTTTCCATTCGTCACCCTCTCTCATTCTGACCAAATGATAAGCACCTCGAAGGTCAAGCTTCGTGTAGATTTTTGCTCTCTTTACTTGTTCCAATAATACCGGAATTAGGGGTAAAGGATATTTATTCTTGATGGTGACTTTGTTCAAACCAATATAGTCGATGCAAGCTCGAAGTTCTCCATTAGCTTTTGAAACAAAAAACAAAGGCGAAGCTGCAGGAGACTTAGAGGGGCGAATGAAGCCATTCTCCAAAAATTGATCTAGGTATTTTCGTAAATGTTGATTTTCATGTTCTGACAGGGCATATACACGACAGTTGGGAAGTATAGCACCTGGGGCTAGATCAATTTGACAGTCATAAGATCTATGAGGAGGTAGAGTCTCTGCCCCTTTCTCATCAAATACAACTTTGTAAGATGAATATTGTTTGGGCAGCTGAATTTCTTTCTCCGCGGCACGTTGTTTTGAGAGTGCTGGGTTTTTGCATTCTAGTCGCCAATAGAGCACGCACTGCCCTGGTGTTGACAGTCGGGTGATGTGTTGGGGTGTGTGATGTAAGGTGCGTGGGTGGTGTATAGGTGATGGTGGTATGTGGCTCTGGTTTTTTGGGTGCTCTTGCTGTCTCTCTCTGTTGGCAATTGTTTATAGTCGTGATGGGTTGTGGGTAATGTGGGTGTGTGTTTTATAGTTGTGTGAGTGTGTGGGTGTGGTGTGTGTACGTGTGTCAGATGTGTGTAGTTTTAATTGTTCAATGTGGTGCTGTTTTGTTTGAGTGTGTGTATTTTGAGCGTAGCAGTATGTACAACCAATGGTTTACCACCATTGAATGTCCATTGTGGTGATTTGTGGGTCATAATGTTGTGGGCGTAGTTCTGTTGGCGTAATGGTGTGGGTTTTGATACTGCCAGTTTATCACTGACCTTTGGTGTGGCGGACTTGTGTCTGTGGCTGTATGGTGATGGATTGTTATGTGTGTGTCATAATATGGTAAGCGGATATCCGCCGCTGCGGCTGTATATTGACAGCAGTCAGCATGGCGGTAAGTGGGATTTACCGCCAATGTCATAATGAGGGCCTTAATCTGTAAAAATTCAGAGGTTTATTTCTATTGTTTGGAATTTTGTCATTTTTTGGTCTTGTTTTGCTTAGATAAATATTCTCTATTTTTGTAAACCGGTGTGGAGTCTTTGTTTTGTGTATTTACTGTGGTGTTTTTACTGTGTTACAGTATTTAATGTGCTGCACAAATACTTTTCTTCTTAAGTTAATTCTGACTGCTCTGTGCCAAGCTACCATAGGGCGAGCATAGGTTAATATAGGGTGTGTATCTGACTTATCCTGACCAGGATTGTGGTCCCTACTTGGAAGGGTCCATACCTCTTTAAACTAGAGACCCAATTCCCAGGCCTGGCACCACTGCAGCACCTCTGAAGCCCTGCCACTGTGTGAGTCCTGAGTGCTGTGTCCCCAACGTCCCGGCCTCCTGGCTCCGCCGCAGCATCTGTAACCCTGTGGTGCGATCGCGACAACACAAAGTTGACTCCTCGCATCTTAACCTGCTGGATTTATCGACCCCACCAGATCGTAACAAACCAATGCCTTGTCACCGACACCCCATCACCTCCCCTGTAACTGTATGGAATTGACATCTCACCTCTCCTGCCTGGCAGTAAGCAACTAATGCCTCACGTCCCTGGTAGCAGTAGGGAACTGAAGCCACACCGTCTTCAGCAACGACTCACCTCCCTGAATCCATGCAACATATTTGTTTCAGCATTTACCAAAGGTACTGTGCCTGGGGTCCATGCAACTACGTGACCAGCCTGCACTCCATTGCGAGTAGCACAGGACTGTTGGGAATTACTCTGTCAACAATGTTGTGATAGAGCCAGTTGGAGCTAATGTGTTTCTTAGCACTTTATTGAGATTGAACCTTTACAAATTGGCATCTTTGCTTGGGTATGTTGAATTGTTCTAGTTTTGGTTTTGTTCTACTCAGAAAATAGTGGCTATTTTTCTAAACTTGTGTGGAGTACTTTTGTTTTCACTGTGTTACTGCATGTACAAATACTTTACACATTGTCTCTGAGATGAGCCTGACGGCTCATGCCAAGCTAACAAGGGGATGAGCAGGGGTTATCTGTGTGGCTCCCTTACTCTGACTAGAGTGAGGATCCCTACTTGGACAGGGTGTAAATCGTTACCAACTACAGACTCCATTTCTAACATTGGCGATCAGCGGTGAGGCTAGGACTTGTATTTGTACTTTTCATACAGTGATTTGTGTACACAAGTGTCCTATTGAAGGCCATTACGCAACCCCATACTGGTTTTTTACCTTCATGGATTTCTTTTCTTTTTGCCTTCTTGGAACTTTGTAACTTTGGAGTGATCCACAAGCATGTCTCAGTCCGGGGAGCCATCAGCAGTAGTTGCACAAGTAGTGTTTGAGCAGAAGAGGCAGAAGACATATACTGTGCCTCAGCTCAAAACGGTCTGCAGAGAATTCAGATGTCCTTTTAAAGGCCTCTCTAGAAAGGAGGAGCTGGTAAAGGCGCTGAGGGTCTGGTTAGCAGCAAGGGAGGCTGGTGAGGATGCAGAGCTGAACAGTGTGAATGTGAAGGAACAGAGTCTACGTGGTGATTTTGTGGCACAACAGGATCTGCCTGAGGGGAAAGCACTCTCCAGGGTAGGCAGCAGTGTTTCTTCAAAGGGTCTGACCACAGGATCTGGATGACAAACGGGAGACCCGGAGGCATCAAATGGAAATGGAGAGGCTCAAGCTGCCCCATGAGAGGGAACTTCTGCTGAAGGTGGCCAAGATCAAGAGAAAGGCAGAAAAAGAGAAGCTTGCCACAGAGGAAAATAAATTGCTTTTAGCTCAAGAGCTGAGCTTGAAGGTGCTGGATCAAAAGAGCAGGTCCAGCACAGATGCTGGCAGCAGTTCTTCAGTGCAGTCTGAGGGAAAGGTGTTTATACCCAAAGATCTGATGAAAGATTTTGTTGTGGGTGATGACATTGAGTAGTGGTTCAAGGGGTATGAGGTGGCACTGAGGATGTACAGAGTCCCTGAGAGAGATTGGGGGGTAGACCTGTTGAAGTATTTCTCAGTGGAGGGGAGCAACACCTTATTGTCCTTAGAAATAGAGGATCAGATGAGGTGCCCTGCCATGAAAGATACCCTGACCAGGAGGTATGGTCTTACTCCAGAGAGTGACAGGGCCATGTTTAGGGAAAGTGATGAACTTGGGTCACAAACTTGGGTGGAGTATGTTCATTCTTTGTGGCAGAGCACTGGATGGTTGGATGAAGGGCAGCGAGGTAAGAGACTATCAGGGGCTGTAAAATGTGATTGCATGGGAGCACTTGTCTAGTTGTTGTTTTCCAGAGCTGTGCCAGAACTTGATAGACAGCAAGATTACTGACCCCAGAAAGCTTGCCAAGGAGGCAGACCGCTAGCTCAGCACCAGGGTCCAAAAGAAGTTATATGTGGGAGACTCAGCCAAGGGTGGACAAGGTCCCCATCAGGAGAAGGAGGGAGGGGACAAGTATAAAAGTAAGGAGTTCTCAAAAGGGACCTAAACTAGTTCCCAGGGTAAGGATTCCCAACCCCATGTTCAGAAGAAAAGTTGGTTCCCTTCGGATGAGCCTGCAGGGAAGGGACCACTGAAGTGTTATGCCTGTGGCCAGGAAAGGCATTTCAGGGGTTGTCCCAAATGTCCTAGGTGGACACAGCCCCTCACTGGTGGGTAGACATTAGGGGTGGCAAGTGTAGCGCTTGGGAAGGAGTTGGCATGAGTAAGTGGTGGGGAGCCAGCTGACTCCCCCCTAGTCTCCCTGGATGAGAGTGAAGTGGTCCAGAGAACCCTCATGCCTGACAACACTAAAAAGTAAAAGCAGTGGGTGACCATCAATGGGAGGCAGATCGAGGTTTTGAGAGACACTGGAGCCAGCATGACAAAAGTCCACTGTTATCTGGTGTTTTAAGAGCAGGTAATCCCTAATGTGGTCCACCAAGTTGTAGCAGCAGACAACAGTGAGCACCAATGATTGGTAGCTCAAGTTCCATTTGAATGGGGGGTTTCAGGTGCATTGAGGGTAGCTGTGAGTTCATCCATGCCTGTTGACTGACTGCTAGGGAATAACCAGGAGCATGCTGGCTGGAAGGAGTAGGTGGAACTCATGTCACACTTGGAAATGTTAGGATTGCCAGAATGTGAAAGTATGACCACCCGGTCCAAGCCCACCAGAGAGGGTGATCAGAAGGACGTGGAGCCTGAAACAGTGTCCCAGGTGCCTGAAAGGAGAAGGAGGTGCAAAGGGCATGGGATACCCACTCCTGAGATTCCCACGGTCTGCTAGGAGGTTGAACCTGAGGAGGATGCCCCAGACCCTCCAGGGGAAGATGTAGCCCAAACTGTGGACCTGCCTGAGCTGACCCATTGCCAGCAGAAAGAAGGCCCCACCAAGGAGGAATTCTGGGCAGCCCAGAAAGTGTGCCCCACCCTTGAGAGCATTTGGAAACTAGCAGAGGCCCAGGCAGCTGTTTACTGGGATAATGATCTCCTCTATAGTGAGCCTAGGGTTGCTGATCCTGGGGAAGCCTGTGTGCTGGTGGTACCCCAATGTTTTAGATCCTTCCTACTGGGTTTGGCTCATGAAGTGCCACTGGCTGATGATTTAGGGCAGGACAACACCTTTGACAGGCTTGTTATCCACTTTCAAAGGGCCCAAATGAGGAAGACCTCAGATGCGTTCTGCAGGACTTGTCAAACCTGCCACGTGAGTGGCAAATCTGGGAAGAGGTGCAGGGCTCCTCTCCCACAATTTCCTGTCATGAACACCCATTTTGAGCGGGTGGGTACTGACATTGTGGGGCCTCTGGATCCCTAGACAGCCATGAGCAACAGGTTTTTCATGGTCTTGGCAGACAACGCCACCCAGTATCTGGAAGCTATCCCTCTAAGGACAGTGATGTGCCCATTGTGGCCATGGAACTTATGGGGATCTTTACCTATGTGTTTTTTTTTCAAAAAGGTGGTATTTGACCAGGATACCAATTTCATGTCACTGTACACGAAGGCCATGTGGAAGGTGGGTGGTGTTACCTACAAATTCACCATGACTTACCACCCCCAAAGCAATGGGTTCGTTGAAAGGTTCAACCATACCCTGAAGGGCATGCTTATGCGTTTCTCAGAACCAATGAGGCGTAAGAGGGAAGTCCAGTTGCCATGCCTGTTGTTTGCCTACATGGAGGTACCACAGAAGGAGGTTGGCTTAAGCCTTTTTGAATTTCTGTTCCAAGGTTCTCTAAGGGTCTGAACCAAGCTTGTCTCCTGTTAGAAGTTTGAGAGATATCAAAGAGTTCATGGGTCACCACCCGAGCTCTCTTACTGACTCACCAAGTGGTGCCAAATCCAGTCATTGGGTCCTTGGGAGTGAGTTCTGGTGTAACCAAGAAGAAACCAAGTGCAACTTTCGAGCAACTTCGGAACCGGTGCTGCTGTCTGACTCCGCTCCACTGCCTGCACCAGGAGCCATGGTCCCCACTGAGGGCAACAACTGCATCCGACACCGTATACCCGATGTCACTGCAGTGCCTCAGAAGTCCTGCCACAGAGTGAGTCCTGAGTGCCATGTCCCCAAAGTCCGGGACACCCAACCCTGACTCTGCCACTGCACCTGTGGCACTGTGGTGTGATTTTGACAGCTAGAAGTCAAAGCCACGTGTCTTGATCTGCTGGATTCATCAACCCCGCTGGATCGTTAGGAACTGATGGCTTGTCACGAAAGCCGCATCACCTCCCTTGAACCATAGGGAACTGACGCCTCAACTCCCTTGCCTGGCAGTAAGGAACAAACGCCTCACCTCCCTGGTAGCAGTAAGGAACCGATGCCACACCAGCTTCAGCAACACCTCACCTCCCCGACTAGATGCAACATCTTTGTTTCATCATTTACCAAAGTTACTGTGCCTGGAGTCCGTGCAACTCCGTGACCAGCCAGCACTCCATTGCGATTAGCACTGGACAGTTGGGAACAACTCCGTAAACAACGTTGTGATAGCTCCATTTGAAGATATTGCTTTTTTGCCACTTTATTGAGATTTAACCTTTAAAAATTCCTATCTTTACTTGTGTATGTTGCATTTTTGTTGTTTTGGTCTTGTTGTATTAAAAAAAATATTGACTATTTTTCTAAACTGGTGTTGTGTACTTTTTTGGTGCTTACTGTGTTGCTGTGTGTGTGTACAAATACTTTATACATTGCCTCTGAGATAAGCCTGACTGCTAGAGCCAAGCTACCAAAGGGGTGAGCAGGGGTTATCTTAGCTGTGTGGCCCTTACTCTGACTAGAGTGAGGGTCCCTAATTGCACAGGGTGCAAACCACTGCCAACTAGATCACCCATTTCTAACAGCTGCAAAAAAGAAAACAAAGAGGCCCCAACATTCTTATGAAAAAATACACAGGACATTTAATTAGGTAAGCCTTTTTGTGAGGTATTTTGTGCCGGTGAAGTGCTTGATTCATATATGTTAGGTAAGATAGCATGTAATTATTCTACATGAAATAATGTTTATAGGATAAACAGGTATTCTGAGTTTGTCTAAACTATCAATTGTCTACAATTCATTTAGATATTTACTGGAATATCAGAACCAGAGTCTCAATACCTCACCCACGGCTCACCTCTGGCTGAATGGAACAAAGTCTGGCCCCATTTCAAACACTTGTGAAACACGTCAGGGATGCCCACTATCTGCAATCTTATTTGTCATGATAATGGAGTTTCTTGTGGCTCAGCTCCTGCATCATCATGGACATCTGGGCCTCGTTTCATGGCTAGAGGTCTGGTGGTATCAATGTATGTGAACAACATAAACTTTATATCCGCAAACCTCAGTAGAACTTAGCCCCAGTAATCCAAGAGGTCATATACTTCAGGGATTCTCTGGTATCCAGGTCAACTTGGCTAAGTCCATACTTTTCCCTTGCACTGACTGAACACAGCCTTTTTCCTCTGAATACCCACTATAGTGGGCATCTGACCCAGTCTGTTATTTAGGCATCTGACCTAGCCGCAACCCAAATGAGTTGTGAAGGGCCAACTACGGCCACCCCATGGCGTGGCTGGAGGACACGATTCCGGTTTGGTCCTGCCTGCCAAAATCAGGGCTGGTCAGATAGCCATTGGGGAAATGGTCATCCTTCTAAAGTTCTTGCATATTTTTCTGAACGTGGCTATCCCACTTTCTGCTGACTTTATATGCCAGCTGTGCTCTAACCTCATTGTGCTGACCTAGTCTGGCAATCAATCCAGGATCACCTAGGAAATACCCCACCATTTGATCAGGGGCTGGGCAAAATACATACACTTCTGATACGTCCATCTAAGCAAACCATGCAGCACCATGCCCTCTGAACACCGTGCTTCATCAACCCTACAAATCACTGTGGACTGAGATCAACACTGTGGAGTGTTTGCACTGGGTGTGGGATGGCATGAGACGATACACTGGGCTCCAATGTTTTTAAGCACCCTCTACACCCCTCAGGCACAACCCCCTTTTGGTGCCCCTGCAAGACAAGGGTGCCTAGGCGAGGGCACACAAGAGAGGCCTCCTTACCTTTAGAGACCTCCATTTAAGGCCACTGGAACAGCTCCCTTAACTGTGCTGGAGGTCTTCCTAATACTACAACTCTGGGCAACCTGCTATACGATACACAGCACCTTCCCTGCCCCCCCATGCTTTAGGCTCTGCAGCATATACTTTGAAATCCCTCACCATGTACACTGATTACCTTCCTTTACTCCATTATGCAGACCATGGCACCTGTCCAAACTCCAGCAGCATGCGTTGTTTGGAAGACAGGCACTGACCACCTCATCGCTGATGTCCAATGGTCCTACTGCTGCAGCCACACATCGGCCCTTTCTTTCAATTACAGACTGTGACTAATACAGTACAAATTCTCACCCCGATACAGCTCTATCACATGGATTGGTGGCAGATGCACTGCACCCCTGACCTCCTTCCTACACCTTGCATGGGAGTGTCCATGGGTTGCAGATTTCTGGGCCAGGGTTTTGTTTACTACACACACCATCATGGGCCATCCCCCACTGAGGAGCCCTTTGGTCGGCCTTTTGGGTTATGTCAAAGATGTTCCTCCTGGGAACCGCTGACTCATTGCCATGCTTCTTCTTCTACCTAAATGCAGGGTTGCCATACACTGGGGACAATGGCCTTCCCCTACTGCAGAGGCCTGGTTGCAGGGTGCAACTCACTGCCAAGAGCAACTGTTGGTAGAGGTAGGCACCCTGTCCAAGTAGGGACCACATTCCTAGTCAGGGTAAGTCACAAAACAACCTAAATTATCCTACGCTCACCCTCTGGTAGCTTGGCACAAAGCAGTCAGGCTTAACTTAAGGTTGTTTCTTTTCACACAGAAAGGTGATGTGTCAATTTCCGAAAGTGCAGTCTTTGTTCGTCACTGGGATGCAGGGATATTTTGATGCCCAGGGATGATGAGGGGGAATCCAGAACATGTTGTGAAGAGACAACAGGCACTGTGTGGATCCAGCAGGTAATTCTTCAGCCGCGAGACAGGCGCTGCGTTGATCTTGCAGGTTTTGTGTAGAATTTTGGAGGCATTGCATCGATTTTCCAGTGCCCTGTATTTTCTTCTCTTTGATGAAGTCTTTGATGGCCCTGAGACTTCAGAACAGGAGGCAAGCTCAGTCCAAGCCCTTGGAAAGCACTTGTGGGGGAAGGAAGAGACCTTGCAGCAGAGTCACAGGCCAGCAGGCAGCAGGGCAACAAGCAAGACAGCAGTCCTTCCAGCAAAGCAGTCCAGATGAGTCCTTTGGGCAGCATGGCAGACCCTCTGACAAAGTCCGGTTGTAGGTCCAGAAATGTCTGATTTGGACCCTGTATTTATATTCAAATGTGCCTTTGAAGTAGAGGAAAACTTGAAAGAGTGGTTTTGAAATGCACCAGTTCCCCTTTCCAACCCAGTCCTGTCTTCTAGGAGATCTGAGGGGGGTTAGCAGTCCTTTTTGAGAGGGCAGGCCACTGGCCATTGAAGAGTAAGTGAGAACCCCCCCACCCTTCCTCCCCAGGAAGACTCATCAGTATGCAGATGAATGCAGATGCAGCTGAGTGTCCAGTGTTTATGGCTGTCTGGATGGAGTGCACGAGGGAAGATGTCAACCAGCACAGACCAGATGTGGGTTGGAGACAGGCTGTAAGGCACAGAGAGCAGTAAGTACAGAGACATGCCTACTTTTCTAAAAGTACCATTTCTAAAACAACAATGTAAAATCCAACATCACCAGTAAGTAGAATTTATCACTGCCATTCCAACTATACCAAACATGATAAGGCTACTCCTCTCAGATCAGATTTATCACTTAAGTGTATTTCAGGGAATTTCCAATGCTCGCCTATGAGAGGAATAGGCTTTACAGTAGTGAAGAATTACTTTGAGGAATTTTTACTACCAGGACATGTAAAACTCACAAGTATATGTCCTGCCTTTTACTTACATAGCACCCTGCCCTGTGGGCTACCTAGGGCCTACCTCAGGGGTGACTTACTTGTAATAAAACAGGTGTTTAAGGCTTGGCACATAGCTTTGAATGCCAAGTCAAAGTGGCAATCAAACAGCACATACAGGCCTGGCAATGGCAATCCTGAGACATGGTTAAGGGGCTACTTATGTGGGAGGCACAATCAGTGTTTCAGGCCCACCAGTAGCATTTCATTTATGGGCCCTGGGCACATGTAGTGCACTTTACTTGTCACTTACATATAAATGTAAATATGTCAATTGGGTATGAGCCATAATTATCATGTTTTAGGGAGACAGCACATGCACTGTAGCCCTGGCTATCAGTGGTAAAGTACCCAGAATTCTAAAGCCAACAGAAAATGAGGTCAGAAAATGAGGAGGAAGGCAGAAAGTTTAGGGTGACCCTTCAGATAGAGACATTTTCTAACACAACCCCCTCTCAGCCGAAAGCCAGTAAAGCCAAGGTAGACTAATCAATACCTTGATAGACTTCTTTGCTTAGGGTGATAGAATTTGGACAATGGCCCACTATTGCAGGGGCACTTGTTAGGTTTATGCCTTTTATGAACTCTGTTTGTCCCTCCGACTATACTCTCTGGGGCCACTGAACTGACCCACGAGGAACCCTTCTCCTCATCTGTGGATCCCATCTGTGAAGCACCTAACCATAATTTGCCCAAAGATGCATCCCAGTAGGCAGACAGTACCGCCATGGTGAACAAGGTGATGTGGCCCATTCCACTCCTTGGGTTTGACTTCTGTTCCCATCCCAGGGAAAACTCTATCCATAAGGACAGCAACCAACAGAGGACCCAGGCCATCCACTGCTAAGTAGAGGCCCTAAGTGAGCCATTTGTTAAGCTTCTTCTCCAGCCCTGGGGCTGGCAGAGAGTTTCTTAAGGGCTCCTGAGGTTTCCCTGACATCTGAGGCATCTCAGAGTGGGGGACTATAGCCCCAGAAGTTTTGCATACTTTCTCCATTCCACCTCCCATCAGTTCAAAGGTGGGATCCTGCAACTGGTCCTCCAACCTTGGGTCTGTACCCTTTGGCTGAACAGAGGGCCGGTGTGAGTCCTCCCTCCCTCTGCCCCTATATTTGGCTCCCATACTCTCCCCTGGGGAGTGGTACTTCCAAACAACTGACCTGTCCGGGCACCCTTAGTTCTCCTGACACTGGCGGTAACTAATTTTCCAGAATGCAGCCTATAGGCATCTGGGTATTAACTATGACCCTTCTCTGGGTCACCTCCCCACCCTGCTCCAGGGATACCAGGGCCATAGGGCAGAAGAAGTACTCCCCAGTGGCTGGAGTCACCCTACACACCTGGCTAGTGTTCTGCTCTGGGAACTAGTCTTTCTACCATCATGAAATGACTAGCCCCAGTGTCCCTCGGAGCAGTGACTGGGACCTAATTTACTCCCACCTGGTGGAAGTGATGACTCCCACGCTCAGGAATCACCAGCTCGCCCTCTAAGTCTGTAAGTCTACCTCCCACTGGATGATGATATAGCACGGTCTATGACCTGCCCCTGGGGACTACCTTCCCCTAAGACCACATTGGCCACCACTGTAGAGATCTCAAAAGTGTGTGGTTTTTTGGACAGGTAGACTCCCCCTGTTTGTGTCCTAGCTGGGTGCACCCAAAGCAGCGAGGTTGGAAATGGGGCACCATGGGCTACCACCCAGCAGAACCACAACCCTATTTAACAGATGTGGCATGGGAACCCTTTCCTCCCCCATTACTCTGGGACTTATCTGGGTCATCTTCAACCTCCCCTTCACTCTGTTAGGGGGAACAAGAATCACCCTTCTTGGGCTCAGGACATTCTGGTGATAGCCCAGCTTTCTGGGATGAGGCAGCTTACTGTGAACAAGTTGCAGGTGCAACTCTGTAGAACAGATAGTGCCCGGTGCTCTCTCATGATTAAATTGTACAGCCCAACATAATCATTGACTTTGCTGGCCGGCAGCCAGCCATTTAGTGCTGTACTGGAGTATTCAATGAAATCTACCCAGGTTTCGTTGGAGAGCTTGTGACTGTCCCTGAATCTCGTGATACTTCTCAGGGGTCAGTCCAAATTTGGCAATCAAAATGGACTTTATGGGAGTGTACTTGGTCTGGTCCCTAACCTCTAATGTCACAAGTGTGTCACTCTCATGTGTTTATGGTGTTCATGTATATTTTATTGCTATATCAATCTTCTGACAGCCCTGAAGAAGTGGTGCAAAAGACACCATGAAATATATGCTAGCTGTTCTGTTTCTTGGTGGACATATGAATGCTGGCTAATATTGTTTCTCCAAATACATCAATGCTGACTGACAGATGAACTAATATAAGAATGACAAATGAATTGTGCTGAATTCATGAATGTAATATATATTCTTTGTGATGGGTTTGTACCGTAAATTATTTTCAATATTATCCATGTGTTCCGTAGTAAAATTGTATTTGGAAGAATGTAAATATAATTTTTAGCTCATGGATGTTCGATTTACAACCAAGCCACTGGGGATTAAATAACGGTCAATCTCGGAAGAGTAATTAACTGATAAAGCAATCCATCATGCCCATTCAAAGTGTAAAGCACCTGGTCTAGCATATGAAAAAAAGAATGTGGAAGGACAATACTGCCAATTGTATGTTAAAAGTGATGCAAGCCAAAAATAGTGGCATCTGAAATACCCCAAAATGTGATATGTACACTGCATGTGCAGTTATGGTGTGCGGTTCAGTTACATGCAACTTGATGCTGCATATACTCCTACATAATAATTGTGTCTTTTACCTGAATGACTAGGGACATTTGGTAATCTGGGCCCATAGATGACCAGCATTTGGAGTTTATATACCTGATGTTCTCCTAGACTACTGTGAACAACGAGGTAGAGAACCTCCACTTCTGAGTCCCAGTCTACGTCATTATTCTCAGGCAAGTGGCAGGTTATTCTCTTTTGTCCTATAGACTTTGAAATCATCTGTGGCTTCTAACTCAGCTAGGGTGGGTTTGATGATGTGTTATCTGTTACTCTTCAGTGCAGAGCTCGTGTGAAAGGGCTCACCCATGAATATCCAAGATAAACAGATGAAGTGATAAAGCTAATATACCTATGATCCATGCATGCACCTTGTCCTCTGTGCTGTGATTGGAGATGCTTGAGATTAGTGAGAAAAGGTATATTTTGATCCAGTAGGTCCAGTCAATCACAGCTCTCTTCTAGTGATGGGGAAAGATCCATAGGGGAGTAACCCATTACCATAATATACGTTGTTCATCAATTTGACATTGACCCCGTTGTTTTTTCTAGGAGAACACATACATTTCTTCCGATAATAGAAAGTTAGGATTTACCACATGATTTCTGCCACTCAATGTTAATTATGTATTTTTTAAAAGAACACATGAATGGGCTTCTGGTGATAAAGTGTCTCTGTGAGATGCTTTTAGACAAGGGTGAGCCAAAGACATTTTGCCTGACTAATTTTGAAGAGCTAGGCTTCAATTCACTCATGTTTGTTCTTCTTGGTGAAAAGGAGACATTCAGTCTTACTTAGCTTTATTTGTGGGGAGGCAATGGGCATTCAGTTCTGAATAAGAAAAAGGGATGTTTTGAATCATTCCATGTAATCAGGAGTAGAGATTTTTAAGTATAGATGCATGCATCCGTGCTCTGAAGAATTTGATGTTGCTGATAGTCAGTAGCTTTCAAAGGGTCTCTGTGTAGACTTTGAAATTATGCTGTTCAGAATGGAACACTGCACAGTAGTTCTCAGCACAACATGTACTTTCTGTTAACTTGCAGTTGCCTCCTGGATGAATTGGTTGTGGTTAGTGTGGTAGGGAGTGAAGCACTGCAGGAAGGGAAGAATCCTTGTTGGAGGGAGGCCCTGATTAGGATAAGGTCACAAAGCATGAGGGTAGAACACTGCCTTTGCAGGTGGGGACCTTGAGGTCAGTGTGAAAGAGGGAAGCAAATGATGTGCATATGGGATAGTGGTAGGGTGGAATCCTCATTAATAGGGGTAATATAAGTTCTGATCCTATTCATCTGCCTGCAACAATTGATTGTGTTACTCTTGTATATAAATTGTGGGACTAGAACATTTAGAAAGGAATTTATTGAAAAGTGCTTTCATTTTTTGCAATGTTCAATTTGGTGGGTTTGTGGATGATGCTGTGGCTAAGGTAATGAGGATACTGGATGCAGAATGTAATTTCCTGAGGTGAATAACAATTTGTCCACCTGCATTTCTTTTTGCTAATGTCTGATAAATAATTGAAGGAACAAGGAACAATATGTTTTTCTCACTTTGGTTGACCTTGTTGCTTTTGTGGAGTGAGAAAGAGAGAAAAGGAGATTTAAATAGATTCACACCAATCCAACACTATTGGCAGCTTGCATTGATTTTTTGTGATTAAGTGAAGGGTTTTACCCTTGATGTGAACTGGTTCAGTGATGCGATACTTTATCAAGATCATTGAGGAGTGTTTTTTGGGAGTCTTTTCGTTTCTTGATCTCTGAGTCTCGATAGAGATTGTAGTTTCAGAGGAAATTAGAGCTTGTGTTTTATATTAATGTTGTTGTGATATGGACTGAAATTTTGCCAGGGAAGTCCTAGTTGTATACTAGAGGTCTGTACATCAGGCTGAAAGTTGAGAAGTGATGTGTGAGGAGCTCAAACAGTTTGAATGAAAGTCATATATCTAGTTGTAGAACCAGGGAGACCAGTGGAAGATGATTGACCCTCCTTCTGTTTTGTGTTATTGGTTTGCAGGTTGGATATTGTTTCTTTTGGGATGAAGATGGCTAAGTTATGCACGGATGTGGGGGTGAATCATTTTTCTGTGACAAAGAGTATTGTAGGTTGTTTATTGCAATGATTTCTTTAGTAGTAGAGTGTCTGTTGATGAGCATGCATTGTAATGGTTGTTCTGTTGGTGATGTGTGCAAGCTAGTGAGAGGGAAGTGAATGAGATTCTTAGTGCATGGAGTGATGTGTGATGTTGTGGTATGGGATTGAGTGTGCGTGTAGTAGTTGTATTGTGTTGAGTGTAAGGCACACTGTGTAGAATGTTTCCCTGAGAGGTAAGTGTTCTGGCCATTGATCAATGCTGGCCAAAACAGATCCAAACAGAAGCTGTACTTTCCTGTGTTCCCACTTATCTGAGGACATTTATGCACCAAATTTGCATCTTTTTTTTTTACTCAAATTCGGTGCAAAAATAACTCCATATTTATATTTTGTCATTAGACAAGTCTAACGTCAAAATATTGGAGTTTGCACCATTTTTTACATGCACGAACCTACTTTGCATCAATGAAATGCAAGATAAACGTTCCCATCTAAAAAAACTGGTGCTAACCCCGTAGCCCCATATTTATCACCTGTGCTAAAATGACGCACGGGTGGTAGGAGGGCCTAAATAATGGTGCAAAGCTTGCTTTAGACCATTGTTTAACGCCTAGGTCAGACCAGCCGTTAGGGGACCTGTGGACTCATTCCCATCGTGAAACACCATGGAGTGGGTCCACAGGTGCCCTTCTCAAGCCCCAGGAACACCGCCATCCACACCAGAGGGACACCAGAAGATGAGAGACCCTATCCCAGGTAAGTAGGGTAAGTGTAGGTAATATTTGTTTTAATTAAAGTGCCATTGGGGGCCCAACTTGGAGCCCCCTGCATGGCACAGGGTGCAATGGCCATGCCCAGGGGGCACTGGTCCCCTGTGCTGGCCATTGGGGTGTTGGGCATGACTCCTGTCTTTCTTAAGACAGGAGTCATGTGGTATGGATGGTTTTGCATCAGAAAATTATGGTGGGCTGGATAGAGGCATTTTTTTTGCCTCTAACCAGCCTAAAATCATTTGTTTGGTGCAAAACCCCCTTCTCCCATACCACCACCCCGACCCGGATAACGTAATTTTTTTTACGCTAGCCCACCCTTTGCACCGGCTTGCACCATTCCATAAATATAGTGCTCGGCTGGTGCTCAGGAATGGCGCAAGCTGGTGCTAAACATTTTGATGCAAAACAGTGCTAGTGCAGTTTTGCATCAAAAAGTATGAATATGCCCCTTAGTCACTGATGAAGTGTCTGAAAATGGGTAGGAGCCATCAAGACGTCTGGGAGGTAGGAAATTGTATAGTAAGTTCAGAAAGTACTTTTGCAGTGCATATTGGTGTGTAAATAGTAAAAATAGTCAGTCAGTTGATGCTGTTAATATATTTTCAGTAAGCCAGGGCACATCACATTTTTAATTACTCTGAAGCTGGGTTTGTATAGTAATCTATAAAGATTCTATGTCCAACCTGGTATTTATACACCAGTATAATCTGTATTCCATCCATGTTTCATCCCATCATTAAAGAGTCCTAATTATCCATCAATATGGATCATTTTCAGGGCAAACATAGAGAGCACCTTATATGTTAAATAGGCACAAATCAGCCCTTGTGTGTTCAAAAATTGCAATTTCCATTTGTGAAAAAATCCAAATAAGACTCACTGAGTCTTCCTGGTGAAAACAACGCCTCATCTAATCTGACAGTTCAACCTATAATTATTTTATAACTATTTACTGAATCAGTACTCAATCAATAAGACAAATTACTTTCAGACCTGATTGATCAATTCAGGGCTGTTTCATAGAGAAAGCTGTGGTATCACTGTTTTGTATGCCGATGGGTCACGTACAGAAAAATACATGGTACCCTCACATCGGAATGCATGCTAAGAAGGATTCCCTGACCCCACAGCCCAAAATAGGTGATGCATGTGTGCGTGCTAGTTCCTCTGGAGAACATTAGGATAGGAATCTCTGGAACAATAGCTCACAGTGATTGTGGTGATAGTATGTAATGCACAGACTTTTCAATATAAAATATCTGAACAACATGTCAATACTTGTAATGTATAGATAGCCTGACAAATTATAAGGCCTGGGTGAAATCAGAGTAATTCTAGCAGTTACACATTTTCCTTGTGATGCGAAAGTACCAAAATCACGTGATTATACCAGTTTGAGCAATTAGGACTATTTTGGGCAAAACTCCTTCTGCATGAGGACAGGGACAATGATATAATAGAGAGAGAGCAGCTGCTCACTACTGCTGTTCATGTCCTGCAGCATTTAGTGGTATTTGCTCAAAATGCTGTAAATGAATCCTCAGGCCCAGTTTGGATGCAAGGGTGCATTTCACACTAAGAAAATGATGCTAAATGCTAGATTACGCTTCTCACATAATCATGTAGAATTACAAGATATTTTGTGGTAATTATGAGTAATTAAATCCACAAGAATTATGCCAGTTTGGACCACCCCCACAAATGATATAAACAAAGGAAAAATGTTTACGAATAACATAGTTACTTATAAACACATCAACAAAGGGTCAGACTCATGTCCTACACGATGTATAGACGAATATATGGAAGAATGTAAAAATAGTTGTAAAGAGCAAAGTTAGCTTGGAAGCAAACTCATTGATGAAAAATAGTCAAAGCCTGTGAGTACAACTTGAGATATTTACATATTGCTCAGTTACAAGTGAGTTCAAATATACATTTACATTTACATTTGTGGTGTGCGTTCCATCCATAGCATTGAAGCGCTATGAGTCAAATCAACAGAACAGGAAAGAAGAACTTATTGGGAAAAAAGCCAGGTTTTGAGAAGTTAATGAAACAATGTATAAGTTTCCAACTTTCTAATATATAGAGGAAGGGAATTCCAAAGCCTAGCTGCAGCAGCAGAAAATGCCCTGTCTTCCCATATGACGTTCTTGCAGCGGGGAACAATGACCTTGTAAAGGCCTGCTGATATTAAAAAGGTGGCCAGCAGTATACCACCTTAATGTGGATTGAAGATATTCAGATCCCTGGGAACGAAAAGCCTTGTATGTAAGACATAAAGGGTCTGATTAGAACCTTGGCGGATGGGATATTCCGTCACAAATGTGACAGATATCCCGCCCACTGTTTTACAAGCTCCACAGGATATAATGGAACTTGTAATACGGTGGATGGGATATCCATCACGTTTGTGACGGAGTATCCCATCTGCCAAGGTCGTAATGAGGCCCAAAGCCTTGAAAGAAATGCACTTTCTAATAGGCAGCCACTGTAGCTGTCTAAGACTCAAACTTGCTGAGGCTGACCTTGGGAGACCCAGGACTAAGCATGCTGCGGCATTCTGTATGAGTTGCAGCTTATGTAGTGAGCCTGGATTAATGTTCAGTTATAATACGTTGCAATAGTCCAGTCTGGACATGACCAAAGCAAGTACGGCAGGAATTCTGAGCTCATTAAGGACAAAAGGTAGAACTTTCTTTAAGATTTTAATCTTCTAAAAACAGACTTTGGTGGTTTGATTAACCTGTAGGTCAAAAGCCAGAGAGCTATCAAACAGAATACCTAGGTTTTTAACTACAGGTTTTGGAGATGGCAGCGCCCCACAGGATTCAGGCCACCAAACGGTGCCCCGATTAGGCCTGTCTACTACGAAGACCAGGATCTCAGTCTTCTTTCTGTTCATTTTTAGCCAGCCTCTCCTACAATTTTGGAACCAATCAGCAACCTCTTCCCAGTTCCTACCAATAGAGACAAATAGCTGCATATCATCCACATATGAAGAAACCTGGAAACCATGTTAGCGGACCAGTTTCACCAAAGAAGCCACATACAAATTAGTCAGAGTAGGGCTAAGTGATGATCCCTGAGGTACACCGCAAGGAAGTTGAAATGGGGGGCTGTAAATTCCCCACAACAAACAATAGTGGATCTCCTGCTTGGAAAGGAATCCAATATACCAAGTGCAGTGTCACTCACCCCTGCCTGTTGCAAACTTTGCACCATTAACTGTGGAACTGTGGAGAAACCGTGTCAAATGCCGCAGAGAGATCTAATGATACTGAGATGGCTGCTGCTCCCTGGCCCACTTGTCAACATATGGAGTCAGAGGTGGCAACGAAAGGTGACTCCATACTATGGAACTTCCAGAACCCATGCTGGGAGGGATCTACATACCCTTTTTCTAGAAGAAAATTTGCCAATTCAGTATTAAGGTGCTTTTCAAGTATCTTCGCTGGGGCAGGCAGGAAGGAGATTGGGTGTAAATTCTTCAGGTCGGCCGGATCACACCCCGTTTTTTTTTTTGTGTGGAATGACAATTGCCTCTTTTCAGGTGAAGGGAAAAACCTTGGTTTCCAACACCTCTATGAATGTGGTTTCAAGAACCTTTGAGATATGATCTGGGGCCAACTGTACAACCCTAGGTGAACACTGTACATCCAGGGATCCAAACGTAATCCCTGACAGAAGTGACTTAATTCTGTCCACAGGGAATGGGGAGAATCTAGTCAGTAGGTGTTCAGTAACTGCTCCTATGCCTCCCACCGATACATTGTTTGCAAGATCCGGGGGATGCTGGGAAAAATTAGTGTGAATCTGTAATACTTTGTTTCTAACAAAGCCCGCCACCTTGTCACAAAAGACAGGGAGTTCTCTAAATCATCAAAGGTATGTGGGGGAAGCCAGAGAACGGACTACCTTAAATGTTCTTTGGGCACATTAACTGCTTCCTTAATCTTTTGAGCCAAAAAGTCTAGTTTAGCTTTCCTAATAGCCTGTTTGTAGTCAGCCAGCAGTGCCCTGAGTGTAACTCTCTCTACCAAATCTCGCTCTAGTTTCCGTTTATACTCCTGGCGTCTATACAATCTCTGGAGATCCTTCAGCTCCTTCGTATAGAATGGTGCTGAGGCTCTCCTACTGATGGCCAATCTGTCCTTTCTCATGGGGACAATATCATCCACCGCAGCTCTAACCCAATGATCATATTTCTCAATAATCAAGCTATATTGCCCTGCACCTCCCTGCCACCATTGTCTTTCCAGGGCCTTCATGAAGGCTTCTTCTCCAATTTTTCCCCAATTTCTACCCTTCTTGGAGGTGAGGGGTCTTTGATTAATCATCCTCTTCTCCTTAACCCCTTCTGTGCCGGGGACGTAGTGGTTACGTCCCGCGGCACAGTGCTGCTGTGCCGAGGACGTAACCACTACGTCCTCGGCACACATCCCAGAGGGAGCGCTCTCGCTCCCTCTGTGTGCTTCCCTCCGACCCCCCAAAGTCGGGGATGGAAGGGGAAGCCCTTCCCCTTCCACCCCGACCCCCCCCACCCCCCCATAATGACGTCAGCGCGCGATTGCGCACTGACTTCATTATGGGATCCTCGCCGCACAGGAAGCCATTTGCTTCCTGTGCGGCGACTAGAGAAGAGGTAAGAATCTCTTCCCGGTGGGTGGGGGGTTGGGGCTAAAGAGGCACCGGGGAAAAGGAAAGGCTTTTCTTTTCCCCGGTGTCTCTTTGAGCATTCCTGCTGCCCGATCGCATTGCGATCGGGCAGCAGGAATGCCCACTAGACACCAGGGATTTGTTTTCTTTATTGTTTTTTACTGTTTTTGGCACGCGGGGAGCGGCCCCTTGGGCAAGGGTCGCTCCCGTTTAGGGGGGCAATTACTATGGCCATTTCTGCCCCCCTTGGGGGCAGATTGGCTACTTTTCAGCCAGATCTGCCCCCAAGGGGGGCAGAAAACACTAGATCACCAGGGATTATTATGTTTTTTTGCATTTATGTGTTGGGGGTGCCCCCTTGGGCAAGGGGCGCCCCCCCAAGGGGGCAGAGAACTGTTGGCCTTTTCTGCCCCGCTTGGGGGCAGATCGGCCTATTTTTTTTAGGTCCATCTGCCCCCAAGGGGGGCAGAAGCCACTTAGGCACCAGGGATTGTGTGTGTAGTGGATGGGGGGGCGCCCCCTTGGGCAAGGGTCGCTCCCCTTTGGGGGGCATGTCTTTTAGGGCCATTTCTGCCCCCCTTGAGGGCAGATCAGCCTATTATTTTTAGGCTGGTCTGCCCCCAAGGGGGGCAGAAACTACTAGAACGCCAGGGATTTTTTTTTATTTGTTTATTTTTGTGGGGGGGCGTCCCCTTCGTCACGGGGCGCCTCCCCAAGGAGGGCATTGACCTGTTGCCCATTTCTACACCCCCTGGGAGCAGATGGGCCTATTTTCTTAGGCCCACCTGCCCCCAAGGGGGGCAGAAGCCACTTAGACACCAGGGATAGTGTGTGTGTGTGTGTGTGTGTGTGTGTGTGTGTTAGTGGATGGGTGGGGCCTTGGGCAAGGGTCGCCCCCCACTTTGGGGGCACATGTACCCAGGCCATTTCTGCACCCCTTGGAGACAGATCAGCCTATTATTTTTAGGCTGGTCTGCCCCCAAGGGGGGCAGAAACTACTAGAACGCCAGGGATTTTTTAAAATTTGTTTATTTTTGTGGGGGGGCGTCCCCTTGGTCACGGGGCGCCCCCCCAAGGGGGGCATTGACCTGTTGCCCATTTCTACACCCCCTGGGGGCAGATGAGCCTATTTTCTTAGGCCCACCTGCCCCCAAGGGGGGCAGAAGCCACTTAGACACCAGGGATAGTGTGTGTGTGTGTGTGTGTGTGTGTGTGTGTGTGTGTTAGTGGATGGGTGGGGCCTTGGGCAAGGGTCGACCCCACTTTGGGGGCACATGTACCCAGGCCATTTCTGCACCCCTTGGAGACAGATCAGCCTATTATTTTTAGGCTGGTCTGCCCCCAAGGGGGGCAGAAACTACTAGAACGCCAGGGATTTTTTTTTATTTGTTTATTTTTGTGGGGGGGCGTCCCCTTGGTCACGGGGCGCCCCCCCAAGGGGGGCATTGACCTGTTGCCCATTTCTACACCCCGTGGGGGCAGATGGGCCTATTTTCTTAGGCCCACCTGCCCCCAAGGGGGGCAGAAGCCACTTAGGCACCAGGGATAGTGTTGTGTGTGTTTTTTTTTTTTTTTTTGCTTTTTTTTTTTAGGGCCGTCCCCTTTGGCAAGGGTCGCTCTCCATGGGGACACACTACTAAAGGTATTTTCTGGCTTCCTTGGGGTAGACAGGTCTATTTTATTAGTAGGCCCATCTGCCCCATGGCAGAATCCACTTAGGCACCAATTTCTAAATGTTTGATGGTGGGGTGTTTGTCAACTGAAGAAGTCTTTGCATTTGTGATAAAAAATGTTTTCCTCCTTTTTGTTCTAGTTCAAAGCTTTTGCTTTATTTGCTGTGGCTCCTTGCAGTTTTGGCAGTGGTTGACCTGCAGTTTGCAAAGTTGCATGTTTTAGGTAAGTAAAAACAATTTACTCCAAAGGAGTATTGTTGCCATGCATGAATGACATGTTTGTAGGGGGTGTACTAAATGCAGGATTGTGTGTGAAATTGTCCTTAGGTTTGTGCACAATGATATTTGTTTTGTCTTATTTCTAATTTGCCTTTATTTCTTTATTTTTAGTGGGATATCATTGGTGATTGCTGTGTAGTTGCTGGTGAATCAAGCTTTTTCAGGCAAGTGAGCGGTATAGTTTTTGAGTTTATAACTCTTACTAACAAAGCTACACTTTGTCACTTGTCTTACACAGTGCTGGTTGTTGGTGGTGAATTTGTCCAGTTAATTTTAGCAGGAGATATCATGGCTAGCCGCAGGATGACCGCTCAGCAGGTGGTTGGTATGCTTTTTGAGTCACAGTCTGATCATGACTATGAGACAGACTCTGCATCTGAGGCAGAGGAGGAAGTCAGAGATTCTGGCAGTGATGTTTCTCTTGGAGGGGAATCTTCTGATGATGAAGCCACACTCAGTGCAGATGAAGGGCCTGTTGTAGAGGAGGACATTGATGTGCCAATAGTGCAGCAACCTGGGGCTGAAAGGTTTCCCGTTATAAGACCTGATGTCTGGGTTGCCCCAAACATGCAGCAGCCAGAGTTGCCTGCCTTTACTGGTCTCCCGGGGTGTAACGCCAATACAGAGAACTTTATGCCTATCAATTTCTTTGAGTTATTCATGGATGATGTGTTTTTGGAAGAGATTGTTGAGCAGACTAATTTGTATGCGGAGCAGCATTTGAGGGACAACGCTGCTAGACTTAGGCCACACTCTAGAGCTGCCCAGTGGATTCCCACTAATTTGGAGGAGTTAAAAAAGTTTTTGGGTTTGACTTTTTTGATGGGGTTGATAAGGAAGCCGTCACTGGCTTCTTATTGGTCTACTAGTCCCTTGATGGCAACAGCTATATTTCCAGCGACCATGAGTCGTAATCGGTATTTGCTTCTTCTTAGGATGCTGCATTTTGTTGACAATGCATTAGCCTTGCCACGAGATCACCCAGATTCTGACCGTCTTTTTAAGATTAGGCCTGTCCTTGATCATTTTGTAGATCGGTTTTCGGAGGTCTATGTTCCAGGCAAAGAGTTAAGTGTGGACGAGTCTTTGGTCCTCTTCAAGGGTCGTTTGGTTTTTAGGCAGTACATTCCTAGCAAAAGGGCACGATATGGAATTAAATTGTATATGCTGTCTGAAAGTAGGACAGGATATGTGTATAGTTTCCGTGTGTACACTGGTAGGGATTCCAATATTGACCCCCCTGGTTGTCCTCCCACTTTTGGAGTTACTGAGAAAATTGTGTGGGATCTTGGTAGACGACTGTTCAACAAAGGTCACCATTTGTATGTAGATAACTTCTACACTGGTGTGCAATTGTTCAAGGAATTGTTTAGAGTGGACACAGTTGCTTGTGGAACAATCCGTTCTAACCGGAAAGGCTATCCAAGGGAGCTTGTCTGTAAAAAACTTGAGAGAGGACAGTGCTGTGCCTTGCGGAACGAGGAGCTGCTAGCTTTGATATTTTCAGATAAGAGGGATGTCTACATGCTAAGTACCATCCATGATGAGAGTACTTCCCCTGTGACTGTTTGGGGCCAGGTTGCTGAAGTGCGCAAACCTGTGTGCATTTTAGATTATAATAAGCACATGGGAGGTGTAGATAGAGTTGACCAGAGGTTGGAACCTTATACTGCTATTCGTAAGTCTTACGTTTGGTATAAGAAGTTAGCACTTCACCTCTTCCACTTAGCAACCTTCAATGCTTTTATTGTGTTTAGGGATAGGTCTCCAGAGTCAAAGATGACATTTGTGAAATTTCAGGAGTCAGTGATAGAGAGCCTTATTGTGGTGGAACAGGCCAGAGTTCCTAGAGAAGCAGTGGTGGAGGATGTGGCTAGATTGAAAGATCGCCACTTTGCTGAGCACATTCCTCCCACACCCAAAAAAGACTTTCCAGCTAAGAAATGTAGAGTGTGTTTTCGAAGAGGTATCCGGAGGGAGTCTCGAATGTACTGCCCGGATTGTCCTTCAAAGCCTGGGCTGTGTGTCGGTGCTTGTTTTAAGAATTACCACACCCAGAAGAATTTCTGGGAACAACCATGAGTGTAAACTCATGTCTGTTTTGTATTTTCATGTGTTTAGTTTCATGGTTAGCATTTCTGTCATGTTCTTAGTTAGAGCTTTTGTGTTTGTAGTTTTGTAATTCTTTCTACTTAGTTAGGGGTTCCTCTGTTAAAAAAAAAAAAAAAAAATGATGCCATTGTGGGTGGAGTGGGGCTTGGCTGAGAGTGTACATATTGACTTGCTGTTGGCTACTGCAACACACTGCCAGCCAAACACCAGTCCACACACTCCCATCAGCTGGTGTGATTGTTGTATCAGGCACGTGGGCGTATGTAAGTGATGGGCCCTTGAGTGGCGCTGTCTGTCGATGTGAGTGTTGTAATGTGCTGGGCCCGTGGCTGGCGGTGTGAATGGCCTTGTGTGTGTCATGTATGAAAGTTGTGTGAATGGACTGTAAAGCGGTTGGTGCCTTGTCGCGGCTTTACAGCTCACGAGCTGTGAGTCATTGGTTCCGTTTTTTGCCTTTCAGTTACTAACAGTGCATTTCATTTTTGTGAAAGCTCTTGTTAGTAAAATTTGATCCACTGAACCATCACTCACCCTCGTGCCAAATCCAACCAGTATGTGTGGTAAAAATGACAAAACCTGCTCCGCTGTAATCAGGCGTCGCAGCACACCTGTGACACGCTAGGTGCCTCAGGTGGGACCCCGATGATGAAGCATGCCACCAACTTGGTTGGTGGGTGAGGGGTCTTTTTCACATAACCTAACTGTGTTTCTTTTAAATTTTTTAGTGTTTGGCACATCACGGACGTATGTGGGCTCATCAAAACGATATATTACAAAACTACCTGTGTTTGGGGGGAGAGGGCAGCTATGTTTTTGGTCCTGTGTGCGTCCTTCATCTAGGGAAACCTACCAAACCCAGACATTTTATAAAACTAGACACCCCAAGGAGTCCAGGGAGGTGTGGCTTGCGTGGATCCCCCAACATTTTCTTACCCAGACTCCTCTGTAAACCTCAATGTGCTTAAAAAAAGCATATTTTCCTGACTTTTCTCGTAGGATCACCACTCCAGCACAAAATTCCTACTCCCCAGTGTTCCCCTCAGCCTCCCAAGTAAAATGACACCTCACTTATGTGGGTCCCCAAAGCAGAGTCAGTCTAAAGATGTATAAAAGAATATGTCCTTATAAACTTGCTGTGCTATCCCCTCTATCTCTACAAGTTTTGGGCCTTATTCTGTTGCAGGAACCTGGCCCACCCACACAAGTGAGGTATCATTTTTATCGGGAGACTTGGGGGAACGCTGGGTGGAAGGAAATTTGTGGCTCCACTCAGATTCCAGAACTTTCTGTCACCGAAATGTGTGGAGAATGTGTTTTTTTAGACAGAATTTGAGGTTTGCAAAGGATTCTGGGTAACATTACCTGGTCCGAGCCACACAAGTCACCCCATCTTGGATTCCCCTAGGTCTCTAGTTTTCAGAAATGCACAGGTTTGGTAGGTTACCCTAGGTGCCGGCTGAGCTAGAGGCCAAAACCTACAGGTAGGCACTGTTTTCAATGAAAAAATTTGATGTGTCTACGTTGCGCTTTGGGGCGTTTCCTGTCGCGGGCGCTAGGCCTACCCACACAAGTGAGGTATCATTTTTATCGGGAGACGTGGGGGAACGCTGGGTGGAAGGAAATTCGCGGCTCCTCTCAGATTCCAGAACTTTCTGCCACAGAAATGTGAGGAACATGTGTTTTTTTAGCCACATTTTGAGGTTTGCAAAGGATTCTGGGTAACAGAACCTGGTCCGAGCCACACAAGTCACCCCATCTTGGATTCCCCTAGGTCTCTAGTTTTCAGAAATGCACAGGTTTGGTAGGTTTCCCTAGGTGGCGGCTGAGCTACAGGCCAAAATCTACAGGTAGGCACTTTGCAAAAAACACCTCTGTTTTCCTTCACCAATTTGGCTGTGTCCACGTTGCGCTTTGGGGCGTTTCCTGTCGCGGGCGCTAGGCCTACCCACACAAGTGAGGTATCATTTTTATCGGGAGACGTGGGGGAACGCTGGGTGGAAGGAAATTCGTGGCTCCTCTCAGATTCCAAAACTTTCTGCCACAGAAATGTGAGGAACATGTGTTTTTTTAGCCACATTTTGAGGTTTGCAAAGGATTCTGGGTAACAGAACCTGGTCCGAGCCACACAAGTCACCCCATCTTGGATTCCCCTAGGTCTCTAGTTTTCAGAAATGCACAGGTTTGGTAGGTTTCCCTAGGTGGCGGCTGAGCTACAGGCCAAAATCTACAGGTAGGCACTTTGCAAAAAACACCTCTGTTTTCCTTCACCAATTTGGCTGTGTCCACGTTGCGCTTTGGGGCGTTTCCTGTCGCGGGCGCTAGGCCTACCCACACAAGTGAGGTATCATTTTTATCGGGAGACGTGGGGGAATGCTGGGTGGAAGGAAATTCGTGGCTCCTCTCAGATTCCAGAACTTTCTGCCACAGAAATGTGTTTTTTTAGCCACATTTTGAGGTTTGCAAAGGATTCTGGGTAACAGAACCTGGTCCGAGCCACACAAGTCACCCCATCTTGGATTCCCCTAGGTCTCTAGTTTTCAGAAATGCACAGGTTTGGTAGGTTTCCCTAGGTGGCGGCTGAGCTACAGGGCAAAATCTACAGGTAGGCACTTTGCAAAAAACACCTCTGTTTTCCTTCACCAATTTGGCTGTGTCCACGTTGCGCTTTGGGGCGTTTCCTGTCGCGGGCGCTAGGCCTACCCACACAAGTGAGGTATCATTTTTATCGGGAGACGTGGGGGAACGCTGGGTGGAAGGAAATTCGTGGCTCCTCTCAGATTCCAGAACTTTCTGCCACAGAAATGTGAGGAACATGTGTTTTTTTAGCCACATTTTGAGGTTTGCAAAGGATTCTGTGTAACAGAACCTGGTCCGAGCCACACAAGTCACCCCTTCTTGGATTCCCCTAGGTCTCTAGTTTTCAGAAATGCACAGGTTTGGTAGGTTTCCCTAGGTGGCGGCTGAGCTACAGGCCAAAATCTACAGGTAGGCACTTTGCAAAAAACACCTCTGTTTTCCTTCACCAATTTGGCTGTGTCCACGTTGCGCTTTGGGGCGTTTCCTGTCGTGGGCGCTAGGCCTACCCACACAAGTGAGGTATCATTTTTATCGGGAGACGTGGGGGAACGCTGGGTGGAAGGAAATTCGTGGCTCCTCCCAGAATCCAGAACTTTCTGCCACAGAAATGAGAGGAACATGTGTTTTTTTAGCCACATTTTGAGTTTTGCAAAGGATTCTGGGTAACAGAACCTGGTCCGAGCCACACAAGTCACCCCATCTTGGATTCCCCTAGGTCTCTAGTTTTCAGAAATGCACAGGTTTGGTAGGTTTCCCTAGGTGGCGGCTGAGCTACAGGCCAAAATCTACAGGTAGGCACTTTGCAAAAAACACCTCTGTTTTCCTTCACCAATTTGGCTGTGTCCACGTTGCGCTTTGGGGCGTTTCCTGTCGCGGGCGCTAGGCCTACCCACACAAGTGAGGTATCATTTTTATCGGGAGACGTGGGGGAACACTGGGTGGAAGGAAATTCGTGGCTCCTCTCAGATTCCAGAACTTTCTGCCACAGAAATGTGAGGAACATGTGTTTTTTTAGCCACATTTTGAGGTTTGCAAAGGATTCTGGGTAACAGAACCTGGTCCGAGCCACACAAGTTACCCCATCTTGGATTCCCCTAGGTCTCTAGTTTTCAGAAATGCACAGGTTTGGTAGGTTTCCCTAGGTGGCGGCTGAGCTACAGGCCAAAATCTACAGGTAGGCACATTGCAAAAAACACCTCTGTTTTCCTTCACCAATTTGGCTGTGTCCACGTTGCGCTTTGGGGCGTTTCCTGACGCGGGCGCTAGGCCTACCCACACAAGTGAGGTATCATTTTTATCGGGAGACGTGGGGGAACGCTGGGTGGAAGGAAATTCGTGGCTCCTCTCAGATTCCAGAACTTTCTGCCACAGAAATGTGAGGAACATGTGTTTTTTTAGCCACATTTTGAGGTTTGCAAAGGATTCTGGGTAACAGAACCTGGTCCGAGCCACACAAGTCACCCCATCTTGGATTCCCCTAGGTCTCTAGTTTTCAGAAATGCACAGGTTTGGTAGGTTTCCCTAGGTGGCGGCTGAGCTACAGGCCAAAATCTAGAGGTAGGCACTTTGCAAAAAACACCTCTGTTTTCCTTCACCAATTTGGCTGTGTCCACGTTGTGCTTTGGGGCGTTTCCTGTCGTGGGTGCTAGGCCTACCCACACAAGTGAGGTATCATTTTTATCGGGAGACGTGGGGGAACGCTGGGAGGAAAGAAATTTGTGGCTCCTCTCAGATTCCAGAACTTTCTGCCACAGAAATGTGAGGAACATGTGTTTTTTTAGCCACATTTTGAGGTTTGCAAAGGATTCTGGGTAACAGAACCTGGTCCGAGCCACACAAGTCACCCCATCTTGGATTCCCCTAGGTCTCTAGTTTTCAGAAATGCACAGGTTTGGTAGGTTTCCCTAGGTGGCGGCTGATCTACAGGCCAAAATCTACAGGTAGGCACTTTGCAAAAAACACCTCTGTTTTCCTTCACCAATTTGGCTGTGTCCACGTTGCGCTTTGGGGCGTTTCCTGTCGCGGGCGCTAGGCCTACCCACACAAGTGAGGTATCATTTTTATCGGGAGACGTGGGGGAACGCTGGGTGGAAGGAAATTCGTGGCTCCTCTCAGATTCCAGAACTTTCTGCCACAGAAATATGAGGAACATGTGTTTTTTAGCCACATTTTGAGGTTTGCAAAGGATTCTGGGTAACAGAACCTGGTCCGAGCCACACAAGTCACCCCATCTTGGATTCCCCTAGGTCTCTAGTTTTCAGAAATGCACAGGTTTGGTAGGTTTCCCTAGGTGGCGGCTGAGCTACAGGCCAAAATCTACAGGTAGGCACTTTGCAAAAAACACCTCTATTTTCCTTCACCAATTTGGCTGTGTCCACGTTGCGCTTTGGGGCGTTTCCTGTCGTGGGCGCTAGGCCTACCCACACAAGTGAGGTATCATTTTTATCGGGAGACGTGGGGGAACGCTGGGTAGAAGGAAATTCGTGGCTCCTCTCAGATTCCAGAACTTTCTGCCACAGAAATGTGAGGAACATGTGTTTTTTTAGCCACATTTTGAGGTTTGCAAAGGATTCTGGGTAACAGAACCTGGTCCGAGCCACACAAGTCACCCCATCTTGGATTCCCCTAGGTCTCTAGTTTTCAGAAATGCACAGGTTTGGTAGGTTTCCCTAGGTGGCGGCTGAGCTACAGGCCAAAATCTACAGGTAGGCACTTTGCAAAAAACACCTCTGTTTTCCTTCACCAATTTGTCTGTGTCCACGTTGCGCTTTGGGGCGCTTCCTGTCGCGGGCGCTAGGCCTACCCACACAAGTGAGGTATCATTTTTATCGGGAGACGTGGGGGAACGCTGGGTGGAAAGAAATTCGTGGCTCCTCTCAGATTCCAGAACTTTCTGCCACAGAAATGTGAGGAACATGTGTTTTTTTAGCCACATTTTGAGGTTTGCAAAGGATTCTGGGTAACAGAACCTGGTCCGAGCCACACAAGTCACCCCATCTTGGATTCCCCTAGGTCTCTAGTTTTCAGAAATGCACAGGTTTGGTAGGTTTCCCTAGGTGGCGGCTGAGCTACAGGCCAAAATCTACAGGTAGGCACTTTGCAAAAAACACCTCTGTTTTCCTTCACCAATTTGGCTGTGTCCACGTTGCGCTTTGGGGCGTTTCCTGTCGCGGGCGCTAGGCCTACCCACACAAGTGAGGTATCATTTTTATCGGGAGACGTGGGGGAACGCTGGGTGGAAGGAAATTCGTGGCTCCTCTCAGATTCCAGAACTTTCTGCCACAGAAGTGTGAGGAACATGTGTTTTTTTAGCCACATTTTGAGGTTTGCAAAGGATTCTGGGTAACAGAACCTGGTCCGAGCCACACAAGTCACCCCATCTTGGATTCCCCTAGGTCTCTAGTTTTCAGAAATGCACAGGTTTGGTAGGTTTCCCTAGGTGGCGGCTGAGCTACAGGCCAAAATCTACAGGTAGGCACTTTGCAAAAAACACCTCTGTTTTCCTTCACCAATTTGGCTGTGTCCACGTTGCGCTTTGGGGCGTTTCCTGTCGCGGGCGCTAGGCCTACCCACACAAGTGAGGTATCATTTTTATCGGGAGACGTGGGGGAACGCTGGGTGGAAGGAAATTCGTGGCTCCTCTCAGATTCCAGAACTTTCTGCCACAGAAGTGTGAGGAACATGTGTTTTTTTAGCCACATTTTGAGGTTTGCAAAGGATTCTGGGTAACAGAACCTGGTCCGAGCCACACAAGTCACCCCATCTTGGATTCCCCTAGGTCTCTAGTTTTCAGAAATGCACAGGTTTGGTAGGTTTCCCTAGGTGGCGGCTGAGCTACAGGCCAAAATCTACAGGTAGGCACTTTGCAAAAAACACCTCTGTTTTCCTTCACCAATTTGGCTGTGTCCACGTTGCGCTTTGGGGCGTTTCCTGTCGCGGGCGCTAGGCCTTCCCACACAAGTGAGGTATCATTTTTATCGGGAGACGTGGGGGAACGCTGGGTGGAAGGAAATTCGTGGCTCCTCTCAGATTCCAGAACTTTCTGCCACAGAAATGTGAGGAACATGTGTTTTTTTAGCCACATTTTGAGGTTTGCAAAGGATTCTGGGTAACAGAACCTGGTCCGAGCCACACAAGTCACCCCATCTTGGATTCCCCTAGGTCTCTAGTTTTCAGAAATGCACAGGTTTGGTAGGTTTCCCTAGGTGGCGGCTGAGCTACAGGCCAAAATCTACAAGTAGGCACTTTGCAAAAAACACCTCTGTTTTCCTTCACCAATTTGGCTGTGTCCACGTTGCGCTTTGGGGCGTTTCCTGTCGCGGGCGCTAGGCCTACCCACACAAGTGAGGTATCATTTTTATCGGGAGACGTGGGGGAACGCTGGGTGGAAGGAAATTCGTGGCTCCTCTCAGATTCCAGAACTTTCTGCCACAGAAATGTGAGGAACATGTGTTTTTTTAGCCACATTTTGAGGTTTGCAAAGGATTCTGGGTAACAGAACCTGGTCCGAGCCACACAAGTCACCCCATCTTGGATTCCCCTAGGTCTCTAGTTTTCAGAAATGCACAGGTTTGGTAGGTTTCCCTAGGTGGCGGCTGAGCTACAGGCCAAAATCTACAGGTAGGCACTTTGCAAAAAACACCTCTATTTTCCTTCACCAATTTGGCTGTGTCCACGTTGCGCTTTGGGGCGTTTCCTGTCGTGGGCGCTAGGCCTACCCACACAAGTGAGGTATCATTTTTATCGGGAGACGTGGGGGAACACTGGGTAGAAGGAAATTCGTGGCTCCTCTCAGATTCCAGAACTTTCTGCCACAGAAATGTGAGGAACATGTGTTTTTTTAGCCACATTTTGAGGTTTGCAAAGGATTCTGGGTAACAGAACCTGGTCCGAGCCACACAAGTCACCCCATCTTGGACTCCCCTAGGTCTCTAGTTTTCAGAAATGCACAGGTTTGGTAGGTTTCCCTAGGTGGCGGCTGAGCTACAGGCCAAAATCTACAGGTAGGCACTTTGCAAAAAACACCTCTGTTTTCCTTCACCAATTTGGCTGTGTCCACGTTGCGCTTTGGGGCGTTTCCTGTCGCGGGCGCTAGGCCTACCCACACAAGTGAGGTATCATTTTTATCGGGAGACGTGGGGGAACGCTGGGTGGAAAGAAATTCGTGGCTCCTCTCAGATTCCAGAACTTTCTGCCACAGAAATGTGAGGAACATGTGTTTTTTTAGCCACATTTTGAGGTTTGCAAAGGATTCTGGGTAACAGAACCTGGTCCGAGCCACACAAGTCACCCCATCTTGGATTCCCCTAGGTCTCTAGTTTTCAGAAATGCACAGGTTTGGTAGGTTTCCCTAGGTGGCGGCTGAGCTACAGGCCAAAATCTACAGGTAGGCACTTTGCATAAAACACATCTGTTTTCCTTCACCAATTTGGCTGTGTCCACATTGCGCTTTGGGGCGTTTCCTGTCGCGGGCGCTAGGCCTACCCACACAAGTGAGGTATCATTTTTATCGGGAGACGTGGGGGAACGCTGGGTGGAAGGAAATTCGTGGCTCCTCTCAGATTCCAGAACTTTCTGCCACAGAAATGTGAGGAACATGTGTTTTTTTAGCCACATTTTGAGGTTTGCAAAGGATTCTGGGTAACAGAACCTGGTCCGAGCCACACAAGTCACCCCATCTTAGATTCCCCTAGGTCTCTAGTTTTCAGAAATGCACAGGTTTGGTAGGTTTCCCTAGGCGGCGGCTGAGCTACAGGCCAAAATCTACAGGTAGGCACTTTGCAAAAAACACCTCTGTTTTCCTTCACCAATTTGGCTGTGTCCACGTTGCGCTTTGGGGCGTTTCCTGTCGCGGGTGCTAGGCCTACCCACACAAGTGAGGTATCATTTTTATCGGGAGACGTGGGGGAACGCTGGGTGGAAGGATATTCGTGGCTCCTCTCAGATTCCAGAACTTTCTGCCACAGAAATGTGAGGAACATGTGTTTTTTTAGCCACATTTTGAGGTTTGCAAAGGATTCTGGGTAACAGAACCTGGTCCGAGCCACACAAGTCACCCCTTCTTGGATTCCCCTAGGTCTCTAGGTTTCAGAAATGCACTGGTTTGGTAGGTTTCCCTAGGTGGCGGCTGAGCTACAGGACAAAATCTACAGGTAGGCACTTTGCAAAAAACACCTCTGTTTTCCTTCACCAATTTGGCTGTGTCCACGTTGCGCTTTGGGGCGTTTCCTGTCGCGGGCGCTAGGCCTACCCACACAAGTGAGGTATCATTTTTCTCGGGAGACGTGGGGGAACGCTGGGTGGAAGGAAATTCGTGGCTCCTCTCAGATTCCAGAACTTTCTGCCACAGAAATGTGAGGAACATATGTTTTTTTAGCCACATTTTGAGGTTTGCAAAGGATTCTGGGTAACAGAACCTGGTCCGAGCCACACAAGTCACCCCATCTTGGATTCCCCTAGGTCTCTAGTTTTCAGAAATGCACAGGTTTGGTAGGTTTCCCTAGGTGGCGGCTGAGCTACAGGCCAAAATCTACAGGTAGGCACTTTGCAAAAAACACCTCTGTTTTCCTTCACCAATTTGGCTGTGTCCACGTTGCGCTTTGGGGCGTTTCCTGTCGCGGGCGCTAGGCCTACCCACACAAGTGAGGTATCATTTTTATCGGGAGACGTGGGGGAACGGTGGGTGGAAGGAAATTTGTGGCTCCTCTCAGATTCCAGAACTTTCTGCCACAGAAATGTGAGGAACATGTGTTTTTTTAGCCACATTTTGAGGTTTGCAAAGGATTCTGGGTAACAGAACCTGGTCCGAGCCACACAAGTCACCCCCATCTTGGATTCCACTAGGTCTCTAGTTTTCAGAAATGCACAGGTTTGGTAGGTTTCCCTAGGTGGCGGCTGAGCTACAGGCCAAAATCTACAGGTAGGCACTTTGCAAAAAACACCTCTGTTTTCCTTCACCAATTTGGCTGTGTCCACGTTGCGCTTTGGGGCGTTTCCTGTCGCGGGCGCTAGGCCTACCCACACAAGTGAGGTATCATTTTTATCGGGAGACATGGGGGAACGCTGGGTGGAAGGAAATTCGTGGCTCCTCTCAGATTCCAGAACTTTCTGCCACAGAAATGTGAGGAACATGTGTTTTTTTTAGCCACAATATGAGGTTTGCAAAGGATTCTGGGTAACAGAACCTGGTCCGAGCCACACAAGTCACCCCATCTTGGATTCCCCTAGGTCTCTAGTTTTCAGAAATGCACAGGTTTGGTAGGTTTCCCTAGGTGGCGGCTGAGCTACCGGCCAAAATCTACAGGTAGGCACTTTGCAAAAAACACCTCTGTTTTCCTTCACCAATTTGGCTGTGTCCACGTTGCGCTTTGGGGCGTTTCCTGTCGCGGGTGCTAGGCCTACCCACACAAGTGAGGTATCATTTTTATCGGGAGACGTGGGGGAACGCTGGGTGGAAGGAAATTCGTGGCTCCTCTCAGATTCCAGAACTTTCTGCCACAGAAATGTGAGGAACATGTGTTTTTTTAGCCACATTTTGAGGTTTGCAAAGGATTCTGGGTAACAGAACCTGGTCCGAGCCACACAAGTCACCCCATCTTGGATTCCCCTAGGTCTCTAGTTTTCAGAAATGCACAGGTTTGGTAGGTTTCCCTAGGTGGCGGCTGAGCTACAGGCCAAAATCTACAGGTAGGCACTTTGCAAAAAACACCTCTATTTTCCTTCACCAATTTGGCTGTGTCCACGTTGCGCTTTGGGGCGTTTCCTGTCGTGGGCGCTAGGCCTACCCACACAAGTGAGGTATCATTTTTATCGGGAGACGTGGGGGAACACTGGGTAGAAGGAAATTCGTGGCTCCTCTCAGATTCCAGAACTTTCTGCCACAGAAATGTGAGGAACATGTGTTTTTTTAGCCACATTTTGAGGTTTGCAAAGGATTCTGGGTAACAGAACCTGGTCCGAGCCACACAAGTCACCCCATCTTGGACTCCCCTAGGTCTCTAGTTTTCAGAAATGCACAGGTTTGGTAGGTTTCCCTAGGTGGCGGCTGAGCTACAGGCCAAAATCTACAGGTAGGCACTTTGCAAAAAACACCTCTGTTTTCCTTCACCAATTTGGCTGTGTCCACGTTGCGCTTTGGGGCGTTTCCTGTCGCGGGCGCTAGGCCTACCCACACAAGTGAGGTATCATTTTTATCGGGAGACGTGGGGGAACACTGGGTGGAAAGAAATTCGTGGCTCCTCTCAGATTCCAGAACTTTCTGCCACAGAAATGTGAGGAACATGTGTTTTTTTAGCCACATTTTGAGGTTTGCAAAGGATTCTGGGTAACAGAACCTGGTCCGAGCCACACAAGTCACCCCATCTTGGATTCCCCTAGGTCTCTAGTTTTCAGAAATGCACAGGATTGGTAGGTTTCCCTAGGTGGCGGCTGAGCTACAGGCCAAAATCTACAGGTAGGCACTTTGCAAAAAACACCTCTGTTTTCCTTCACCAATTTGGCTGTGTCCACATTGCGCTTTGGGGCGTTTCCTGTCGCGGGCGCTAGGCCTACCCACACAAGTGAGGTATCATTTTTATCGGGAGACGTGGGGGAACGCTGGGTGGAAGGAAATTCGTGGCTCCTCTCAGATTCCAGAACTTTCTGCCACAGAAATGTGAGGAACATGTGTTTTTTTAGCCACATTTTGAGGTTTGCAAAGGATTCTGGGTAACAGAACCTGGTCCGAGCCACACAAGTCACCCCATCTTAGATTCCCCTAGGTCTCTAGTTTTCAGAAATGCACAGGTTTGGTAGGTTTCCCTAGGTGGCGGCTGAGCTACAGGCCAAAATCTACAGGTAGGCACTTTGCAAAAAACACCTCTGTTTTCCTTCACCAATTTGGCTGTGTCCACGTTGCGCTTTGGGGCGTTTCCTGTCGCGGGCGCTAGGCCTACCCACACAAGTGAGGTATCATTTTTATCGGGAGACGTGGGGGAACGGTGGGTGGAAGGAAATTTGTGGCTCCTCTCAGATTCCAGAACTTTCTGCCACAGAAATGTGAGGAACATGTGTTTTTTTAGCCACATTTTGAGGTTTGCAAAGGATTCTGGGTAACAGAACCTGGTCCGAGCCACACAAGTCACCCCATCTTGGATTCCCCTAGGTCTCTAGTTTTCAGAAATGCACAGGTTTGGTAGGTTTCCCTAGGTGGCGGCTGAGCTACAGGCCAAAATCTACAGGTAGGCACTTTGCAAAAAACACCTCTGTTTTCCTTCACCAATTTGGCTGTGTCCACGTTGCGCTTTGGGGCGTTTCCTGTCGCGGGGCGCTAGGCCTACCCACACAAGTGAGGTATCATTTTTATTGGGAGACGTGGGGGAACGCTGGGTGGAAGGATATTCGTGGCTCCTCTCAGATTCCAGAACTTTCTGCCACAGAAATGTGAGGAACATGTGTTTTTTTAGCCACATTTTGAGGTTTGCAAAGGATTCTGGGTAACAGAACCTGGTCCGAGCCACACAAGTCACCCCTTCTTGGATTCCCCTAGGTCTCTAGTTTTCAGAAATGCACAGGTTTGGTAGGTTTCCCTAGGTGGCGGCTGAGCTACAGGCCAAAATCTACAGGTAGGCACTTTGCAAAAAACACCTCTGTTTTCCTTCACCAATTTGGCTGTGTCCACGTTACGCTTTGGGGCGTTTCCTGTCGCGGGCGCTAGGCCTACCCACACAAGTGAGGTATCATTTTTATCGGGAGACGTGGGGGAACGGTGGGTGGAAGGAAATTTGTGGCTCCTCTCAGATTCCAGAACTTTCTGCCACAGAAATGTGAGGAACATGTGTTTTTTTAGCCACATTTTGAGGTTTGCAAAGGATTCTGGGTAACAGAACCTGGTCCGAGCCACACAAGTCACCCCATCTTGGATTCCCCTAGGTCTCTAGTTTTCAGAAAGGCACAGGTTTGGTAGGTTTCCCTAGGTGGCGGCTAAGCTACAGGCCAAAATCTACAGGTAGGCACTTTGCAAAAAACACCTCTGTTTTCCTTCACCAATTTGGCTGTGTCCACGTTGCGCTTTGGGGCGTTTCCTGTCGCGGGCGCTAGGCCTACCCACACAAGTGAGGTATCATTTTTATCGGGAGACGTGGGGGAACGCTGGGTGGAAGGAAATTTGTGGCTCCTCTCAGATTCCAGAACTTTCTGCCACAGAAATGTGAGGAACATGTGTTTTTTTAGCCACATTTTGAGGTTTGCAAAGGATTCTGGGTAACAGAACCTGGTCCGAGCCACACAAGTCACCCCATCTTAGATTCCCCTAGGTCTCTAGTTTTCAGAAATGCACAGGTTTGGTAGGTTTCCCTAGGTGGCGGCTGAGCTACAGGCCAAAATCTACAGGTAGGCACTTTGCAAAAAACACCTCTGTTTTCCTTCACCAATTTGGCTGTGTCCACGTTGCGCTTTGGGGCGTTTCCTGTCGCGGGCGCTAGGCCTACCCACACAAGTGAGGTATCATTTTTATCGGGAGACGTGGGGGAACGCTGGGTGGAAGGAAATTTGTGGCTCCTCTCAGATTCCAGAACTTTCTGCCACAGAAATGTGAGGAACATGTGTTTTTTTAGCCACATTTTGAGGTTTGCAAAGGATTCTGGGTAACAGAACCTGGTCCGAGCCACACAAGTCACCCCATCTTGGATTCCCCTAGGTCTCTAGTTTTCAGAAATGCACAGGTTTGGTAGGTTTCCCTAGGTGGCGGCTGAGCTACAGGCCAAAATCTACAGGTAGGCACTTTGCAAAAAACACCTCTGTTTTCCTTCACCAATTTGGCTGTGTCCACGTTGCGCTTTGGGGCGTTTCCTGTCGCGGGCGCTAGGCCTACCCACACAAGTGAGGTATCATTTTTATTGGGAGACGTGGGGGAACGCTGGGTGGAAGGATATTCGTGGCTCCTCTCAGATTCCAGAACTTTCTGCCACAGAAATGTGAGGAACATGTGTTTTTTTAGCCACATTTTGAGGTTTGCAAAGGATTCTGGGTAACAGAACCTGGTCCGAGCCACACAAGTCACCCCTTCTTGGATTCCCCTAGGTCTCTAGTTTTCAGAAAGGCACAGGTTTGGTAGGTTTCCCTAGGTGGCGGCTGAGCTACAGGCCAAAATCTACAGGTAGGCACTTTGCAAAAAACACCTCTGTTTTCCTTCACCAATTTGGCTGTGTCCACGTTGCGCTTTGGGGCGTTTCCTGTCGCGGGCGCTAGGCCTACCCACACAAGTGAGGTATCATTTTTATCGGGAGACGTAGGGGAACGGTGGGTGGAAGGAAATTTGTGGCTCCTCTCAGATTCCAGGACTTTCTGCCACAGAAATGTGAGGAACATGTGTTTTTTTAGCCACATTTTGAGGTTTGCAAAGGATTCTGGGTAACAGAACCTGGTCCGAGCCACACAAGTCACCCCATCTTGGATTCCCCTAGGTCTCTAGTTTTCAGAAAGGCACAGGTTTGGTAGGTTTCCCTAGGTGGCGGCTAAGCTACAGGCCAAAATCTACAGGTAGGCACTTTGCAAAAAACACCTCTGTTTTCCTTCACCAATTTGGCTGTGTCCACGTTGCGCTTTGGGGCGTTTCCTGTCGCGGGCGCTAGGCCTACCCACACAAGTGAGGTATCATTTATATCGGGAGACGTGGGGGAACGCTGGGTGGAAGGAAATTCGTGGCTCCTCTCAGATTCCAGAACTTTCTGCCACAGAAATGTGAGGAACATGTGTTTTTTTAGCCACATTTTGAGGTTTGCAAAGGATTCTGGGTAACAGAACCTGGTCAGAGCCACACAAGTCACCCCATCTTGGATTCCACTAGGTCTCTAGTTTTCAGAAATGCACAGGTTTGGTAGGTTTCCCTAGGTGGCGGCTGAGCTACAGGCCAAAATCTACAGGTAGGCACTTTGCAAAAAACACCTCTGTTTTCCTTCACCAATTTGGCTGTGTCCACGTTGCGCTTTGGGGCGTTTCCTGTCGCGGGCGCTAGGCCTACCCACACAAGTGAGGTATCATTTTTATCGGGAGACATGGGGGAACGCTGGGTGGAAGGAAATTCGTGGCTCCTCTCAGATTCCAGAACTTTCTGCCACAGAAATGTGAGGAACATGTGTTTTTTTAGCCACAATATGAGGTTTGCAAAGGATTCTGGGTAACAGAACCTGGTCCGAGCCACACAAGTCACCCCATCTTGGATTCCCCTAGGTCTCTAGTTTTCAGAAATGCACAGGTTTGGTAGGTTTCCCTAGGGGGCGGCTGAGCTACAGGCCAAAATCTACAGGTAGGCACTTTGCAAAAAACACCTCTGTTTTCCTTCACCAATTTGGCTGTGTCCACGTTGCGCTTTGGGGCGTTTCCTGTCGCGGGCGCTAGGCCTACCCACACAAGTGAGGTATCATTTTTATCGGGAGACGTGGGGGAACGCTGGGTGGAAGGAAATTTGTGGCTCCTCTCAGATTCCAGAACTTTCTGCCACAGAAATGTGAGGAACATGTGTTTTTTTAGCCACATTTTGAGGTTTGCAAAGAATTCTGGGTAACAGAACCTGGTCCGAGCCACACAAGTCACCCCATCTTGGATTCCCCTAGGTCTCTAGTTTTCAGAAATGCACAGGTTTGGTAGGTTTCCCTAGGTGGCGGCTGAGCTACCGGCCAAAATCTACAGGTAGGCACTTTGCAAAAAACACCTCTGTTTTCCTTCACCAATTTGGCTGTGTCCACGTTGCGCTTTGGGGCGTTTCCTGTCGCGGGCGCTAGGCCTACCCACACAAGTGAGGTATCATTTTTATCGGGAGACGTGGGGGAACGCTGGGTGGAAGGATATTCGTGGCTCCTCTCAGATTCCAGAACTTTCTGCCACAGAAATGTGAGGAACATGTGTTTTTTTAGCCACATTTTGAGGTTTGCAAAGGATTCTGGGTAACAGAACCTGGTCCGAGCCACACAAGTCACCCCTTCTTGGATTCCCCTAGGTCTCTAGTTTTCAGAAATGCACTGGTTTCGTAGGTTTCCCTAGGTGGCGGCTGAGCTACAGGACAAAATCTACAGGTAGGCACTTTGCAAAAAACACCTCTGTTTTCCTTCACCAATTTGGCTGTGTCCACGTTGCGCTTTGGGGCGTTTCCTGTCGCGGGCGCTAGGCCTACCCACACAAGTGAGGTATCATTTTTATCGGGAGACGTGGGGGAACGCTGGGTGGAAGGAAATTTGTGGCTCCTCTCAGATTCCAGAACTTTCTGCCACAGAAATGTGAGGAACATGTGTTTTTTTAGCCACATTTTGAGGTTTGCAAAGGATTCTGGGTAACAGAACCTGGTCCGAGCCACACAAGTCACCCCATCTTGGATTCCCCTAGGTCTCTAGTTTTCCGAAATGCACAGGTTTGGTAGGTTTCCCTAGGTGGCGGCTGAGCTACAGGCCAAAATCTACAGGTAGGCACTTTGCAAAAAACACCTCTGTTTTCCTTCACCAATTTGGCTGTGTCCACGTTGCGCTTTGGGGCGTTTCCTGTCGCGGGCGCTAGGCCTACCCACACAAGTGAGGTATCATTTTTATCGGGAGACGTGGGGGAACGCTGGGTGGAAGGAAATTCGTGGCTCCTCTCAGATTCCAGAACTTTCTGCCACAGAAATGTGAGGAACATGTGTTTTTTTAGCCACATTTTGAGGTTTGCAAAGGATTCTGGGTAACAGAACCTGGTCCGAGCCACACAAGTCACCCCATCTTGGATTCCCCTAGGTCTCTAGTTTTCAGAAAGGCACAGGTTTGGTAGGTTTCCCTAGGTGGCGGCTAAGCTACAGGCCAAAATCTACAGGTAGGCACTTTGCAAAAAACACCTCTGTTTTCCTTCACCAATTTGGCTGTGTCCACGTTGCGCTTTGGGGCGTTTCCTGTCGCGGGCGCTAGGCCTACCCACACAAGTGAGGTATCATTTATATCGGGAGACGTGGGGGAACGCTGGGTGGAAGGAAATTCGTGGCTCCTCTCAGATTCCAGAACTTTCTGCCACAGAAATGTGAGGAACATGTGTTTTTTTAGCCACATTTTGAGGTTTGCAAAGGATTCTGGGTAACAGAACCTGGTCCGAGCCACACAAGTCACCCCATCTTGGATTCCACTAGGTCTCTAGTTTTCAGAAATGCACAGGTTTGGTAGGTTTCCCTAGGTGGCGGCTGAGCTACAGGCCAAAATCTACAGGTAGGCACTTTGCAAAAAACACCTCTGTTTTCCTTCACCAATTTGGCTGTGTCCACGTTGCGCTTTGGTGCGTTTCCTGTCGCGGGCGCTAGGCCTACCCACACAAGTGAGGTATCATTTTTATCGGGAGACATGGGGGAACGCTGGGTGGAAGGAAATTCGTGGCTCCTCTCAGATTCCAGAACTTTCTGCCACAGAAATGTGAGGAACATGTGTTTTTTTAGCCACAATATGAGGTTTGCAAAGGATTCTGGGTAACAGAACCTGGTCCGAGCCACACAAGTCACCCCATCTTAGATTCCCCTAGGTCTCTAGTTTTCAGAAATGCACAGGTTTGGTAGGTTTCCCTAGGTGGCGGCTGAGCTACCGGCCAAAATCTACAGGTAGGCACTTTGCAAAAAACACCTCTGTTTTCCTTCACCAATTTGGCTGTGTCCACGTTGCGCTTTGGGGCGTTTCCTGTCGCGGGCGCTAGGCCTACCCACACAAGTGAGGTATCATTTTTATCGGGAGACGTGGGGGAACGCTGGGTGGAAGGAAATTCGTGGCTCCTCTCAGATTCCAGAACTTTCTGCCACAGAAATGTGAGGAACATGTGTTTTTTTAGCCACATTTTGAGGTTTGCAAAGGATTCTGGGTAACAGAACCTGGTCCGAGCCACACAAGTCACCCCATCTTGGATTCCCCTAGGTCTCTAGCTTTCAGAAATGCACAGGTTTGGTAGGTTTCCCTAGGTGGCGGCTGAGCTACAGGCCAAAATCTACAGGTAGGCACTTTGCAAAAAACACCTCTGTTTTCCTTCACCAATTTGGCTGTGTCCACGTTGCGCTTTGGGGCGTTTCCTGTCGTGGGCGCTAGGCCTACCCACACAAGTGAGGTATCATTTTTATCGGGAGACGTGGGGGAACGCTGGGTAGAAGGAAATTCGTTGCTCCTCTCAGATTCCAGAACTTTCTGCCACAGAAATGTGAGGAACATGTGTTTTTTTCGCCACATTTTGAGGTTTGCAAAGGATTCTGGGTAACAGAACCTGGTCCGAGCCACACAAGTCACCCCATCTTGGATTCCCCTAGGTCTCTAGTTTTCAGAAATGCACAGGTTTGGTAGGTTTCCCTAGGTGGCGGCTGAGCTACAGGACAAAATCTACAGGTAGGCACTTTGCAAAAAACACCTCTGTTTTCCTTCACCAATTTGGCTGTGTCCACGTTGCGCTTTGGGGCGTTTTCTGTCGCGGGCGCTAGGCCTACCCACACAAGTGAGGTATCATTTATATCGGGAGACGTGGGGGAACGCTGGGTGGAAGGAAATTCGTGGCTCCTCTCAGATTCCAGAACTTTCTGCCACAGAAATGTGAGGAACATGTGTTTTTTTAACCACATTTTGAGGTTTGCAAAGGATTCTGGGTAACAGAACCTGGTCCGAGCCACACAAGTCACCCCATCTTGGATTCCACTAGGTCTCTAGTTTTCAGAAATGCACAGGTTTGGTAGGTTTCCCTAGGTGGCGGCTGAGCTACAGGCCAAAATCTACAGGTAGGCACTTTGCAAAAAACACCTCTGTTTTCCTTCACCAATTTGGCTGTGTCCACGTTGCGCTTTGGTGCGTTTCCTGTCGCGGGCGCTAGGCCTACCCACACAAGTGAGGTATCATTTTTATCGGGAGACATGGGGGAACGCTGGGTGGAAGGAAATTCGTGGCTCCTCTCAGATTCCAGAACTTTCTGCCACAGAAATGTGAGGAACATGTGTTTTTTTAGCCACAATATGAGGTTTGCAAAGGATTCTGGGTAACAGAACCTGGTCCGAGCCACACAAGTCACCCCATCTTGGATTCCCCTAGGTCTCTAGTTTTCAGAAATGCACAGGTTTGGTAGGTTTCCCTAGGTGGCGGCTGAGCTACCGGCCAAAATCTACAGGTAGGCACTTTGCAAAAAACACCTCTGTTTTCCTTCACCAATTTGGCTGTGTCCACGTTGCGCTTTGGGGCGTTTCCTGTCGCGGGCGCTAGGCCTACCCACACAAGTGAGGTATCATTTTTATCGGGAGACGTGGGGGAACGCTGGGTGGAAGGAAATTCGTGGCTCCTCTCAGATTCCAGAACTTTCTGCCACAGAAATGTGAGGAACATGTGTTTTTTTAGCCACATTTTGAGGTTTGCAAAGGATTCTGGGTAACAGAACCTGGTCCGAGCCACACAAGTCACCCCATCTTGGATTCCCCTAGGTCTCTAGCTTTCAGAAATGCACAGGTTTGGTAGGTTTCCCTAGGTGGCGGCTGAGCTACAGGCCAAAATCTACAGGTAGGCACTTTGCAAAAAACACCTCTGTTTTCCTTCACCAATTTGGCTGTGTCCACGTTGCGCTTTGGGGCGTTTCCTGTCGTGGGCGCTAGGCCTACCCACACAAGTGAGGTATCATTTTTATCGGGAGACGTGGGGGAATGCTGGGTAGAAGGAAATTCGTTGCTCCTCTCAGATTCCAGAACTTTCTGCCACAGAAATGTGAGGAACATGTGTTTTTTTCGCCACATTTTGAGGTTTGCAAAGGATTCTGGGTAACAGAACCTGGTCCGAGCCACACAAGTCACCCCATCTTGGATTCCCCTAGGTCTCTAGTTTTCAGAAATGCACAGGTTTGGTAGGTTTCCCTAGGTGGCGGCTGAGCTACAGGACAAAATCTACAGGTAGGCACTTTGCAAAAAACACCTCTGTTTTCCTTCACCAATTTGGCTGTGTCCACGTTGCGCTTTGGGGCGTTTCCTGTCGCGGGCGCTAAGCCTACCCACACAAGTGAGGTATCATTTTTATCGGGAGACGTGGGGGAACGCTGGGTGGAAGGAAATTCGTGGCTCCTCTCAGATTCCAGAACTTTCTGCCACAGAAATGTGAGGAACATGTGTTTTTTTAGCCACATTTTGAGGTTTGCAAAGGATTCTGGGTAACAGAACCTGGTCCGAGCCACACAAGTCACGCCATCTTGGATTCCCCTAGGTCTCTAGTTTTCAGAAATGCACAGGTTTGGTAGGTTTCCCTAGGTGGCGGCTGAGCTACAGGCCAAAATCTACAGGTAGGCACTTTGCAAAAAACACCTCTGTTTTCCTTCACCAATTTGGCTGTGTCCACGTTGCGCTTTGGGGCGTTTCCTGTCGCGGGCGCTAGGCCTACCCACACAAGTGAGGTATCATTTTTATCGGGAGACGTGGGGGAACGCTGGGTGGAAGGAAATTCGTGGCTCCTCTCAGATTCCAGAACTTTCTGCCACAGAAATGTGAGGAACATGTGTTTTTTTAGCCACATTTTGAGGTTTGCAAAGGATTCTGGGTAACAGAACCTGGTCCGAGCCACACAAGTCACCCCATCTTGGATTCCCCTAGGTCTCTAGCTTTCAGAAATGCACAGGTTTGGTAGGTTTCCCTAGGTGGCGGCTGAGCTACAGGCCAAAATCTACAGGTAGGCACTTTGCAAAAAACACCTCTGTTTTCCTTCACCAATTTGGCTGTGTCCACGTTGCGCTTTGGGGCGTTTCCTGTCGCGGGCGCTAGGCCTACCCACACAAGTGAGGTATCATTTTTATCGGGAGACGTGGGGGAACGCTGGGTAGAAGGAAATTCGTTGCTCCTCTCAGATTCCAGAACTTTCTGCCACAGAAATGTGAGGAACATGTGTTTTTTTCGCCACATTTTGAGGTTTGCAAAGGATTCTGGGTAACAGAACCTGGTCCGAGCCACACAAGTCACCCCATCTTGGATTCCCCTAGGTCTCTAGTTTTCAGAAATGCACAGGTTTGGTAGGTTTCCCTAGGTGGCGGCTGAGCTACAGGACAAAATCTACAGGTAGGCACTTTGCAAAAAACACCTCTGTTTTCCTTCACCAATTTGGCTGTGTCCACGTTGCGCTTTGGGGCGTTTCCTGTCGCGGGCGCTAGGCCTACCCACACAAGTGAGGTATCATTTTTATCGGGAGACGTGGGGGAACGCTGGGTGGAAGGAAATTCGTGGCTCCTCTCAGATTCCAGAACTTTCTGCCACAGAAATGTGAGGAACATGTGTTTTTTTAGCCACATTTTGAGGTTTGCAAAGGATTCTGGGTAACAGAACCTGGTCCGAGCCACACAAGTCACGCCATCTTGGATTCCCCTAGGTCTCTAGTTTTCAGAAATGCACAGGTTTGGTAGGTTTCCCTAGGTGGCGGCTGAGCTACAGGCCAAAATCTACAGGTAGGCACTTTGCAAAAAACACCTCTGTTTTCCTTCACCAATTTGGCTGTGTCCACGTTGCGCTTTGGGGCGTTTCCTGTCGCGGGCGCTAGGCCTACCCACACAAGTGAGGTATCATTTTTATCGGGAGACGTGGGGGAACGCTGGGTGGAAGGAAATTCGTGGCTCCTCTCAGATTCCAGAACTTTCTGCCACAGAAATGTGAGGAACATGTGTTTTTTTAGCCACATTTTGAGGTTTGCAAAGGATTCTGGGTAACAGAACCTGGTCCGAGCCACACAAGTCACCCCATCGTGGATTCCCCTAGGTCTCTAGTTTTCAGAAAGGCACAGGTTTCGTAGGTTTCCCTAGGTGGCGGCTGAGCTACAGGCCAAAATCTACAGGTAGGCACTTTGCAAAAAACACCTCTGTTTTCCTTCACCAATTTGGCTGTGTCCACGTTGCGCTTTGGGGCGTTTCCTGTTGCGGGCGCTAGGCCTACCCACACAAGTGAGGTATCATTTTTATCGGGAGACGTGGGGGAACGCTGGGTGGAAGGAAATTCGTGGCTCCTCTCAGATTCCAGAACTCTCTGCCACAGAAATGTGAGGAACATGTGTTTTTTTAGCCACATTTTGAGGTTTGCAAAGGATTCTGGGTAACAGAACCTGGTCCGAGCCACACAAGTCACCCCATCTTGGATTCCCCTAGGTCTCTAGTTTTCAGAAATGCACAGATTTGGTAGGTTTCCCTAGGTGGCGGCTGAGCTACAGGCCAAAATCTACAGGTAGGCACTTTGCAAAAAACACCTCTGTTTTCCTTCACCAATTTGGCTGTGTCCACGTTGCGCTTTGGGGCGTTTCCTGTCGCGGGCGCTAGGCCTACCCACACAAGTGAGGTATCATTTTTATCGGGAGACGTGGGGGAACGCTGGGTGGAAGGAAATTCGTGGCTCCTCTCAGATTCCAGAACTTTCTGCCACAGAAATGTGAGGAACATGTGTTTTTTTAGCCACATTTTGAGGTTTGCAAAGGATTCTGGGTAACAGAACCTGGTCCGAGCCACACAAGTCACCCCATCTTGGATTCCCCTAGGTCTCTAGTTTTCAGAAATGCACAGGTTCGGTAGGTTTCCCTAGGTGGCGGCTGAGCTACAGGCCAAAATCTACAGGTAGGCACTTTGCAAAAAACACCTCTGTTTTCCTTCACCAATTTGGCTGTGTCCACGTTGCGCTTTGGGGCGTTTCCTGTCGCGGGCGCTAGGCCTACCCACACAAGTGAGGTATCATTTTTATCGGGAGACGTGGGGGAACGCTGGGTGGAAGGAAATTCGTGGCTCCTCTCAGATTCCAGAACTTTCTGCCACAGAAATGTGAGGAACATGTGTTTTTTTAGCCACATTTTGAGGTTTGCAAAGGATTCTGGGTAACAGAACCTGGTCCGAGCCACACAAGTCACCCCATCTTGGATTCCCCTAGGTCTCTAGTTTTCAGAAATGCACAGGTTTGGTAGGTTTCCCTAGGGGGCGGCTGAGCTACAGGCCAAAATCTACAGGTAGGCACTTTGCAAAAAACACCTCTGTTTTCCTTCACCAATTTGGCTGTGTCCACGTTGCACTTTGGGGCGTTTCCTGTCGCGGGCGCTAGGCCTACCCACACAAGTGAGGTATCATTTTTATCGGGAGACGTGGGGGAACGCTGGGTGGAAGGAAATTCGTGGCTCCTCTCAGATTCCAGAACTTTCTGCCACAGAAATGTGAGGAACATGTGTTTTTTTAGCCACATTTTGAGGTTTGCAAAGGATTCTGGGTAACAGAACCTGGTCCGAGCCACACAAGTCACCCCATCTTGGATTCCCCTAGGTCTCTAGTTTTCAGAAATGCACAGATTTGGTAGGTTTCCCTAGGTGGCGGCTGAGCTACAGGCCAAAATCTACAGGTAGGCACTTTGCAAAAAACACCTCTGTTTTCCTTCACCAATTTGGCTGTGTCCACGTTGCGCTTTGGGGCGTTTCCTGTCGCGGGCGCTAGGCCTACCCACACAAGTGAGGTATCATTTTTATCGGGAGACATGGGGGAACGCTGGGTGGAAGGAAATTCGTGGCTCCTCTCAGATTCCAGAACTTTCTGCCACAGAAATGTGAGGAACATGTGTTTTTTTAGCCCCATTTTGAGGTTTGCAAAGGATTCTGGGTAACAGAACCTGGTCCGAGCCACACAAGTCACCCCATCTTGGATTCCCCTAGGTCTCTAGTTTTCAGAAATGCACAGGTTTGGTAGGTTTCCCTAGGTGGCGGCTGAGCTACCGGCCAAAATCTACAGGTAGGCACTTTGCAAAAAACACCTCTGTTTTCCTTCACCAATTTGGCTGTGTCCACGTTGCGCTTTGGGGCGTTTCCTGTCGCGGGCGATAGGCCTACCCACACAAGTGAGGTATCATTTTTATCGGGAGACGTGGGGGAACGCTGGGTGGAAGGAAATTCGTGGCTCCTCTCAGATTCCAGAACTTTCTGCCACAGAAATGTGAGGAACATGTGTTTTTTTAGCCACATTTTGAGGTTTGCAAAGGATTCTGGGTAACAGAACCTGGTCCGAGCCACACAAGTCACCCCATCTTGGATTCCCCTAGGTCTCTAGTTTTCAGAAATGCACAGGTTTGGTAGGTTTCCCTAGGGGGCGGCTGAGCTACAGGCCAAAATCTACAGGTAGGCACTTTGCAAAAAACACCTCTGTTTTCCTTCACCAATTTGGCTGTGTCCACGTTGCACTTTGGGGCGTTTCCTGTCGCGGGCGCTAGGCCTACCCACACAAGTGAGGTATCATTTTTATCGGGAGACGTGGGGGAACGCTGGGTGGAAGGAAATTCGTGGCTCCTCTCAGATTCCAGAACTTTCTGCCACAGAAATGTGAGGAACATGTGTTTTTTTAGCCACATTTTGAGGTTTGCAAAGGATTCTGGGTAACAGAACCTGGTCCGAGCCACACAAGTCACCCCATCTTGGATTCCCCTAGGTCTCTAGTTTTCAGAAATGCACAGGTTTGGTAGGTTTCCCTAGGTGGCGGCTGAGCTACAGGCCAAAATCTACAGGTAGGCACTTTGCAAAAAACACCTCTGTTTTCCTTCAACAATTTGGCTGTGTCCACGTTGCGCTTTGGGGCGTTTCCTGTTGCGGGCGCTAGGCCTACCCACACAAGTGAGGTATCATTTTTATCGGGAGACGTGGGGGAACGCTGGGTGGAAGGAAATTCGTGGCTCCTCTCAGATTCCAGAACTTTCTGCCACAGAAATGTGAGGAACATGTGTTTTTTTAGCCACATTTTGAGGTTTGCAAAGGATTCTGGGTAACAGAACCTGGTCCGAGCGACACAAGTCACCCCATCTTGGATTCCCCTAGGTCTCTAGTTTTCAGAAATGCACAGGTTTGGTAGGTTTCCCTAGGTGGCGGCTGAGCTACCGGCCAAAATCTACAGGTAGGCACTTTGCAAAAAACACCTCTGTTTTCCTTCACCAATTTGGCTGTGTCCACGTTGCGCTTTGGGGCATTTCCTGTCGCGGGCGCTAGGCCTACCCACACAAGTGAGGTATCATTTTTATCGGGAGACGTGGGGGAACGCTGGGTGGAAGGAAATTCGTGGCTCCTCTCAGATTCCAGAACTTTCTGCCACAGAAATGTGAGGAACATGTGTTTTTTTAGCCACATTTTGAGGTTTGCAAAGGATTCTGGGTAACAGAACCTGGTCCGAGCCACACAAGTCACCCCATCTTGGATTCCCCTAGGTCTCTAGTTTTCAGAAATGCACAGATTTGGTAGGTTTCCCTAGGTGGCGGCTGAGCTACAGGCCAAAATCTACAGGTAGGCACTTTGCAAAAAACACCTCTGTTTTCCTTCACCAATTTGGCTGTGTCCACGTTGCGCTTTGGGGCGTTTCCTGTCGCGGGCGCTAGGCCTACCCACACAAGTGAGGTATCATTTATATCGGGAGACGTGGGGGAACGCTGGGTGGAAGGAAATTCGTGGCTCCTCTCAGATTCCAGAACTTTCTGCCACAGAAATGTGAGGAACATGTGTTTTTTTAACCACATTTTGAGGTTTGCAAAGGATTCTGGGTAACAGAACCTGGTCCGAGCCACACAAGTCACCCCATCTTGGATTCCACTAGGTCTCTAGTTTTCAGAAATGCACAGGTTTGGTAGGTTTCCCTAGGTGGCGGCTGAGCTACAGGCCAAAATCTACAGGTAGGCACTTTGCAAAAAACACCTCTGTTTTCCTTCACCAATTTGGCTGTGTCCACGTTGCGCTTTGGTGCGTTTCCTGTCGCGGGCGCTAGGCCTACCCACACAAGTGAGGTATCATTTTTATCGGGAGACATGGGGGAACGCTGGGTGGAAGGAAATTCGTGGCTCCTCTCAGATTCCAGAACTTTCTGCCACAGAAATGTGAGGAACATGTGTTTTTTTAGCCACAATATGAGGTTTGCAAAGGATTCTGGGTAACAGAACCTGGTCCGAGCCACACAAGTCACCCCATCTTGGATTCCCCTAGGTCTCTAGTTTTCAGAAATGCACAGGTTTGGTAGGTTTCCCTAGGTGGCGGCTGAGCTACCGGCCAAAATCTACAGGTAGGCACTTTGCAAAAAACACCTCTGTTTTCCTTCACCAATTTGGCTGTGTCCACGTTGCGCTTTGGGGCGTTTCCTGTCGCGGGCGCTAGGCCTACCCACACAAGTGAGGTATCATTTTTATCGGGAGACGTGGGGGAACGCTGGGTGGAAGGAAATTCGTGGCTCCTCTCAGATTCCAGAACTTTCTGCCACAGAAATGTGAGGAACATGTGTTTTTTTAGCCACATTTTGAGGTTTGCAAAGGATTCTGGGTAACAGAACCTGGTCCGAGCCACACAAGTCACCCCATCTTGGATTCCCCTAGGTCTCTAGCTTTCAGAAATGCACAGGTTTGGTAGGTTTCCCTAGGTGGCGGCTGAGCTACAGGCCAAAATCTACAGGTAGGCACTTTGCAAAAAACACCTCTGTTTTCCTTCACCAATTTGGCTGTGTCCACGTTGCGCTTTGGGGCGTTTCCTGTCGTGGGCGCTAGGCCTACCCACACAAGTGAGGTATCATTTTTATCGGGAGACGTGGGGGAATGCTGGGTAGAAGGAAATTCGTTGCTCCTCTCAGATTCCAGAACTTTCTGCCACAGAAATGTGAGGAACATGTGTTTTTTTCGCCACATTTTGAGGTTTGCAAAGGATTCTGGGTAACAGAACCTGGTCCGAGCCACACAAGTCACCCCATCTTGGATTCCCCTAGGTCTCTAGTTTTCAGAAATGCACAGGTTTGGTAGGTTTCCCTAGGTGGCGGCTGAGCTACAGGACAAAATCTACAGGTAGGCACTTTGCAAAAAACACCTCTGTTTTCCTTCACCAATTTGGCTGTGTCCACGTTGCGCTTTGGGGCGTTTCCTGTCGCGGGCGCTAAGCCTACCCACACAAGTGAGGTATCATTTTTATCGGGAGACGTGGGGGAACGCTGGGTGGAAGGAAATTCGTGGCTCCTCTCAGATTCCAGAACTTTCTGCCACAGAAATGTGAGGAACATGTGTTTTTTTAGCCACATTTTGAGGTTTGCAAAGGATTCTGGGTAACAGAACCTGGTCCGAGCCACACAAGTCACGCCATCTTGGATTCCCCTAGGTCTCTAGTTTTCAGAAATGCACAGGTTTGGTAGGTTTCCCTAGGTGGCGGCTGAGCTACAGGCCAAAATCTACAGGTAGGCACTTTGCAAAAAACACCTCTGTTTTCCTTCACCAATTTGGCTGTGTCCACGTTGCGCTTTGGGGCGTTTCCTGTCGCGGGCGCTAGGCCTACCCACACAAGTGAGGTATCATTTTTATCGGGAGACGTGGGGGAACGCTGGGTGGAAGGAAATTCGTGGCTCCTCTCAGATTCCAGAACTTTCTGCCACAGAAATGTGAGGAACATGTGTTTTTTTAGCCACATTTTGAGGTTTGCAAAGGATTCTGGGTAACAGAACCTGGTCCGAGCCACACAAGTCACCCCATCTTGGATTCCCCTAGGTCTCTAGCTTTCAGAAATGCACAGGTTTGGTAGGTTTCCCTAGGTGGCGGCTGAGCTACAGGCCAAAATCTACAGGTAGGCACTTTGCAAAAAACACCTCTGTTTTCCTTCACCAATTTGGCTGTGTCCACGTTGCGCTTTGGGGCGTTTCCTGTCGCGGGCGCTAGGCCTACCCACACAAGTGAGGTATCATTTTTATCGGGAGACGTGGGGGAACGCTGGGTAGAAGGAAATTCGTTGCTCCTCTCAGATTCCAGAACTTTCTGCCACAGAAATGTGAGGAACATGTGTTTTTTTCGCCACATTTTGAGGTTTGCAAAGGATTCTGGGTAACAGAACCTGGTCCGAGCCACACAAGTCACCCCATCTTGGATTCCCCTAGGTCTCTAGTTTTCAGAAATGCACAGGTTTGGTAGGTTTCCCTAGGTGGCGGCTGAGCTACAGGACAAAATCTACAGGTAGGCACTTTGCAAAAAACACCTCTGTTTTCCTTCACCAATTTGGCTGTGTCCACGTTGCGCTTTGGGGCGTTTCCTGTCGCGGGCGCTAGGCCTACCCACACAAGTGAGGTATCATTTTTATCGGGAGACGTGGGGGAACGCTGGGTGGAAGGAAATTCGTGGCTCCTCTCAGATTCCAGAACTTTCTGCCACAGAAATGTGAGGAACATGTGTTTTTTTAGCCACATTTTGAGGTTTGCAAAGGATTCTGGGTAACAGAACCTGGTCCGAGCCACACAAGTCACGCCATCTTGGATTCCCCTAGGTCTCTAGTTTTCAGAAATGCACAGGTTTGGTAGGTTTCCCTAGGTGGCGGCTGAGCTACAGGCCAAAATCTACAGGTAGGCACTTTGCAAAAAACACCTCTGTTTTCCTTCACCAATTTGGCTGTGTCCACGTTGCGCTTTGGGGCGTTTCCTGTCGCGGGCGCTAGGCCTACCCACACAAGTGAGGTATCATTTTTATCGGGAGACGTGGGGGAACGCTGGGTGGAAGGAAATTCGTGGCTCCTCTCAGATTCCAGAACTTTCTGCCACAGAAATGTGAGGAACATGTGTTTTTTTAGCCACATTTTGAGGTTTGCAAAGGATTCTGGGTAACAGAACCTGGTCCGAGCCACACAAGTCACCCCATCGTGGATTCCCCTAGGTCTCTAGTTTTCAGAAAGGCACAGGTTTCGTAGGTTTCCCTAGGTGGCGGCTGAGCTACAGGCCAAAATCTACAGGTAGGCACTTTGCAAAAAACACCTCTGTTTTCCTTCACCAATTTGGCTGTGTCCACGTTGCGCTTTGGGGCGTTTCCTGTTGCGGGCGCTAGGCCTACCCACACAAGTGAGGTATCATTTTTATCGGGAGACGTGGGGGAACGCTGGGTGGAAGGAAATTCGTGGCTCCTCTCAGATTCCAGAACTCTCTGCCACAGAAATGTGAGGAACATGTGTTTTTTTAGCCACATTTTGAGGTTTGCAAAGGATTCTGGGTAACAGAACCTGGTCCGAGCCACACAAGTCACCCCATCTTGGATTCCCCTAGGTCTCTAGTTTTCAGAAATGCACAGATTTGGTAGGTTTCCCTAGGTGGCGGCTGAGCTACAGGCCAAAATCTACAGGTAGGCACTTTGCAAAAAACACCTCTGTTTTCCTTCACCAATTTGGCTGTGTCCACGTTGCGCTTTGGGGCGTTTCCTGTCGCGGGCGCTAGGCCTACCCACACAAGTGAGGTATCATTTTTATCGGGAGACGTGGGGGAACGCTGGGTGGAAGGAAATTCGTGGCTCCTCTCAGATTCCAGAACTTTCTGCCACAGAAATGTGAGGAACATGTGTTTTTTTAGCCACATTTTGAGGTTTGCAAAGGATTCTGGGTAACAGAACCTGGTCCGAGCCACACAAGTCACCCCATCTTGGATTCCCCTAGGTCTCTAGTTTTCAGAAATGCACAGGTTCGGTAGGTTTCCCTAGGTGGCGGCTGAGCTACAGGCCAAAATCTACAGGTAGGCACTTTGCAAAAAACACCTCTGTTTTCCTTCACCAATTTGGCTGTGTCCACGTTGCGCTTTGGGGCGTTTCCTGTCGCGGGCGCTAGGCCTACCCACACAAGTGAGGTATCATTTTTATCGGGAGACGTGGGGGAACGCTGGGTGGAAGGAAATTCGTGGCTCCTCTCAGATTCCAGAACTTTCTGCCACAGAAATGTGAGGAACATGTGTTTTTTTAGCCACATTTTGAGGTTTGCAAAGGATTCTGGGTAACAGAACCTGGTCCGAGCCACACAAGTCACCCCATCTTGGATTCCCCTAGGTCTCTAGTTTTCAGAAATGCACAGGTTTGGTAGGTTTCCCTAGGGGGCGGCTGAGCTACAGGCCAAAATCTACAGGTAGGCACTTTGCAAAAAACACCTCTGTTTTCCTTCACCAATTTGGCTGTGTCCACGTTGCACTTTGGGGCGTTTCCTGTCGCGGGCGCTAGGCCTACCCACACAAGTGAGGTATCATTTTTATCGGGAGACGTGGGGGAACGCTGGGTGGAAGGAAATTCGTGGCTCCTCTCAGATTCCAGAACTTTCTGCCACAGAAATGTGAGGAACATGTGTTTTTTTAGCCACATTTTGAGGTTTGCAAAGGATTCTGGGTAACAGAACCTGGTCCGAGCCACACAAGTCACCCCATCTTGGATTCCCCTAGGTCTCTAGTTTTCAGAAATGCACAGATTTGGTAGGTTTCCCTAGGTGGCGGCTGAGCTACAGGCCAAAATCTACAGGTAGGCACTTTGCAAAAAACACCTCTGTTTTCCTTCACCAATTTGGCTGTGTCCACGTTGCGCTTTGGGGCGTTTCCTGTCGCGGGCGCTAGGCCTACCCACACAAGTGAGGTATCATTTTTATCGGGAGACATGGGGGAACGCTGGGTGGAAGGAAATTCGTGGCTCCTCTCAGATTCCAGAACTTTCTGCCACAGAAATGTGAGGAACATGTGTTTTTTTAGCCCCATTTTGAGGTTTGCAAAGGATTCTGGGTAACAGAACCTGGTCCGAGCCACACAAGTCACCCCATCTTGGATTCCCCTAGGTCTCTAGTTTTCAGAAATGCACAGGTTTGGTAGGTTTCCCTAGGTGGCGGCTGAGCTACCGGCCAAAATCTACAGGTAGGCACTTTGCAAAAAACACCTCTGTTTTCCTTCACCAATTTGGCTGTGTCCACGTTGCGCTTTGGGGCGTTTCCTGTCGCGGGCGATAGGCCTACCCACACAAGTGAGGTATCATTTTTATCGGGAGACGTGGGGGAACGCTGGGTGGAAGGAAATTCGTGGCTCCTCTCAGATTCCAGAACTTTCTGCCACAGAAATGTGAGGAACATGTGTTTTTTTAGCCACATTTTGAGGTTTGCAAAGGATTCTGGGTAACAGAACCTGGTCCGAGCCACACAAGTCACCCCATCTTGGATTCCCCTAGGTCTCTAGTTTTCAGAAATGCACAGGTTTGGTAGGTTTCCCTAGGGGGCGGCTGAGCTACAGGCCAAAATCTACAGGTAGGCACTTTGCAAAAAACACCTCTGTTTTCCTTCACCAATTTGGCTGTGTCCACGTTGCACTTTGGGGCGTTTCCTGTCGCGGGCGCTAGGCCTACCCACACAAGTGAGGTATCATTTTTATCGGGAGACGTGGGGGAACGCTGGGTGGAAGGAAATTCGTGGCTCCTCTCAGATTCCAGAACTTTCTGCCACAGAAATGTGAGGAACATGTGTTTTTTTAGCCACATTTTGAGGTTTGCAAAGGATTCTGGGTAACAGAACCTGGTCCGAGCCACACAAGTCACCCCATCTTGGATTCCCCTAGGTCTCTAGTTTTCAGAAATGCACAGGTTTGGTAGGTTTCCCTAGGTGGCGGCTGAGCTACAGGCCAAAATCTACAGGTAGGCACTTTGCAAAAAACACCTCTGTTTTCCTTCAACAATTTGGCTGTGTCCACGTTGCGCTTTGGGGCGTTTCCTGTTGCGGGCGCTAGGCCTACCCACACAAGTGAGGTATCATTTTTATCGGGAGACGTGGGGGAACGCTGGGTGGAAGGAAATTCGTGGCTCCTCTCAGATTCCAGAACTTTCTGCCACAGAAATGTGAGGAACATGTGTTTTTTTAGCCACATTTTGAGGTTTGCAAAGGATTCTGGGTAACAGAACCTGGTCCGAGCGACACAAGTCACCCCATCTTGGATTCCCCTAGGTCTCTAGTTTTCAGAAATGCACAGGTTTGGTAGGTTTCCCTAGGTGGCGGCTGAGCTACCGGCCAAAATCTACAGGTAGGCACTTTGCAAAAAACACCTCTGTTTTCCTTCACCAATTTGGCTGTGTCCACGTTGCGCTTTGGGGCATTTCCTGTCGCGGGCGCTAGGCCTACCCACACAAGTGAGGTATCATTTTTATCGGGAGACGTGGGGGAACGCTGGGTGGAAGGAAATTCGTGGCTCCTCTCAGATTCCAGAACTTTCTGCCACAGAAATGTGAGGAACATGTGTTTTTTTAGCCACATTTTGAGGTTTGCAAAGGATTCTGGGTAACAGAACCTGGTCCGAGCCACACAAGTCACCCCATCTTGGATTCCCCTAGGTCTCTAGTTTTCAGAAATGCACAGATTTGGTAGGTTTCCCTAGGTGGCGGCTGAGCTACAGGCCAAAATCTACAGGTAGGCACTTTGCAAAAAACACCTCTGTTTTCCTTCACCAATTTGGCTGTGTCCACGTTGCGCTTTGGGGCGTTTCCTGTCGCGGGCGCTAGGCCTACCCACACAAGTGAGGTATCATTTTTATCGGGAGACATGGGGGAACGCTGGGTGGAAGGAAATTCGTGGCTCCTCTCAGATTCCAGAACTTTCTGCCACAGAAATGTGAGGAACATGTGTTTTTTTAGCCACATTTTGAGGTTTGCAAAGGATTCTGGGTAACAGAACCTGGTCCGAGCCACACAAGTCACCCCATCTTGGATTCCCCTAGGTCTCTAGTTTTCAGAAATGCACAGGTTTGGTAGGTTTCCCTAGGTGGCGGCTGAGCTACCGGCCAAAATCTACAGGTAGGCACTTTGCAAAAAACACCTCTGTTTTCCTTCACCAATTTGGCTGTGTCCACGTTGCGCTTTGGGGCGTTTCCTGTCGCGGGCGCTAGGCCTACCCACACAAGTAAGGTATCATTTTTATCGGGAGACGTGGGGGAACGCTGGGTGGAAGGAAATTCGTGGCTCCTCTCAGATTCCAGAACTTTCTGCCACAGAAATGTGAGGAACATGTGTTTTTTTAGCCACATTTTGAGGTTTGCAAAGGATTCTGGGTAACAGAACCTGGTCCGAGCCACACAAGTCACCCCATCTTGGATTCCCCTAGGTCTCTAGTTTTCAGAAATGCACAGGTTTGGTAGGTTTCCCTAGGGGGCGGCTGAGCTACAGGCCAAAATCTACAGGTAGGCACTTTGCAAAAAACACCTCTGTTTTCCTTCACCAATTTGGCTGTGTCCACGTTGCACTTTGGGGCGTTTCCTGTCGCGGGCGCTAGGCCTACCCACACAAGTGAGGTATCATTTTTATCGGGAGACGTGGGGGAACGCTGGGTGGAAGGAAATTCGTGGCTCCTCTCAGATTCCAGAACTTTCTGCCACAGAAATGTGAGGAACATGTGTTTTTTTAGCCACATTTTGAGGTTTGCAAAGGATTCTGGGTAACAGAACCTGGTCCGAGCCACACAAGTCACCCCATCTTGGATTCCCCTAGGTCTCTAGTTTTCAGAAATGCACAGATTTGGTAGGTTTCCCTAGGTGGCGGCTGAGCTACAGGCCAAAATCTACAGGTAGGCACTTTGCAAAAAACACCTCTGTTTTCCTTCACCAATTTGGCTGTGTCCACGTTGCGCTTTGGGGCGTTTCCTGTCGCGGGCGCTAGGCCTACCCACACAAGTGAGGTATCATTTTTATCGGGAGACATGGGGGAACGCTGGGTGGAAGGAAATTCGTGGCTCCTCTCAGATTCCAGAACTTTCTGCCACAGAAATGTGAGGAACATGTGTTTTTTTAGCCACATTTTGAGGTTTGCAAAGGATTCTGGGTAACAGAACCTGGTCCGAGCCACACAAGTCACCCCATCTTGGATTCCCCTAGGTCTCTAGTTTTCAGAAATGCACAGGTTTGGTAGGTTTCCCTAGGTGGCGGCTGAGCTACCGGCCAAAATCTACAGGTAGGCACTTTGCAAAAAACACCTCTGTTTTCCTTCACCAATTTGGCTGTGTCCACGTTGCGCTTTGGGGCGTTTCCTGTCGCGGGCGCTAGGCCTACCCACACAAGTGAGGTATCATTTTTATCGGGAGACGTGGGGAAACGCTGGGTGGAAGGAAATTCGTGGCTCCTCTCAGATTCCAGAACTTTCTGCCACAGAAATGTGAGGAACATGTGTTTTTTTAGCCACATTTTGAGGTTTGCAAAGGATTCTGGGTAACAGAACCTGGTCCGAGCCACACAAGTCACCCCATCTTGGATTCCCCTAGGTCTCTAGTTTTCAGAAATGCACAGGTTTGGTAGGTTTCCCTAGGTGGCGGCTAAGCTACAGGACAAAATCTACAGGTAGGCACTTTGCAAAAAACACCTCTGTTTTCATTCACCAATTTGGCTGTGTCCACGTTGCGCTTTGGGGCGTTTCCTGTCGCGGGCGCTAGTCCTACCCACACAAGTGAGGTATCATTTTTATCGGGAGACGTGGGGGAACGCTGGGTGGAAGGAAATTCGTGGCTCCTCTCAGATTCCAGAACTTTCTGCCACAGAAATGTGAGGAACATGTGTTTTTTTAGCCACATTTTGAGGTTTGCAAAGGATTCTGGGTAACAGAACCTGGTCCGAGCCACACAAGTCACCCCATCTTGGATTCCCCTAGGTCTCTAGTTTTCAGAAATGCACAGGTTTGGTAGGTTTCCCTAGGTGGCGGCTGAGCTACAGGCCAAAATCTACAGGTAGGCACTTTGCAAAAAACACCTCTGTTTTCCTTCACCAATTTGGCTGTGTCCACGTTGCGCTTTGGGGCGTTTCCTGTCGCGGGCGCTAGGCCTACCCACACAAGTGAGGTATCATTTTTATCGGGAGACGTGGGGGAACGCTGGGTGGAAGGAAATTCGTGGCTCCTCTCAGATTCCAGAACTTTCTGCCACAGAAATGTGAGGAACATGTGTTTTTTTAGCCACATTTTGAGGTTTGCAAAGGATTCTGGGTAACAGAACCTGGTCCGAGCCACACAAGTCACCCCATCTTGGATTCCCCTAGGTCTCTAGTTTTCAGAAATGCACAGGTTTGGTAGGTTTCCCTAGGTGGCGGCTCAGCTACCGGCCAAAATCTACAGGTAGGCACTTTGCAAAAAACACCTCTGTTTTCTTTCACCAATTTGGCTGTGTCCACGTTGCGCTTTGGGGCGTTTCCTGTCGCGGGCGCTAGGCCTACCCACACAAGTGAGGTATCATTTTTATCGGGAGACGTGGGGGAACGCTGGGTGGAAGGAAATTCGTGGCTCCTCTCAGATTCCAGAACTTTCTGCCACAGAAATGTGAGGAACATGTGGTTTTTTAGCCACATTTTGAGGTTTGCAAAGGATTCTGGGTAACAGAACCTGGTCCGAGCCACACAAGTCACCCCATCTTGGATTCCCCTAGGTCTCTAGTTTTCAGAAATGCACAGATTTGGTAGGTTTCCCTAGGTGGCGGCTGAGCTACAGGCCAAAATCTACAGGTAGGCACTTTGCAAAAAACACCTCTGTTTTCCTTCACCAATTTGGCTGTGTCCACGTTGCGCTTTGGGGCGTTTCCTGTCGCGGGCGCTAGGCCTACCCACACAAGTGAGGTATCATTTTTATCGGGAGACATGGGGGAACGCTGGGTGGAAGGAAATTCGTGGCTCCTCTCAGATTCCAGAACTTTCTGCCACAGAAATGTGAGGAACATGTGTTTTTTTAGCCACATTTTGAGGTTTGCAAAGGATTCTGGGTAACAGAACCTGGTCCGAGCCACACAAGTCACCCCATCTTGGATTCCCCTAGGTCTCTAGTTTTCAGAAATGCACAGGTTTGGTAGGTTTCCCTAGGTGGCGGCTGAGCTACCGGCCAAAATCTACAGGTAGGCACTTTGCAAAAAACACCTCTGTTTTCCTTCACCAATTTGGCTGTGTCCACGTTGCGCTTTGGGGCGTTTCCTGTCGCGGGCGCTAGGCCTACCCACACAAGTGAGGTATCATTTTTATCGGGAGACGTAGGGGAACGCTGGGTGGAAGGAAATTCGTGGCTCCTCTCAGATTCCAGAACTTTCTGCCACAGAAATGTGAGGAACATGTGTTTTTTTAGCCACATTTTGAGGTTTGCAAAGGATTCTGGGTAACAGAACCTGGTCCGAGCCACACAAATCACCCCATCTTGGATTCCCCTAGGTCTCTAGTTTTCAGAAATGCACAGGTTCGGTAGGTTTCCCTAGGTGGCGGCTGAGCTACAGGCCAAAATCTACAGGTAGGCACTTTGCAAAAAACACCTCTGTTTTCCTTCACCAATTTGGCTGTGTCCACGTTGCGCTTTGGGGCGTTTCCTGTCGCGGGCGCTAGGCCTACCCACACAAGTGAGGTATCATTTTTATCGGGAGACGTGGGGGAACGCTGGGTGGAAGGAAATTCGTGGCTCCTCTCAGATTCCAGAACTTTCTGCCACAGAAATGTGAGGAACATGTGTTTTTTTAGCCACATTTTGAGGTTTGCAAAGGATTCTGGGTAACAGAACCTGGTCCGAGCCACACAAGTCACCCCATCTTGGATTCCCCTAGGTCTCTAGTTTTCAGAAATGCATAGGTTTGGTAGGTTTCCCTAGGTGGCGGCTGAGCTACCGGCCAAAATTACAGGTAGGCACTTTGCAAAAAACACCTCTGTTTTCCTTCACCAATTTGGCTGTGTCCACGTTGCGCTTTGGGGCGTTTCCTGTCGCGGGCGCTAGGCCTACCCACACAAGTGAGGTATCATTTTTATCGGGAGACGTAGGGGAACGCTGGGTGGAAGGAAATTCTTGGCTCCTCTCAGATTCCAGAACTTTCTGCCACAGAAATGTGAGGAACATGTGTTTTTTTAGCCACATTTTGAGGTTTGCAAAGGATTCTGGGTAACAGAACCTGGTCCGAGCCACACAAGTCACCCCATCTTGGATTCCCCTAGGTCTCTAGTTTTCAGAAATGCACAGGTTCGGTAGGTTTCCCTAGGTGGCGGCTGAGCTACAGGCCAAAATCTACAGGTAGGCACTTTGCAAAAAACACCTCTGTTTTCCTTCACCAATTTGGCTGTGTCCACGTTGCGCTTTGGGGCGTTTCCTGTCGCGGGCGCTAGGCCTACCCACACAAGTGAGGTATCATTTTTATCGGGAGACGTGGGGGAACGCTGGGTGGAAGGAAATTCGTGGCTCCTCTCAGATTCCAGAACTTTCTGCCACAGAAATGTGAGGAACATGTGTTTTTTTAGCCACATTTTGAGGTTTGCAAAGGATTCTGGGTAACAGAACCTGGTCCGAGCCACACAAGTCACCCCATCTTGGATTCCCCTAGGTCTCTAGTTTTCAGAAATGCACAGGTTTGGTAGGTTTCCCTAGGGGGCGGCTGAGCTACAGGCCAAAATCTACAGGTAGGCACTTTGCAAAAAACACCTCTGTTTTCCTTCACCAATTTGGCTGTGTCCACGTTGCACTTTGGGGCGTTTCCTGTCGCGGGCGCTAGGCCTACCCACACAAGTGAGGTATCATTTTTATCGGGAGACGTGGGGGAACGCTGGGTGGAAGGAAATTCGTGGCTCCTCTCAGATTCCAGAACTTTCTGCCACAGAAATGTGAGGAACATGTGTTTTTTTAGCCACATTTTGAGGTTTGCAAAGGATTCTGGGTAACAGAACCTGGTCCGAGCCACACAAGTCACCCCATCTTGGATTCCCCTAGGTCTCTAGTTTTCAGAAATGCACAGGTTTGGTAGGTTTCCCTAGGTGGCGGCTGAGCTACAGGCCAAAATCTTCAAGTAGGCACTTTGCAAAAAACACCTCTGTTTTCCTTCACCAATTTGGCTGTGTCCACGTTGCGCTTTGGGGCGTTTCCTGTCGCGGGCGCTAGGCCTACCCACACAAGTGAGGTATCATTTTTATCTGGAGACGTGGGGGAACGCTGGGTGGAAGGAAATTCGTGGCTCCTCTCAGATTCCAGAACTTTCTGCCACAGAAATGTGAGGAACATGTGTTTTTTTTAGCCACATTTTGAGGTTTGCAAAGGATTCTGGGTAACAGAACCTGGTCCGAGCCACACAAGTCACCCCATCTTGGATTCCCCTAGGTCTCTAGTTTTCAGAAATGCATAGGTTTGGTACGTTTCCCAAGGTGGCGGCTGAGCTACCGGCCAAAATCTACAGGTAGGCACTTTGCAAAAAACACATCTGTTTTCCTTCACCAATTTGGCTGTGTCCACGTTGCGCTTTGGGGCGTTTCCTGTCGCGGGCGCTAGGCCTACCCACACAAGTGAGGTATCATTTTTATCGGGAGACGTGGGGGAACGCTGGGTGGAAGGAAATTCGTGGCTCCTCTCAGATTCCAGAACTTTCTGCCACAGAAATGTGAGGAACATGTGTTTTTTTAGCCACATTTTGAGGTTTGCAAAGGATTCTGGGTAACAGAACCTGGTCCGAGCCACACAAGTCACCCCATCTTGGATTCCCCTAGGTCTCTAGTTTTCAGAAATGCACAGGTTCGGTAGGTTTCCCTAGGTGGCGGCTGAGCTACAGGCCAAAATCTACAGGTAGGTACTTTGCAAAAAACACCTCTGTTTTCCTTCACCAATTTGGCTGTGTCCACGTTGCGCTTTGGGGCGTTTCCTGTCGCGGGCGCTAGGCCTACCCACACAAGTGAGGTATCATTTTTATCGGGAGACGTGGGGGAACGCTGGGTGGAAGGAAATTCGTGGCTCCTCTCAGATTCCAGAACTTTCTGCCACAGAAATGTGAGGAACATGTGTTTTTTTAGCCACATTTTGAGGTTTGCAAAGGATTCTGGGTAACAGAACCTGGTCCGAGCCACACAAGTCACCCCATCTTGGATTCCCCTAGGTCTCTAGTTTTCAGAAATGCATAGGTTTGGTAGGTTTCCCTAGGTGGCGGCTGAGCTACCGGCCAAAATGTACAGGTAGGCACTTTGCAAAAAACACCTCTGTTTTCCTTCACCAATTTGGCTGTGTCCACGTTGCGCTTTGGGGCGTTTCCTGTCGCGGGCGCTAGGCCTACCCACACAAGTGAGGTATCATTTTTATCGGGAGACGTGGGGGAACGCTGGGTGGAAGGAAATTCGTGGCTCCTCTCAGATTCCAGAACTTTCTGCCACAGAAATGTGAGGAACATGTGTTTTTTTAGCCACATTTTGAGGTTTGCAAAGGATTCTGGGTAACAGAACATGGTCCGAGCCACACAAGTCACCCCATCTTGGATTCCCCTAGGTCTCTAGTTTTCAGAAATGCACAGATTTGGTAGGTTTCCCTAGGTGGCGGCTGAGCTACAGGCCAAAATCTACAGGTAGGCACTTTGCAAAAAACACCTCTGTTTTCCTTCACCAATTTGGCTGAGTCCACGTTGCGCTTTGGGGCGTTTCCTGTCGCGGGCGCTAGGCCTACCCACACAAGTGAGGTATCATTTTTATCGGGAGACATGGGGGAACGCTGGGTGGAAGGAAATTCGTGGCTCCTCTCAGATTCCAGAACTTTCTGCCACAGAAATGTGAGGAACATGTGTTTTTTTAGCCACATTTTGAGGTTTGCAAAGGATTCTGGGTAACAGAACCGGGTCCGAGCCACACAAGTCACCCCATCTTGGATTCCCCTAGGTCTCTAGTTTTCAGAAATGCACAGGTTCGGTAGGTTTCCCTAGGTGGCGGCTGAGCTACAGGCCAAAATCTACAGGTAGGCACTTTGCAAAAAACACCTCTGTTTTCCTTCACCAATTTGGCTGTGTCCACGTTGCGCTTTGGGGCGTTTCCTGTCGCGGGCGCTAGGCCTACCCACACAAGTGAGGTATCATTTTTATCGGGAGACGTGGGGGAACGCTGGGTGGAAGGAAATTCGTGGCTCCTCTCAGATTCCAGAACTTTCTGCCACAGAAATGTGAGGAACATGTGTTTTTTTAGCCACATTTTGAGGTTTGCAAAGGATTCTGGGTAACAGAACCTGGTCCGAGCCACACAAGTCACCCCATCTTGGATTCCCCTAGGTCTCTAGTTTTCAGAAATGCACAGGTTTGGTAGGTTTCCCTAGGGGGCGGCTGAGCTACAGGCCAAAATCTACAGGTAGGCACTTTGCAAAAAACACCTCTGTTTTCCTTCACCAATTTGGCTGTGTCCACGTTGCACTTTGGGGCGTTTCCTGTCGCGGGCGCTAGGCCTACCCACACAAGTGAGGTATCATTTTTATCGGGAGACGTGGGGGAACGCTGGGTGGAAGGAAATTCGTGGCTCCTCTCAGATTCCAGAACTTTCTGCCACAGAAATATGAGGAACATGTGTTTTTTTAGCCACATTTTGAGGTTTGCAAAGGATTCTGGGTAACAGAACCTGGTCCGAGCCACACAAGTCACCCCATCTTGGATTCCCCTAGGTCTCTAGTTTTCAGAAATGCACAGATTTGGTAGGTTTCCCTAGGTGGCGGCTGAGCTACAGGCCAAAATCTACAGGTAGGCACTTTGCAAAAAACACCTCTGTTTTCCTTCACCAATTTGGCTGTGTCCACGTTGCGCTTTGGGGCGTTTCCTGTCGCGGGCGCTAGGCCTACCCACACAAGTGAGGTATCATTTTTATCGGGAGACATGGGGGAACGCTGGGTGGAAGGAAATTCGTGGCTCCTCTCAGATTCCAGAACTTTCTGCCACAGAAATGTGAGGAACATGTGTTTTTTTAGCCACATTTTGAGGTTTGCAAAGGATTCTGGGTAACAGAACCTGGTCCGAGCGACACAAGTCACCCCATCTTGGATTCCCCTAGGTCTCTAGTTTTCAGAAATGCACAGGTTTGGTAGGTTTCCCTAGGTGGCGGCTGAGCTACCGGCCAAAATCTACAGGTAGGCACTTTGCAAAAAACACCTCTGTTTTCATTCACCAATTTGGCTGTGTCCACGTGGCGCTTTGGGGCGTTTCCTGTCGCGGGCGCTAGGCCTACCCACACAAGTGAGGTATCATTTTTATCGGGAGACGTGGGGGAACGCTGGGTGGAAGGAAATTCGTGGCTCCTCTCAGATTCCAGAACTTTCTGCCACAGAAATGTGAGGAACATGTGTTTTTTTAGCCACATTTTGAGGTTTGCAAAGGATTCTGGGTAACAGAACCTGGTCCGAGCCACACAAGTCACCCCATCTTGGATTCCCCTAGGTCTCTAGCTTTCAGAAATGCACAGGTTTGGTAGGTTTCCCTAGGTGGCGGCTGAGCTACAGGCCAAAATCTACAGGTAGGCACTTTGCAAAAAACACCTCTGTTTTCCTTCACCAATTTGGCTGTGTCCACGTTGCGCTTTGGGGCGTTTCCTGTCGTGGGCGCTAGGCCTACCCACACAAGTGAGGTATCATTTTTATCGGGAGACGTGGGGGAACGCTGGGTAGAAGGAAATTCGTGGCTCCTCTCAGATTCCAGAACTTTCTGCCACAGAAATGTGAGGAACATGTGTTTTTTTAGCCACATTTTGAGGTTTGCAAAGGATTCTGGGTAACAGAACCTGGTCCGAGCCACACAAGTCACCCCATCTTGGATTCCCCTAGGTCTCTAGTTTTCAGAAATGCACAGGTTTGGTAGGTTTCCCTAGGTGGCGGCTGAGCTACCGGCCAAAATCTACAGGTAGGCCTTTTGCAAAAAACACCTCTGTTTTCCTTCACCAATTTGGCTGTGTCCACGTTGCGCTTTGGGGCGTTTCCTGTCGCGGGCGCTAGGCCTACCCACACAAGTGAGGTATCATTTTTATCGGGAGACATGGGGGAACACTGGGTGGAAGGAAATTCGTGGCTCCTCTCAGATTCCAGAACTTTCTGCCACAGAAATGTGAGGAACATGTGTTTTTTTAGCCACATTTTGAGGTTTGCAAAGGATTCTGGGTAACAGAACCTGGTCCGAGCCACACAAGTCACCCCATCTTGGATTCCCCTAGGTCTCTAGTTTTCAGAAATGCACAGGTTTGGTAGGTTTCCCTAGGTGGCGGCTGAGCTACCGGCCAAAATCTACAGGTAGGCACTTTGCAAAAAACACCTCTGTTTTCCTTCACCAATTTGGCTGTGTCCACGTTGCGCTTTGGGGCGTTTCCTGTCGCGGGCGCTAGGCCTACCCACACAAGTGAGGTATCATTTTTATCGGGAGACGTGGGGGAACGCTGGGTGGAAGGAAATTCGTGGCTCCTCTCAGATTCCAGAACTTTCTGCCACAGAAATGTGAGGAACATGTGTTTTTTTAGCCACATTTTGAGGTTTGCAAAGGATTCTGGGTAACAGAACCTGGTCCGAGCCACACAAGTCACCCCATCTTGGATTCCCCTAGGTCTCTAGCTTTCAGAAATGCACAGGTTTGGTAGGTTTCCCTAGGTGGCGGCTGAGCTACAGGCCAAAATCTACAGGTAGGCACTTTGCAAAAAACACCTCTGTTTTCCTTCACCAATTTGGCTGTGTCCACGTTGCGCTTTGGGGCGTTTCCTGTCGTGGGCGCTAGGCCTACCCACACAAGTGAGGTATCATTTTTATCGGGAGACGTGGGGGAACGCTGGGTAGAAGGAAATTCGTGGCTCCTCTCAGATTCCAGAACTTTCTGCCACAGAAATGTGAGGAACATGTGTTTTTTTAGCCACATTTTGAGGTTTGCAAAGGATTCTGGGTAACAGAACCTGGTCCGAGCCACACAAGTCACCCCATCTTGGATTCCCCTAGGTCTCTAGTTTTCAGAAATGCACAGGTTTGGTAGGTTTCCCTAGGTGGCGGCTGAGCTACAGGACAAAATCTACAGGTAGGCACTTTGCAAAAAACACCTCTGTTTTCCTTCACCAATTTGGCTGTGTCCACGTTGCGCTCTGGGGCGTTTCCTGTCGCGGGCGCTAGGCCTACCCACACAAGTGAGGTATCATTTTTATCGGGAGACGTGGGGGAACGCTGGGTGGAAGGAAATTCGTGGCTCCTCTCAGATTCCAGAACTTTCTGCCACAGAAATGTGAGGAACATGTGTTTTTTTAGCCACATTTTGAGGTTTGCAAAGGATTCTGGGTAACAGAACCTGGTCCGAGCCACACAAGTCACCCCATCTTGGATTCCCCTAGGTCTCTAGTTTTCAGAAATGCATAGGTTTGGTAGGTTTCCCTAGGTGGCGGCTGAGCTACCGGCCAAAATCTACAGGTAGGCACTTTGCAAAAAACACCTCTGTTTTCCTTCACCAATTTGGCTGTGTCCACGTTGCGCTTTGGGGCGTTTCCTGTCGCGGGCGCTAGGCCTACCCACACAAGTGAGGTATCATTTTTATCGGGAGACGTGGGGGAACGCTGGGTGGAAGGAAATTCGTGGCTCCTCTCAGATTCCAGAACTTTCTGCCACAGAAATGTGAGGAACATGTGTTTTTTTAGCCACATTTTGAGGTTTGCAAAGGATTCTGGGTAACAGAACCTGGTCCGAGCCACACAAGTCACCCCATCTTGGATTCCCCTAGGTCTCTAGTTTTCAGAAATGCACAGATTTGGTAGGTTTCCCTAGGTGGCGGCTGAGCTACAGGCCAAAATCTACAGGTAGGCACTTTGCAAAAAACACCTCTGTTTTCCTTCACCAATTTGGCTGTGTCCACGTTGCGCTTTGGGGCGTTTCCTGTCGCGGGCGCTAGGCCTACCCACACAAGTGAGGTATCATTTGTATCGGGAGACATGGGGGAACGCTGGGTGGAAGGAAATTCGTGGCTCCTCTCAGATTCCAGAACTTTCTGCCACAGAAATGTGAGGAACATGTGTTTTTTTAGCCACATTTTGAGGTTTGCAAAGGATTCTGGGTAACAGAACCGGGTCCGAGCCACACAAGTCACCCCATCTTGGATTCCCCTAGGTCTCTAGTTTTCAGAAATGCACAGGTTCGGTAGGTTTCCCTAGGTGGCGGCTGAGCTACAGGCCAAAATCTACAGGTAGGCACTTTGCAAAAAACACCTCTGTTTTCCTTCACCAATTTGGCTGTGTCCACGTTGCGCTTTGGGGCGTTTCCTGTCGCGGGCGCTAGGCCTACCCACACAAGTGAGGTATCATTTTTATCGGGAGACGTGGGGGAACGCTGGGTGGAAGGAAATTCGTGGCTCCTCTCAGATTCCAGAACTTTCTGCCACAGAAATGTGAGGAACATGTGTTTTTTTAGCCACATTTTGAGGTTTGCAAAGGATTCTGGGTAACAGAACCTGGTCCGAGCCACACAAGTCACCCCATCTTGGATTCCCCTAGGTCTCTAGTTTTCAGAAATGCACAGGTTTGGTAGGTTTCCCTAGGGGGCGGCTGAGCTACAGGCCAAAATCTACAGGTAGGCACTTTGCAAAAAACACCTCTGTTTTCCTTCACCAATTTGGCTGTGTCCACGTTGCGCTTTGGGGCGTTTCCTGTCGCGGGCGCTAGGCCTACCCACACAAGTGAGGTATCATTTTTATCGGGAGACGTGGGGGAACGCTGGGTGGAAGGAAATTCGTGGCTCCTCTCAGATTCCAGAACTTTCTGCCACAGAAATGTGAGGAACATGTGTTTTTTTAGCCACATTTTGAGGTTTGCAAAGGATTCTGGGTAACAGAACCTGGTCCGAGCCACACAAGTCACCCCATCTTGGATTCCCCTAGGTCTCTAGTTTTCAGAAATGCACAGATTTGGTAGGTTTCCCTAGGTGGCGGCTGAGCTACAGGCCAAAATCTACAGGTAGGCACTTTGCAAAAAACACCTCTGTTTTCCTTCACCAATTTGGCTGTGTCCACGTTGCGCTTTGGGGCGTTTCCTGTCGCGGGCGCTAGGCCTACCCACACAAGTGAGGTATCATTTTTATCGGGAGACATGGGGGAACGCTGGGTGGAAGGAAATTCGTGGCTCCTCTCAGATTCCAGAACTTTCTGCCACAGAAATGTGAGGAACATGTGTTTTTTTAGCCACATTTTGAGGTTTGCAAAGGATTCTGGGTAACAGAACCTGGTCCGAGCCACACAAGTCACCCCATCTTGGATTCCCCTAGGTCTCTAGTTTTCAGAAATGCACAGGTTTGGTAGGTTTCCCTAGGTGGCGGCTGAGCTACCGGCCAAAATCTACAGGTAGGCACTTTGCAAAAAACACCTCTGTTTTCCTTCACCAATTTGGCTGTGTCCACGTTGCGCTTTGGGGCATTTTCTGTCGCGGGCGCTAGGCCTACCCACACAAGTGAGGTATCATTTTTATCGGGAGACGTGGGGGAACGCTGGGTGGAAGGAAATTCGTGGCTCCTCTCAGATTCCAGAACTTTCTGCCACAGAAATGTGAGGAACATGTGTTTTTTTAGCCACATTTTGAGGTTTGCAAAGGATTCTGGGTAACAGAACCTGGTCCGAGCCACACAAGTCACCCCATCTTGGATTCCCCTAGGTCTCTAGCTTTCAGAAATGCACAGGTTTGGTAGGTTTCCCTAGGTGGCGGCTGAGCTACAGGCCAAAATCTACAGGTAGGCACTTTGCAAAAAACACCTCTGTTTTCCTTCACCAATTTGGCTGTGTCCACGTTGCGCTTTGGGGCGTTTCCTGTCGTGGGCGCTAGGCCTACCCACACAAGTGAGGTATCATTTTTATCGGGAGACGTGGGGGAACGCTGGGTAGAAGGAAATTCGTGGCTCCTCTCAGATTCCAGAACTTTCTGCCACAGAAATGTGAGGAACATGTGTTTTTTTAGCCACATTTTGAGGTTTGCAAAGGATTCTGGGTAACAGAACCTGGTCCGAGCCACACAAGTCACCCCATCTTGGATTCCCCTAGGTCTCTAGTTTTCAGAAATGCACAGGTTTGGTAGGTTTCCCTAGGTGGCGGCTGAGCTACCGGCCAAAATCTACAGGTAGGCACTTTGCAAAAAACACCTCTGTTTTCCTTCACCAATTTGGCTGTGTCCACGTTGCGCTTTGGGGCGTTTCCTGTCGCGGGCGCTAGGCCTACCCACACAAGTGAGGTATCATTTTTATCGGGAGACATGGGGGAACGCTGGGTGGAAGGAAATTCGTGGCTCCTCTCAGATTCCAGAACTTTCTGCCACAGAAATGTGAGGAACATGTGTTTTTTTAGCCACATTTTGAGGTTTGCAAAGGATTCTGGGTAACAGAACCTGGTCCGAGCCACACAAGTCACCCCATCTTGGATTCCCCTAGGTCTCTAGTTTTCAGAAATGCACAGGTTTGGTAGGTTTCCCTAGGTGGCGGCTGAGCTACCGGCCAAAATCTACAGGTAGGCACTTTGCAAAAAACACCTCTGTTTTCCTTCACCAATTTGGCTGTGTCCACGTTGCGCTTTGGGGCGTTTCCTGTCGCGGGCGCTAGGCCTACCCACACAAGTGAGGTATCATTTTTATCGGGAGACGTGGGGGAACGCTGGGTGGAAGGAAATTCGTGGCTCCTCTCAGATTCCAGAACTTTCTGCCACAGAAATGTGAGGAACATGTGTTTTTTTAGCCACATTTTGAGGTTTGCAAAGGATTCTGGGTAACAGAACCTGGTCCGAGCCACACAAGTCACCCCATCTTGGATTCCCCTAGGTCTCTAGCTTTCAGAAATGCACAGGTTTGGTAGGTTTCCCTAGGTGGCGGCTGAGCTACAGGCCAAAATCTACAGGTAGGCACTTTGCAAAAAACACCTCTGTTTTCCTTCACCAATTTGGCTGTGTCCACGTTGCGCTTTGGGGCGTTTCCTGTCGTGGGCGCTAGGCCTACCCACACAAGTGAGGTATCATTTTTATCGGGAGACGTGGGGGAACGCTGGGTAGAAGGAAATTCGTGGCTCCTCTCAGATTCCAGAACTTTCTGCCACAGAAATGTGAGGAACATGTGTTTTTTTAGCCACATTTTGAGGTTTGCAAAGGATTCTGGGTAACAGAACCTGGTCCGAGCCACACAAGTCACCCCATCTTGGATTCCCCTAGGTCTCTAGTTTTCAGAAATGCACAGGTTTGGTAGGTTTCCCTAGGTGGCGGCTGAGCTACAGGACAAAATCTACAGGTAGGCACTTTGCAAAAAACACCTCTGTTTTCCTTCACCAATTTGGCTGTGTCCACGTTGCGCTCTGGGGCGTTTCCTGTCGCGGGCGCTAGGCCTACCCACACAAGTGAGGTATCATTTTTATCGGGAGACGTGGGGGAACGCTGGGTGGAAGGAAATTCGTGGCTCCTCTCAGATTCCAGAACTTTCTGCCACAGAAATGTGAGGAACATGTGTTTTTTTAGCCACATTTTGAGGTTTGCAAAGGATTCTGGGTAACAGAACCTGGTCCGAGCCACACAAGTCACCCCATCTTGGATTCCCCTAGGTCTCTAGTTTTCAGAAATGCATAGGTTTGGTAGGTTTCCCTAGGTGGCGGCTGAGCTACCGGCCAAAATCTACAGGTAGGCACTTTGCAAAAAACACCTCTGTTTTCCTTCACCAATTTGGCTGTGTCCACGTTGCGCTTTGGGGCGTTTCCTGTCGCGGGCGCTAGGCCTACCCACACAAGTGAGGTATCATTTTTATCGGGAGACGTGGGGGAACGCTGGGTGGAAGGAAATTCGTGGCTCCTCTCAGATTCCAGAACTTTCTGCCACAGAAATGTGAGGAACATGTGTTTTTTTAGCCACATTTTGAGGTTTGCAAAGGATTCTGGGTAACAGAACCTGGTCCGAGCCACACAAGTCACCCCATCTTGGATTCCCCTAGGTCTCTAGTTTTCAGAAATGCACAGATTTGGTAGGTTTCCCTAGGTGGCGGCTGAGCTACAGGCCAAAATCTACAGGTAGGCACTTTGCAAAAAACACCTCTGTTTTCCTTCACCAATTTGGCTGTGTCCACGTTGCGCTTTGGGGCGTTTCCTGTCGCGGGCGCTAGGCCTACCCACACAAGTGAGGTATCATTTGTATCGGGAGACATGGGGGAACGCTGGGTGGAAGGAAATTCGTGGCTCCTCTCAGATTCCAGAACTTTCTGCCACAGAAATGTGAGGAACATGTGTTTTTTTAGCCACATTTTGAGGTTTGCAAAGGATTCTGGGTAACAGAACCGGGTCCGAGCCACACAAGTCACCCCATCTTGGATTCCCCTAGGTCTCTAGTTTTCAGAAATGCACAGGTTCGGTAGGTTTCCCTAGGTGGCGGCTGAGCTACAGGCCAAAATCTACAGGTAGGCACTTTGCAAAAAACACCTCTGTTTTCCTTCACCAATTTGGCTGTGTCCACGTTGCGCTTTGGGGCGTTTCCTGTCGCGGGCGCTAGGCCTACCCACACAAGTGAGGTATCATTTTTATCGGGAGACGTGGGGGAACGCTGGGTGGAAGGAAATTCGTGGCTCCTCTCAGATTCCAGAACTTTCTGCCACAGAAATGTGAGGAACATGTGTTTTTTTAGCCACATTTTGAGGTTTGCAAAGGATTCTGGGTAACAGAACCTGGTCCGAGCCACACAAGTCACCCCATCTTGGATTCCCCTAGGTCTCTAGTTTTCAGAAATGCACAGGTTTGGTAGGTTTCCCTAGGGGGCGGCTGAGCTACAGGCCAAAATCTACAGGTAGGCACTTTGCAAAAAACACCTCTGTTTTCCTTCACCAATTTGGCTGTGTCCACGTTGCGCTTTGGGGCGTTTCCTGTCGCGGGCGCTAGGCCTACCCACACAAGTGAGGTATCATTTTTATCGGGAGACGTGGGGGAACGCTGGGTGGAAGGAAATTCGTGGCTCCTCTCAGATTCCAGAACTTTCTGCCACAGAAATGTGAGGAACATGTGTTTTTTTAGCCACATTTTGAGGTTTGCAAAGGATTCTGGGTAACAGAACCTGGTCCGAGCCACACAAGTCACCCCATCTTGGATTCCCCTAGGTCTCTAGTTTTCAGAAATGCACAGATTTGGTAGGTTTCCCTAGGTGGCGGCTGAGCTACAGGCCAAAATCTACAGGTAGGCACTTTGCAAAAAACACCTCTGTTTTCCTTCACCAATTTGGCTGTGTCCACGTTGCGCTTTGGGGCGTTTCCTGTCGCGGGCGCTAGGCCTACCCACACAAGTGAGGTATCATTTTTATCGGGAGACATGGGGGAACGCTGGGTGGAAGGAAATTCGTGGCTCCTCTCAGATTCCAGAACTTTCTGCCACAGAAATGTGAGGAACATGTGTTTTTTTAGCCACATTTTGAGGTTTGCAAAGGATTCTGGGTAACAGAACCTGGTCCGAGCCACACAAGTCACCCCATCTTGGATTCCCCTAGGTCTCTAGTTTTCAGAAATGCACAGGTTTGGTAGGTTTCCCTAGGTGGCGGCTGAGCTACCGGCCAAAATCTACAGGTAGGCACTTTGCAAAAAACACCTCTGTTTTCCTTCACCAATTTGGCTGTGTCCACGTTGCGCTTTGGGGCATTTCCTGTCGCGGGCGCTAGGCCTACCCACACAAGTGAGGTATCATTTTTATCGGGAGACGTGGGGGAACGCTGGGTGGAAGGAAATTCGTGGCTCCTCTCAGATTCCAGAACTTTCTGCCACAGAAATGTGAGGAACATGTGTTTTTTTAGCCACATTTTGAGGTTTGCAAAGGATTCTGGGTAACAGAACCTGGTCCGAGCCACACAAGTCACCCCATCTTGGATTCCCCTAGGTCTCTAGCTTTCAGAAATGCACAGGTTTGGTAGGTTTCCCTAGGTGGCGGCTGAGCTACAGGCCAAAATCTACAGGTAGGCACTTTGCAAAAAACACCTCTGTTTTCCTTCACCAATTTGGCTGTGTCCACGTTGCGCTTTGGGGCGTTTCCTGTCGTGGGCGCTAGGCCTACCCACACAAGTGAGGTATCATTTTTATCGGGAGACGTGGGGGAACGCTGGGTAGAAGGAAATTCGTGGCTCCTCTCAGATTCCAGAACTTTCTGCCACAGAAATGTGAGGAACATGTGTTTTTTTAGCCACATTTTGAGGTTTGCAAAGGATTCTGGGTAACAGAACCTGGTCCGAGCCACACAAGTCACCCCATCTTGGATTCCCCTAGGTCTCTAGTTTTCAGAAATGCACAGGTTTGGTAGGTTTCCCTAGGTGGCGGCTGAGCTACCGGCCAAAATCTACAGGTAGGCACTTTGCAAAAAACACCTCTGTTTTCCTTCACCAATTTGGCTGTGTCCACGTTGCGCTTTGGGGCGTTTCCTGTCGCGGGCGCTAGGCCTACCCACACAAGTGAGGTATCATTTTTATCGGGAGACATGGGGGAACGCTGGGTGGAAGGAAATTCGTGGCTCCTCTCAGATTCCAGAACTTTCTGCCACAGAAATGTGAGGAACATGTGTTTTTTTAGCCACATTTTGAGGTTTGCAAAGGATTCTGGGTAACAGAACCTGGTCCGAGCCACACAAGTCACCCCATCTTGGATTCCCCTAGGTCTCTAGTTTTCAGAAATGCACAGGTTTGGTAGGTTTCCCTAGGTGGCGGCTGAGCTACCGGCCAAAATCTACAGGTAGGCACTTTGCAAAAAACACCTCTCTTTTCCTTCACCAATTTGGCTGTGTCCACGTTGCGCTTTGGGGCGTTTCCTGTCGCGGGCGCTAGGCCTACCCACACAAGTGAGGTATCATTTTTATCGGGAGACGTGGGGGAACGCTGGGTGGAAGGAAATTCGTGGCTCCTCTCAGATTCCAGAACTTTCTGCCACAGAAATGTGAGGAACATGTGTTTTTTTAGCCACATTTTGAGGTTTGCAAAGGATTCTGGGTAACAGAACCTGGTCCGAGCCACACAAGTCACCCCATCTTGGATTCCCCTAGGTCTCTAGCTTTCAGAAATGCACAGGTTTGGTAGGTTTCCCTAGGTGGCGGCTGAGCTACAGGCCAAAATCTACAGGTAGGCACTTTGCAAAAAACACCTCTGTTTTCCTTCACCAATTTGGCTGTGTCCACGTTGCGCTTTGGGGCGTTTCCTGTCGTGGGCGCTAGGCCTACCCACACAAGTGAGGTATCATTTTTATCGGGAGACGTGGGGGAACGCTGGGTAGAAGGAAATTCGTGGCTCCTCTCAGATTCCAGAACTTTCTGCCACAGAAATGTGAGGAACATGTGTTTTTTTAGCCACATTTTGAGGTTTGCAAAGGATTCTGGGTAACAGAACCTGGTCCGAGCCACACAAGTCACCCCATCTTGGATTCCCCTAGGTCTCTAGTTTTCAGAAATGCACAGGTTTGGTAGGTTTCCCTAGGTGGCGGCTGAGCTACAGGACAAAATCTACAGGTAGGCACTTTGCAAAAAACACCTCTGTTTTCCTTCACCAATTTGGCTGTGTCCACGTTGCGCTTTGGGGCGTTTCCTGTCGCGGGCGCTAGGCCTACCCACACAAGTGAGGTATCATTTTTATCGGGAGACGTGGGGGAACGCTGGGTGGAAGGAAATTCGTGGCTCCTCTCAGATTCCAGAACTTTCTGCCACAGAAATGTGAGGAACATGTGTTTTTTTAGCCACATTTTGAGGTTTGCAAAGGATTCTGGGTAACAGAACCTGGTCCGAGCCACACAAGTCACCCCATCTTGGATTCCCCTAGGTCTCTAGTTTTCAGAAATGCACAGGTTTGGTAGGTTTCCCTAGGTGGCGGCTGAGCTACAGGCCAAAATCTACAGGTAGGCACTTTGCAAAAAACACCTCTGTTTTCCTTCACAAATTGGCTGTGTCCACGTTGCGCTTTGGGGCGTTTCCTGTCGCGGGCGCTAGGCCTACCCACACAAGTGAGGTATCATTTTTATCGGGAGACGTGGGGGAACGCTGGGTGGAAGGAAATTCGTGGCTCCTCTCAGATTCCAGAACTTTCTGCCACAGAAATGTGAGGAACATGTGTTTTTTTAGCCACATTTTGAGGTTTGCAAAGGATTCTGGGTAACAGAACCTGGTCCGAGCCACACAAGTCACCCCATCTTGGATTCCCCTAGGTCTCTAGTTTTCAGAAATGCACAGGTTTGGTAGGTTTCCCTAGGTGGCGGCTGAGCTACAGGCCAAAATCTACAGGTAGGCACTTTGCAAAAAACACCTCTGTTTTCCTTCACCAATTTGGCTGTGTCCACGTTGCGCTTTGGGGCGTTTCCTGTCGCGGGCGCTAGGCCTACCCACACAAGTGAGGTATCATTTTTATCGGGAGACGTGGGGGAACGCTGGGTGGAAGGAAATTCGTGGCTCCTCTCAGATTCCAGAACTTTCTGCCACAGAAATGTGAGGAACATGTGTTTTTTTAGCCACATTTTGAGGTTTGCAAAGGATTCTGGGTAACAGAACCTGGTCCGAGCCACACAAGTCACCCCATCTTGGATTCCCCTAGGTCTCTAGTTTTCAGAAATGCACAGGTTTGGTAGGTTTCCCTAGGTGGCGGCTGAGCTACAGGCCAAAATCTACAGGTAGGCACTTTGCAAAAAACACCTCTGTTTTCCTTCACCAATATGGCTGTGTCCACGTTGCGCTTTGGGGCGTTTCCTGTCGCGGGCGCTAGGCCTACCCACACAAGTGAGGTATCATTTTTATCGGGAGACGTGGGGGAACGCTGGGTGGAAGGAAATTCGTGGCTCCTCTCAGATTCCAGAACTTTCTGCCACAGAAATGTGAGGAACATGTGTTTTTTTAGCCACATTTTGAGGTTTGCAAAGGATTCTGGGTAACAGAACCTGGTCCGAGCCACACAAGTCACCCCATCTTGGATTCCCCTAGGTCTCTAGTTTTCAGAAATGCACAGGTTTGGTAGGTTTCCCTAGGTCGCGGCTGAGCTACAGGCCAAAATCTACAGGTAGGCACTTTGCAAAAAACACCTCTGTTTTCCTTCACCAATTTGGCTGTGTCCACGTTGCGCTTTGGGGCGTTTCCTGTCGCGGGCGCTAGGCCTACCCACACAAGTGAGGTATCATTTTTATCGGGAGACGTGGGGGAACGCTGGGTGGAAGGAAATTCGTGGCTCCTCTCAGATTCCAGAACTTTCTGCCACAGAAATGTGAGGAACATGTGTTTTTTTAGCCACATTTTGAGGTTTGCAAAGGATTCTGGGTAACAGAACCTGGTCCGAGCCACACAAGTCACCCCATCGTGGATTCCCCTAGGTCTCTAGTTTTTAGAAATGCACAGGTTTGGTAGGTTTCCCTAGGTGGCGGCTGAGCTACAGGCCAAAATCTACAGGTAGGCACTTTGCAAAAAACACCTCTGTTTTCCTTCACCAATTTGGCTGTGTCCACGTTGCGCTTTGGGGCGTTTCCTGTCGCGGGCGCTAGGCCTACCCACACAAGTGAGGTATCATTTTTATCGGGAGACGTGGGGGAACGCTGGGTGGAAGGAAATTCGTGCCTCCTCTCAGATTCCAGAACTTTCTGCCACAGAAATGTGAGGAACATGTGTTTTTTTAGCCACATTTTGAGGTTTGCAAAGGATTCTGGGTAACAGAACCTGGTCCGAGCCACACAAGTCACCCCATCTTGGATTCCCCTAGGTCTCTAGTTTTCAGAAATGCACAGATTTGTTAGGTTTCCCTAGGTGGCGGCTGAGCTACAGGCCAAAATCTACAGGTAGGCACTTTGCAAAAAACACCTCTGTTTTCCTTCACCAATTTGGCTGTGTCCACGTTGCGCTTTGGGGCGTTTCCTGTCGCGGGCGCTAGGCCTACCTACACAAGTGAGGTATCATTTTTATCGGGAGACGTGGGGGAACGCTGGGTGGAAGGAAATTCGTGGCTCCTCTCAGATTCCAGAACTTTCTGCCACAGAAATGTGAGGAACATGTGTTTTTTTAGCCACATTTTGAGGTTTGCAAAGGATTCTGGGTAACAGAACCTGGTCCGAGCCACACAAGTCACCCCATCTTGGATTCCCCTAGGTCTCTAGTTTTCAGAAATGCACAGGTTTGGTAGGTTTCCCTAGGTGGCGGCTGAGCTACCGGCCAAAATCTACAGGTAGGCACTTTGCAAAAAACACCTCTGTTTTCATTCACCAATTTGGCTGTGTCCACGTTGCGCTTTGGGGCGTTTCCTGTCGCGGGCGCTAGGCCTACCCACACAAGTGAGGTATCATTTTTATCGGGAGACGTGGGGGAACGCTGGGTGGAAGGAAATTCGTGGCTCCTCTCAGATTCCAGAACTTTCTGCCACAGAAATGTGAGGAACATGTGTTTTTTTAGCCACATTTTGAGGTTTGCAAAGGATTCTGGGTAACAGAACCTGGTCCGAGCCACACAAGTCACCCCATCTTGGATTCCCCTAGGTCTCTAGCTTTCAGAAATGCACAGGTTTGGTAGGTTTCCCTAGGTGGCGGCTGAGCTACAGGCCAAAATCTACAGGTAGGCACTTTGCAAAAAACACCTCTGTTTTCCTTCACCAATTTGGCTGTGTCCACGTTGCGCTTTGGGGTGTTTCCTGTCGTGGGCGCTAGGCCTACCCACACAAGTGAGGTATCATTTTTATCGGGAGACGTGGGGGAACGCTGGGTAGAAGGAAATTCGTGGCTCCTCTCAGATTCCCAGAACTTTCTGCCACAGAAATGTGAGGAACATGTGTTTTTTTAGCCACATTTTGAGGTTTGCAAAGGATTCTGGGTAACAGAACCTGGTCCGAGCCACACAAGTCACCCCATCTTGGATTCCCCTAGGTCTCTAGTTTTCAGAAATGCACAGGTTTGGTAGGTTTCCCTAGGTGGCGGCTGAACTACAGGCCAAAATCTACAGGTAGGCACTTTGCAAAAAACACCTCTGTTTTCCTTCACCAATTTGGCTGTGTCCACGTTGCGCTTTGGGGCGTTTCCTGTCGCGGGCGCTAGGCCTACCCACACAAGTGAGGTATCATTTTTATCGGGAGACGTGGGGGAACGCTGGGTGGAAGGAAATTCGTGGCTCCTCTCAGATTCCAGAACTTTCTGCCACAGAAATGTGAGGAACATGTGTTTTTTTTAGCCACATTTTGAGGTTTGCAAAGGATTCTGGGTAACAGAACCTGGTCCGAGCCACACAAGTCACCCCATCTTGGATTCCCCTAGGTCTCTAGTTTTCAGAAATGCACAGGTTTGGTAGGTTTCCCTAGGTGGCGGCTGAGGTACAGGCCAAAATCTACAGGTAGGCACTTTGCAAAAAACACCTCTGTTTTCCTTCACCAATTTGGCTGTGTCCACGTTGCGCTTTGGGGCGTTTCCTGTCGCGGGCGCTAGGCCTACCCACACAAGTGAGGTATCATTTTTATCGGGAGACATGGGGGGAACGCTGGGTGGAAGGAAATTCGTGGCTCCTCTCAGATTCCAGAACTTTCTGCCACAGAAATGTGAGGAACATGTGTTTTTTTAGCCACATTTTGAGGTTTGCAAAGGATTCTGGGTAACAGAACCTGGTCCGAGCCACACAAGTCACCCCATCTTGGATTCCCCTAGGTCTCTAGTTTTCAGAAATGCACAGGTTTGGTAGGTTTCCCTAGGTGGCGGCTGAGCTACCGGCCAAAATCTACAGGTAGGCACTTTGCAAAAAACACCTCTGTTTTCCTTCACCAATTTGGCTGTGTCCACGTTGCGCTTTGGGGCATTTTCTGTCGCGGGCGCTAGGCCTACCCACACAAGTGAGGTATCATTTTTATCGGGAGACGTGGGGGAACGCTGGGTGGAAGGAAATTCGTGGCTCCTCTCAGATTCCAGAACTTTCTGCCACAGAAATGTGAGGAACATGTGTTTTTTTAGCCACATTTTGAGGTTTGCAAAGGATTCTGGGTAACAGAACCTGGTCCGAGCCACACAAGTCACCCCATCTTGGATTCCCCTAGGTCTCTAGCTTTCAGAAATGCACAGGTTTGGTAGGTTTCCCTAGGTGGCGGCTGAGCTACAGGCCAAAATCTACAGGTAGGCACTTTGCAAAAAACACCTCTGTTTTCCTTCACCAATTTGGCTGTGTCCACGTTGCGCTTTGGGGCGTTTCCTGTCGTGGGCGCTAGGCCTACCCACACAAGTGAGGTATCATTTTTATCGGGAGACGTGGGGGGAACGCTGGGTAGAAGGAAATTCGTGGCTCCTCTCAGATTCCAGAACTTTCTGCCACAGAAATGTGAGGAACATGTGTTTTTTTAGCCACATTTTGAGGTTTGCAAAGGATTCTGGGTAACAGAACCTGGTCCGAGCCACACAAGTCACCCCATCTTGGATTCCCCTAGGTCTCTAGTTTCAGAAATGCACAGGTTTGGTAGGTTTCCCTAGGTGGCGGCTGAGCTACCGGCCAAAATCTACAGGTAGGCACTTTGCAAAAAACACCTCTGTTTTCCTTCACCAATTTGGCTGTGTCCACGTTGCGCTTTGGGGCGTTTCCTGTCGCGGGCGCTAGGCCTACCCACACAAGTGAGGTATCATTTTTATCGGGAGACATGGGGGAACGCTGGGTGGAAGGAAATTCGTGGCTCCTCTCAGATTCCAGAACTTTCTGCCACAGAAATGTGAGGAACATGTGTTTTTTTAGCCACATTTTGAGGTTTGCAAAGGATTCTGGGTAACAGAACCTGGTCCGAGCCACACAAGTCACCCCATCTTGGATTCCCCTAGGTCTCTAGTTTTCAGAAATGCACAGGTTTGGTAGGTTTCCCTAGGTGGCGGCTGAGCTACCGGCCAAAATCTACAGGTAGGCACTTTGCAAAAAACACCTCTGTTTTCCTTCACCAATTTGGCTGTGTCCACGTTGCGCTTTGGGGGCGTTTCCTGTCGCGGGCGCTAGGCCTACCCACACAAGTGAGGTATCATTTTTATCGGGAGACGTGGGGGAACGCTGGGTGGAAGGAAATTCGTGGCTCCTCTCAGATTCCAGAACTTTCTGCCACAGAAATGTGAGGAACATGTGTTTTTTTAGCCACATTTTGAGGTTTGCAAAGGATTCTGGGTAACAGAACCTGGTCCGAGCCACACAAGTCACCCCATCTTGGATTCCCCTAGGTCTCTAGCTTTCAGAAATGCACAGGTTTGGTAGGTTTCCCTAGGTGGCGGCTGAGCTACAGGCCAAAATCTACAGGTAGGCACTTTGCAAAAAACACCTCTGTTTTCCTTCACCAATTTGGCTGTGTCCACGTTGCGCTTTGGGGCGTTTCCTGTCGTGGGCGCTAGGCCTACCCACACAAGTGAGGTATCATTTTTATCGGGAGACGTGGGGGAACGCTGGGTAGAAGGAAATTCGTGGCTCCTCTCAGATTCCAGAACTTTCTGCCACAGAAATGTGAGGAACATGTGTTTTTTTAGCCACATTTTGAGGTTTGCAAAGGATTCTGGGTAACAGAACCTGGTCCGAGCCACACAAGTCACCCCATCTTGGATTCCCCTAGGTCTCTAGTTTTCAGAAATGCACAGGTTTGGTAGGTTTCCCTAGGTGGCGGCTGAGCTACAGGACAAAATCTACAGGTAGGGCACTTTGCAAAAAACACCTCTGTTTTCCTTCACCAATTTGGCTGTGTCCACGTTGCGCTCTGGGGCGTTTCCTGTCGCGGGCGCTAGGCCTACCCACACAAGTGAGGTATCATTTTTATCGGGAGACGTGGGGGAACGCTGGGTGGAAGGAAATTCGTGGCTCCTCTCAGATTCCAGAACTTTCTGCCACAGAAATGTGAGGAACATGTGTTTTTTTAGCCACATTTTGAGGTTTGCAAAGGATTCTGGGTAACAGAACCTGGTCCGAGCCACACAAGTCACCCCATCTTGGATTCCCCTAGGTCTCTAGTTTTCAGAAATGCATAGGTTTGGTAGGTTTCCCTAGGTGGCGGCTGAGCTACCGGCCAAAATCTACAGGTAGGCACTTTGCAAAAAACACCTCTGTTTTCCTTCACCAATTTGGCTGTGTCCACGTTGCGCTTTGGGGCGTTTCCTGTCGCGGGCGCTAGGCCTACCCACACAAGTGAGGTATCATTTTTATCGGGAGACGTGGGGGAACGCTGGGTGGAAGGAAATTCGTGGCTCCTCTCAGATTCCAGAACTTTCTGCCACAGAAATGTGAGGAACATGTGTTTTTTTAGCCACATTTTGAGGTTTGCAAAGGATTCTGGGTAACAGAACCTGGTCCGAGCCACACAAGTCACCCCATCTTGGATTCCCCTAGGTCTCTAGTTTTCAGAAATGCACAGATTTGGTAGGTTTCCCTAGGTGGCGGCTGAGCTACAGGCCAAAATCTACAGGTAGGCACTTTGCAAAAAACACCTCTGTTTTCCTTCACCAATTTGGCTGTGTCCACGTTGCGCTTTGGGGCGTTTCCTGTCGCGGGCGCTAGGCCTACCCACACAAGTGAGGTATCATTTGTATCGGGAGACATGGGGGAACGCTGGGTGGAAGGAAATTCGTGGCTCCTCTCAGATTCCAGAACTTTCTGCCACAGAAATGTGAGGAACATGTGTTTTTTTAGCCACATTTTGAGGTTTGCAAAGGATTCTGGGTAACAGAACCGGGTCCGAGCCACACAAGTCACCCCATCTTGGATTCCCCTAGGTCTCTAGTTTTCAGAATGCACAGGTTCGGTAGGTTTCCCTAGGTGGGCGGCTGAGCTACAGGCCAAAATCTACAGGTAGGCACTTTGCAAAAAACACCTCTGTTTTCCTTCACCAATTTGGCTGTGTCCACGTTGCGCTTTGGGGCGTTTCCTGTCGCGGGCGCTAGGCCTACCCACACAAGTGAGGTATCATTTTTATCGGGAGACGTGGGGGAACGCTGGTGGAAGGAAATTCGTGGCTCCTCTCAGATTCCAGAACTTTCTGCCACAGAAATGTGAGGAACATGTGTTTTTTTAGCCACATTTTGAGGTTTGCAAAGGATTCTGGGTAACAGAACCTGGTCCGAGCCACACAAGTCACCCCATCTTGGATTCCCCTAGGTCTCTAGTTTTCAGAAATGCACAGGTTTGGTAGGTTTCCCTAGGGGGCGGCTGAGCTACAGGCCAAAATCTACAGGTAGGCACTTTGCAAAAAAACACCTCTGTTTTCCTTCACCAATTTGGCTGTGTCCACGTTGCGCTTTGGGGCGTTTCCTGTCGCGGGCGCTAGGCCTACCCACACAAGTGAGGTATCATTTTTATCGGAGACGTGGGGGAACGCTGGGTGGAAGGAAATTCGTGGCTCCTCTCAGATTCCAGAACTTTCTGCCACAGAAATGTGAGGAACATGTGTTTTTTTAGCCACATTTTGAGGTTTGCAAAGGATTCTGGGTAACAGAACCTGGTCCGAGCCACACAAGTCACCCCATCTTGGATTCCCCTAGGTCTCTAGTTTTCAGAAATGCACAGATTTGGTAGGTTTCCCTAGGTGGCGGCTGAGCTACAGGCCAAAATCTACAGGTAGGCACTTTGCAAAAAACACCTCTGTTTTCCTTCACCAATTTGGCTGTGTCCACGTTGCGCTTTGGGGCGTTTCCTGTCGCGGGCGCTAGGCCTACCCACACAAGTGAGGTATCATTTTTATCGGGAGACATGGGGGAACGCTGGGTGGAAGGAAATTCGTGGCTCCTCTCAGATTCCAGAACTTTCTGCCACAGAAATGTGAGGAACATGTGTTTTTTTAGCCACATTTTGAGGTTTGCAAAGGATTCTGGGTAACAGAACCTGGTCCGAGCCACACAAGTCACCCCATCTTGGATTCCCCTAGGTCTCTAGTTTTCAGAAATGCACAGGTTTGGTAGGTTTCCCTAGGTGGCGGCTGAGCTACCGGCCAAAATCTACAGGTAGGCACTTTGCAAAAAACACCTCTGTTTTCCTTCACCAATTTGGCTGTGTCCACGTTGCGCTTTGGGGCATTTCCTGTCGCGGGCGCTAGGCCTACCCACACAAGTGAGGTATCATTTTTATCGGGAGACGTGGGGGAACGCTGGGTGGAAGGAAATTCGTGGCTCCTCTCAGATTCCAGAACTTTCTGCCACAGAAATGTGAGGAACATGTGTTTTTTTAGCCACATTTTGAGGTTTGCAAAGGATTCTGGGTAACAGAACCTGGTCCGAGCCACACAAGTCACCCCATCTTGGATTCCCCTAGGTCTCTAGCTTTCAGAAATGCACAGGTTTGGTAGGTTTCCCTAGGTGGCGGCTGAGCTACAGGCCAAAATCTACAGGTAGGCACTTTGCAAAAAACACCTCTGTTTTCCTTCACCAATTTGGCTGTGTCCACGTTGCGCTTTGGGGCGTTTCCTGTCGTGGGCGCTAGGCCTACCCACACAAGTGAGGTATCATTTTTATCGGGAGACGTGGGGGAACGCTGGGTAGAAGGAAATTCGTGGCTCCTCTCAGATTCCAGAACTTTCTGCCACAGAAATGTGAGGAACATGTGTTTTTTTAGCCACATTTTGAGGTTTGCAAAGGATTCTGGGTAACAGAACCTGGTCCGAGCCACACAAGTCACCCCATCTTGGATTCCCCTAGGTCTCTAGTTTTCAGAAATGCACAGGTTTGGTAGGTTTCCCTAGGTGGCGGCTGAGCTACCGGCCAAAATCTACAGGTAGGCACTTTGCAAAAAACACCTCTGTTTTCCTTCACCAATTTGGCTGTGTCCACGTTGCGCTTTGGGGCGTTTCCTGTCGCGGGCGCTAGGCCTACCCACACAAGTGAGGTATCATTTTTATCGGGAGACATGGGGGAACGCTGGGTGGAAGGAAATTCGTGGCTCCTCTCAGATTCCAGAACTTTCTGCCACAGAAATGTGAGGAACATGTGTTTTTTTAGCCACATTTTGAGGTTTGCAAAGGATTCTGGGTAACAGAACCTGGTCCGAGCCACACAAGTCACCCCATCTTGGATTCCCCTAGGTCTCTAGTTTTCAGAAATGCACAGGTTTGGTAGGTTTCCCTAGGTGGCGGCTGAGCTACCGGCCAAAATCTACAGGTAGGCACTTTGCAAAAAACACCTCTCTTTTCCTTCACCAATTTGGCTGTGTCCACGTTGCGCTTTGGGGCGTTTCCTGTCGCGGGCGCTAGGCCTACCCACACAAGTGAGGTATCATTTTTATCGGGAGACGTGGGGGAACGCTGGGTGGAAGGAAATTCGTGGCTCCTCTCAGATTCCAGAACTTTCTGCCACAGAAATGTGAGGAACATGTGTTTTTTTAGCCACATTTTGAGGTTTGCAAAGGATTCTGGGTAACAGAACCTGGTCCGAGCCACACAAGTCACCCCATCTTGGATTCCCCTAGGTCTCTAGCTTTCAGAAATGCACAGGTTTGGTAGGTTTCCCTAGGTGGCGGCTGAGCTACAGGCCAAAATCTACAGGTAGGCACTTTGCAAAAAACACCTCTGTTTTCCTTCACCAATTTGGCTGTGTCCACGTTGCGCTTTGGGGCGTTTCCTGTCGTGGGCGCTAGGCCTACCCACACAAGTGAGGTATCATTTTTATCGGGAGACGTGGGGGAACGCTGGGTAGAAGGAAATTCGTGGCTCCTCTCAGATTCCAGAACTTTCTGCCACAGAAATGTGAGGAACATGTGTTTTTTTAGCCACATTTTGAGGTTTGCAAAGGATTCTGGGTAACAGAACCTGGTCCGAGCCACACAAGTCACCCCATCTTGGATTCCCCTAGGTCTCTAGTTTTCAGAAATGCACAGGTTTGGTAGGTTTCCCTAGGTGGCGGCTGAGCTACAGGACAAAATCTACAGGTAGGCACTTTGCAAAAAACACCTCTGTTTTCCTTCACCAATTTGGCTGTGTCCACGTTGCGCTTTGGGGCGTTTCCTGTCGCGGGCGCTAGGCCTACCCACACAAGTGAGGTATCATTTTTATCGGGAGACGTGGGGGAACGCTGGGTGGAAGGAAATTCGTGGCTCCTCTCAGATTCCAGAACTTTCTGCCACAGAAATGTGAGGAACATGTGTTTTTTTAGCCACATTTTGAGGTTTGCAAAGGATTCTGGGTAACAGAACCTGGTCCGAGCCACACAAGTCACCCCATCTTGGATTCCCCTAGGTCTCTAGTTTTCAGAAATGCACAGGTTTGGTAGGTTTCCCTAGGTGGCGGCTGAGCTACAGGCCAAAATCTACAGGTAGGCACTTTGCAAAAAACACCTCTGTTTTCCTTCACAAATTGGCTGTGTCCACGTTGCGCTTTGGGGCGTTTCCTGTCGCGGGCGCTAGGCCTACCCACACAAGTGAGGTATCATTTTTATCGGGAGACGTGGGGGAACGCTGGGTGGAAGGAAATTCGTGGCTCCTCTCAGATTCCAGAACTTTCTGCCACAGAAATGTGAGGAACATGTGTTTTTTTAGCCACATTTTGAGGTTTGCAAAGGATTCTGGGTAACAGAACCTGGTCCGAGCCACACAAGTCACCCCATCTTGGATTCCCCTAGGTCTCTAGTTTTCAGAAATGCACAGGTTTGGTAGGTTTCCCTAGGTGGCGGCTGAGCTACAGGCCAAAATCTACAGGTAGGCACTTTGCAAAAAACACCTCTGTTTTCCTTCACCAATTTGGCTGTGTCCACGTTGCGCTTTGGGGCGTTTCCTGTCGCGGGCGCTAGGCCTACCCACACAAGTGAGGTATCATTTTTATCGGGAGACGTGGGGGAACGCTGGGTGGAAGGAAATTCGTGGCTCCTCTCAGATTCCAGAACTTTCTGCCACAGAAATGTGAGGAACATGTGTTTTTTTAGCCACATTTTGAGGTTTGCAAAGGATTCTGGGTAACAGAACCTGGTCCGAGCCACACAAGTCACCCCATCTTGGATTCCCCTAGGTCTCTAGTTTTCAGAAATGCACAGGTTTGGTAGGTTTCCCTAGGTGGCGGCTGAGCTACAGGCCAAAATCTACAGGTAGGCACTTTGCAAAAAACACCTCTGTTTTCCTTCACCAATATGGCTGTGTCCACGTTGCGCTTTGGGGCGTTTCCTGTCGCGGGCGCTAGGCCTACCCACACAAGTGAGGTATCATTTTTATCGGGAGACGTGGGGGAACGCTGGGTGGAAGGAAATTCGTGGCTCCTCTCAGATTCCAGAACTTTCTGCCACAGAAATGTGAGGAACATGTGTTTTTTTAGCCACATTTTGAGGTTTGCAAAGGATTCTGGGTAACAGAACCTGGTCCGAGCCACACAAGTCACCCCATCTTGGATTCCCCTAGGTCTCTAGTTTTCAGAAATGCACAGGTTTGGTAGGTTTCCCTAGGTCGCGGCTGAGCTACAGGCCAAAATCTACAGGTAGGCACTTTGCAAAAAACACCTCTGTTTTCCTTCACCAATTTGGCTGTGTCCACGTTGCGCTTTGGGGCGTTTCCTGTCGCGGGCGCTAGGCCTACCCACACAAGTGAGGTATCATTTTTATCGGGAGACGTGGGGGAACGCTGGGTGGAAGGAAATTCGTGGCTCCTCTCAGATTCCAGAACTTTCTGCCACAGAAATGTGAGGAACATGTGTTTTTTTAGCCACATTTTGAGGTTTGCAAAGGATTCTGGGTAACAGAACCTGGTCCGAGCCACACAAGTCACCCCATCGTGGATTCCCCTAGGTCTCTAGTTTTTAGAAATGCACAGGTTTGGTAGGTTTCCCTAGGTGGCGGCTGAGCTACAGGCCAAAATCTACAGGTAGGCACTTTGCAAAAAACACCTCTGTTTTCCTTCACCAATTTGGCTGTGTCCACGTTGCGCTTTGGGGCGTTTCCTGTCGCGGGCGCTAGGCCTACCCACACAAGTGAGGTATCATTTTTATCGGGAGACGTGGGGGAACGCTGGGTGGAAGGAAATTCGTGCCTCCTCTCAGATTCCAGAACTTTCTGCCACAGAAATGTGAGGAACATGTGTTTTTTTAGCCACATTTTGAGGTTTGCAAAGGATTCTGGGTAACAGAACCTGGTCCGAGCCACACAAGTCACCCCATCTTGGATTCCCCTAGGTCTCTAGTTTTCAGAAATGCACAGATTTGTTAGGTTTCCCTAGGTGGCGGCTGAGCTACAGGCCAAAATCTACAGGTAGGCACTTTGCAAAAAACACCTCTGTTTTCCTTCACCAATTTGGCTGTGTCCACGTTGCGCTTTGGGGCGTTTCCTGTCGCGGGCGCTAGGCCTACCTACACAAGTGAGGTATCATTTTTATCGGGAGACGTGGGGGAACGCTGGGTGGAAGGAAATTCGTGGCTCCTCTCAGATTCCAGAACTTTCTGCCACAGAAATGTGAGGAACATGTGTTTTTTTAGCCACATTTTGAGGTTTGCAAAGGATTCTGGGTAACAGAACCTGGTCCGAGCCACACAAGTCACCCCATCTTGGATTCCCCTAGGTCTCTAGTTTTCAGAAATGCACAGGTTTGGTAGGTTTCCCTAGGTGGCGGCTGAGCTACCGGCCAAAATCTACAGGTAGGCACTTTGCAAAAAACACCTCTGTTTTCATTCACCAATTTGGCTGTGTCCACGTTGCGCTTTGGGGCGTTTCCTGTCGCGGGCGCTAGGCCTACCCACACAAGTGAGGTATCATTTTTATCGGGAGACGTGGGGGAACGCTGGGTGGAAGGAAATTCGTGGCTCCTCTCAGATTCCAGAACTTTCTGCCACAGAAATGTGAGGAACATGTGTTTTTTTAGCCACATTTTGAGGTTTGCAAAGGATTCTGGGTAACAGAACCTGGTCCGAGCCACACAAGTCACCCCATCTTGGATTCCCCTAGGTCTCTAGCTTTCAGAAATGCACAGGTTTGGTAGGTTTCCCTAGGTGGCGGCTGAGCTACAGGCCAAAATCTACAGGTAGGCACTTTGCAAAAAACACCTCTGTTTTCCTTCACCAATTTGGCTGTGTCCACGTTGCGCTTTGGGGTGTTTCCTGTCGTGGGCGCTAGGCCTACCCACACAAGTGAGGTATCATTTTTATCGGGAGACGTGGGGGAACGCTGGGTAGAAGGAAATTCGTGGCTCCTCTCAGATTCCAGAACTTTCTGCCACAGAAATGTGAGGAACATGTGTTTTTTTAGCCACATTTTGAGGTTTGCAAAGGATTCTGGGTAACAGAACCTGGTCCGAGCCACACAAGTCACCCCATCTTGGATTCCCCTAGGTCTCTAGTTTTCAGAAATGCACAGGTTTGGTAGGTTTCCCTAGGTGGCGGCTGAACTACAGGCCAAAATCTACAGGTAGGCACTTTGCAAAAAACACCTCTGTTTTCCTTCACCAATTTGGCTGTGTCCACGTTGCGCTTTGGGGCGTTTCCTGTCGCGGGCGCTAGGCCTACCCACACAAGTGAGGTATCATTTTTATCGGGAGACGTGGGGGAACGCTGGGTGGAAGGAAATTCGTGGCTCCTCTCAGATTCCAGAACTTTCTGCCACAGAAATGTGAGGAACATGTGTTTTTTTAGCCACATTTTGAGGTTTGCAAAGGATTCTGGGTAACAGAACCTGGTCCGAGCCACACAAGTCACCCCATCTTGGATTCCCCTAGGTCTCTAGTTTTCAGAAATGCACAGGTTTGGTAGGTTTCCCTAGGTGGCGGCTGAGGTACAGGCCAAAATCTACAGGTAGGCACTTTGCAAAAAACACCTCTGTTTTCCTTCACCAATTTGACTGTGTCCACGTTGCGCTTTGGGGCGTTTCCTGTCGCGGGCGCTAGGCCTACCCACACAAGTGAGGTATCATTTTTATCGGGAGACGTGGGGGAACGCTGGGTGGAAGGAAATTCGTGGCTCCTCTCAGATTCCAGAACTTTCTGCCACAGAAATGTGAGGAACATGTGTTTTTTTAGCCACATTTTGAGGTTTGCAAAGGATTCTGGGTAACAGAACCTGGTCCGAGCCACACAAGTCACCCCATCTTGGATTCCCCTAGGTCTCTAGTTTTCAGAAATGCACAGGTTTGGGAGGTTTCCCTAGGTGGCGGCTGAGCTACAGGACAAAATCTACAGGTAGGCACTTTGCAAAAAACACCTCTGTTTTCCTTCACCAATTTGGCTGTGTCCACGTTGCGCTTTGGGGCGTTTCCTGTCGCGGGCGCTAGGCCTACCCACACAAGTGAGGTATAATTTTTATCGGGAGACGTGGGGGAACGCTGGGTGGAAGGAAATTCGTGGCTCCTCTCAGATTCCAGAACTTTCTGCCACAGAAATGTGAGGAACATGTGTTTTTTTAGCCACATTTTGAGGTTTGCAAAGGATTCTGGGTAACAGAACCTGGTCCGAGCCACACAAGTCACCCCATCTTGGATTCCCCTAGGTCTCTAGTTTTCAGAAATGCACAGGTTTGGTAGGTTTTCCTAGGTGGCGGCTGAGCTACAGGCCAAAATCTACAGGTAGGCACTTTGCAAAAAACACCTCTGTTTTCCTTCACCAATTTGGCTGTGTCCACGTTGCGCTTTGGGGCGATTCCTGTCGCGGGCGCTAGGCCTACCCACACAAGTGAGGTATCATTTTTATCGGGAGACGTGGGGGAACGCTGGGTGGAAGGAAATTCATGACTCCTCTCAGATTCCAGAACTTTCTGCCACAGAAATGTGAGGAACATGTGTTTTTTTAGCCACATTTTGAGGTTTGCAAAGGATTCTGGGTAACAGAACCTGGTCCGAGCCACACAAGTCACCCCATCTTGGATTCCCCTAGGTCTCTAGTTTTCAGAAATGCACAGGTTTGGTAGGTTTCCCTAGGTGGCGGCTGAGCTACAGGCCAAAATCTACAGGTAGGCACTTTGCAAAAAACACCTCTGTTTTCCTTCACCAATTTGGCTGTGTCCACGTTGCGCTTTGGGGCGTTTCCTGTCGCGGGCGCTAGGCCTACCCACACAAGTGAGGTATCATTTTTATCGGGAGACATGGGGGAACGCTGGGTGGAAGGAAATTAGTGGCTCCTCTCAGATTCCAGAACTTTCTGCCACAGAAATTTGAGGAACATGTGTTTTTTTAGCCACATTTTGAGGTTTGCAAAGGATTCTGGGTAACAGAACCTGGTCCGAGCCACACAAGTCACCCCATCTTGGATTCCCCTAGGTCTCTAGTTTTCAGAAAGGCACAGGTTTGGTAGGTTTCCCTAGGTGGCGGCTTAGCTACAGGCCAAAATCTACAGGTAGGCACTTTGCAAAAAACACCTCTGTTTTCCTTCACCAATTTGGCTGTGTCCACGTTGCGCTTTGGGGCGTTTCCTGTCGCGGGCGCTAGGCCTACCCACACAAGTGAGGTATCATTTTTATCGGGAGACGTGGGGGAACGCTGGGTGGAAGGAAATTCGTGGCTCCTCTCAGATTCCAGAACTTTCTGCCACAGAAATGTGAGGAACATGTTTTTTTTTAACCACATTTTGAGGTTTGCAAAGGATTCTGGGTAACAGAACCTGGTCCGAGCCACACAAGTCACCCCATCTTGGATTCCTCTAGGTCTCTAGTTTTCAGAAATGCACAGGTTTGGTAGGTTTCCCTAGGTGGCGGCTGAGCTACAGGCCAAAATCTACAGGTAGGCACTTTGCAAAAAACACCTCTGTTTTCCTTCACCAATTTGGCTGTGCCCACGTTGCGCTTTGGGGCGTTTCCTGTCGCGGGCGCTAGGCCTACCCACACAAGTGAGGTATCATTTTTATCAGGAGACGTGGGGGAACGCTGGGTGGAAGGAAATTAGTGGCTCCTCTCAGATTCCAGAACTTTCTGCCACAGAAATGTGAGGAACATGTGTTTTTTTAGCCACATTTTGAGGTTTGCAAAGGATTCTGGGTAACAGAACCTGGTCCGAGCCACACAAGTCACCCCATCTTGGATTCCCCTAGGTCTCTAGTTTTCAGAAATGGACAGGTTTGGTAGGTTTCCCTAGGTGGCGGCTGAGCTACAGGCCAAAATCTACAGGTAGGCACTTTGCAAAAAACACCTCTGTTTTCCTTCACCAATTTGGCTGTGTCCACGTTGCGCTTTGGGGCGTTTCCTGTCGCGGGCGCCTGGCCTACCCACACAAGTGAGGTATCATTTTTATCGGGAGACATGGGGGAACGCTGGGTGGAAGGAAATTCGTGGCTCCTCTCAGATTCCAGAACTTTCTGACACAGAAATGTGAGGAACATGTTTTTTTTTAACCACATTTTGAGGTTTGCAAAGGATTCTGGGTAACAGAACCTGGTCCGAGCCACACAAGTCACCCCATCTTGGATTCCCCTAGGTCTCTAGTTTTCAGAAATGCACAGATTTGTTAGGTTTCCCTAGGTGGCGGCTGAGCTACAGGCCAAAATCTACAGGTAGGCACTTTGCAAAAAACACCTCTGTTTTCCTTCACCAATTTGGCTGTGTCCACGTTGCGCTTTGGGGCGTTTCCTGTCGCGGGCGCTAGGCCTACCCACACAAGTGAGGTATCATTTTTATCGGGAGACGTGGGGGAACGCTGGGTAGAAGGAAATTCGTGGCTCCTCTCAGATTCCAGAACTTTCTGCCACAGAAATGTGAGGAACATGTGTTTTTTAGCCACATTTTGAGGTTTGCAAAGGATTCTGGGTAACAGAACCTGGTCCGAGCCACACAAGTCACCCCATCTTGGATTCCCCTAGGTCTCTAGTTTTCAGAAATGCACAGGTTTGGTAGGTTTCCCTAGGTGGCGGCTGAGCTACCGGCCAAAATCTACAGGTAGGCACTTTGCAAAAAACACCTCTGTTTTCCTTCACCAATTTGGCTGTGTCCACGTTGCGCTTTGGGGCGTTTCCTGTCGCGGGCGCTAGGCCTACCCACACAAGTGAGGTATCATTTTTATCGGGAGACGTGGGGGAACGCTGGGTGGAAGGAAATTCGTGGCTCCTCTCAGATTCCAGAACTTTCTGACACAGAAATGTGAGGAACATGTGTTTTTTTAGCCACATTTTGAGGTTTGCAAAGGATTCTGGGTAACAGAACCTGGTCCGAGCCACACAAGTCACCCCATCTTGGATTCCCCTAGGTCTCTAGCTTTCAGAAATGCACAGGTTTGGTAGGTTTCCCTAGGTGGCGGCTGAGCTACAGTCCAAAATCTACAGGTAGGCACTTTGCAAAAAACACCTCTGTTTTCCTTCACCAATTTGGCTGTGTCCACGTTGCGCTTTGGGGTGTTTCCTGTCGTGGGCGCTAGGCCTACCCACACAAGTGAGGTATCATTTTTATCGGGAGACGTGGGGGAACGCTGGGTAGAAGGAAATTCGTGGCTCCTCTCAGATTCCAGAACTTTCTGCCACAGAAATGTGAGGAACATGTGTTTTTTTTGCCACATTTTGAGGTTTGCAAAGGATTCTGGGTAACAGAACCTGGTCCGAGCCACACAAGTCACCCCATCTTGGATTCCCCTAGGTGTCTAGTTTTCAGAAATGCACAGATTTGGTAGGTTTCCCTAGGTAGCGGCTGAGCTACCGGCCAAAATCTACAGGTAGGCACTTTGCAAAAAACACCTCTGTTTTCCTTCACCAATTTGGCTGTGTCCACGTTGCGCTTTGGGGCATTTCCTGTCGCGGGCGCTAGGCCTACCCACACAAGTGAGGTATCATTTTTATCGGGAGACGTGGGGGAACGCTGGGTGGAAGGAAATTCGTGGCTCCTCTCAGATTCCAGAACTTTCTGCCACAGAAATATGAGGAACATGTGTTTTTTTAGCCACATTTTGAGGTTTGCAAAGGATTCTGGGTAACAGAACCTGGTCCGAGCCACACAAGTCACCCCATCTTGGATTCCCCTAGGTATCTAGCTTTCAGAAATGCACAGGTTTGGTAGGTTTCCCTAGGTGGCGGCTGAGCTACAGGCCAAAATCTACAGGTAGGCACTTTGCAAAAAACACCTCTGTTTTCCTTCACCAATTTGGCTGTGTCCACGTTGCGCTTTGGGGCGTTTCCTGTCGTGGGCGCTAGGCCTACCCACACAAGTGAGGTATCATTTTTATCGGGAGACGTGGGGGAACGCTGGGTAGAAGGAAATTCGTGGCTCCTCTCAGATTCCAGAACTTTCTGCCACAGAAATGTGAGGAACATGTGTATTTTTAGCCACATTTTGAGGTTTGCAAAGGATTCTGGGTAACAGAACCTGGTCCGAGCCACACAAGTCACCCCATCTTGGATTCCCCTAGGTCTCTAGTTTTCAGAAATGCACAGGTTTGGTAGGTTTCCCTAGGTGGCGGCTGAGCTACAGGCCAAAATCTACAGGTAGGCACTTTGCAAAAAACACCTCTGTTTTCCTTCACCAATTTGTCTGTGTCCACGTTGCGCTTTGGGGCGTTTCCTGTCGCGGGCGCTAGACCTACCCACACAAGTGAGGTATCATTTTTATCGGGAGACATGGGGGAACGCTGGGTGGAAAGAAATTTGTGGCTCCTCTCAGATTCCAGAACTTTCTGCCACAGAAATGTGAGGAACATGTGTTTTTTTTAGCCACATTTTGAGGTTTGCAAAGGATTCTGGGTAACAGAACCTGGTCCGAGCCACACAAGTCACCCCATCTTGGATTCCCCTAGGTCTCTAGTTTTCAGAAATGCACAGGTTTGGTAGGTTTCCCTAGGTGGCGGCTGAACTACAGGCCAAAATCTACAGGTAGGCACTTTGCAAAAAACACCTCTGTTTTCCTTCACCAATTTGGCTGTGTCCACGTTGCGCTTTGGGGCGTTTCCTGTCGCGGGCGCTAGGCCTACCCACACAAGTGAGGTATCATTTTTATCGGGAGACGTGGGGGAACGCTGGGTGGAAGGAAATTCGTGGCTCCTCTCAGATTCCAGATCTTTCTGCCACAGAAATGTGAGGAACATGTGTTTTTTTAGCCACATTTTGAGGTTTGCAAAGGATTCTGGGTAACAGAACCTGGTCCGAGCCACACAAGTCACCCCATCTTGGATTCCCCTAGGTCTCTAGTTTTCAGAAATGCACAGGTTTGGTAGGTTTCCCTAGGTGGCGGCTGAGGTACAGGCCAAAATCTACAGGTAGGCACTTTGCAAAAAACACCTCTGTTTTCCTTCACCAATTTGGCTGTGTCCACGTTGCGCTTTGGGGCGTTTCCTGTCGCGGGCGCTAGGCCTACCCACACAAGTGAGGTATCATTTTTATCGGGAGACGTGGGGGAACGCTGGGTAGAAGGAAATTCGTGGCTCCTCTCAGATTCCAGAACTTTCTGCCACAGAAATGTGAGGAACATGTGTTTTTTAGCCACATTTTGAGGTTTGCAAAGGATTCTGGGTAACAGAACCTGGTCCGAGCCACACAAGTCACCCCATCTTGGATTCCCCTAGGTCTCTAGTTTTCAGAAATGCACAGGTTTGGTAGGTTTCCCTAGGTGGCGGCTGAGCTACCGGCCAAAATCTACAGGTAGGCACTTTGCAAAAAACACCTCTGTTTTCCTTCACCAATTTGGCTGTGTCCACGTTGCGCTTTGGGGCGTTTCCTGTCGCGGGCGCTAGGCCTACCCACACAAGTGAGGTATCATTTTTATCGGGAGACGTGGGGGAACGCTGGGTAGAAGGAAATTCGTGGCTCGTCTCAGATTCCAGAACTTTCTGCCACAGAAATGTGAGGAACATGTGTTTTTTAGCCACATTTTGAGGTTTGCAAAGGATTCTGGGTAACAGAACCTGGTCCGAGCCACACAAGTCACCCCATCTTGGATTCCCCTAGGTCTCTAGTTTTCAGAAATGCACAGGTTTGGTAGGTTTCCCTAGGTGGCGGCTGAGCTACCGGCCAAAATCTACAGGTAGGCACTTTGCAAAAAACACCTCTGTTTTCCTTCACCAATTTGGCTGTGTCCACGTTGCGCTTTGGGGCGTTTCCTGTCGCGGGCGCTATGCCTACCCACACAAGTGAGGTATCATTTTTATCGGGAGACGTGGGGGAACGCTGGGTGGAAGGAAATTCGTGGCTCCTCTCAGATTCCAGAACTTTCTGCCACAGAAATGTGAGGAACATGTGTTTTTTTAGCCACATTTTGAGGTTTGCAAAGGATTCTGGGTAACAGAACCTGGTCCGAGCCACACAAGTCACCCCATCTTGGATTCCCCTAGGTCTCTAGCTTTCAGAAATGCACAGGTTTGGTAGGTTTCCCTAGGTGGCGGCTGAGCTACAGTCCAAAATCTACAGGTAGGCACTTTGCAAAAAACACCTCTGTTTTCCTTCACCAATTTGGCTGTGTCCACGTTGCGCTTTGGGGTGTTTCCTGTCGTGGGCGCTAGGCCTACCCACACAAGTGAGGTATCATTTTTATCGGGAGACGTGGGGGAACGCTGGGTAGAAGGAAATTCGTGGCTCCTCTCAGATTCCAGAACTTTCTGCCACAGAAATGTGAGGAACATGTGTTTTTTTTGCCACATTTTGAGGTTTGCAAAGGATTCTGGGTAACAGAACCTGGTCCGAGCCACACAAGTCACCCCATCTTGGATTCCCCTAGGTGTCTAGTTTTCAGAAATGCACAGATTTGGTAGGTTTCCCTAGGTGGCGGCTGAGCTACCGGCCAAAATCTACAGGTAGGCACTTTGCAAAAAACACCTCTGTTTTCCTTCACCAATTTGGCTGTGTCCACGTTGCGCTTTGGGGCATTTCCTGTCGCGGGCGCTAGGCCTACCCACACAAGTGAGGTATCATTTTTATCGGGAGACGTAGGGGAACGCTGGGTGGAAGGAAATTCGTGGCTCCTCTCAGATTCCAGAACTTTCTGCCACAGAAATATGAGGAACATGTGTTTTTTTAGCCACATTTTGAGGTTTGCAAAGGATTCTGGGTAACAGAACCTGGTCCGAGCCACACAAGTCACCCCATCTTGGATTCCCCTAGGTATCTAGCTTTCAGAAATGCACAGGTTTGGTAGGTTTCCCTAGGTGGCGGCTGAGCTACAGGCCAAAATCTACAGGTAGGCACTTTGCAAAAAACACCTCTGTTTTCCTTCACCAATTTGGCTGTGTCCACGTTGCGCTTTGGGGCGTTTCCTGTCGTGGGCGCTAGGCCTACCCACACAAGTGAGGTATCATTTTTATCGGGAGACGTGGGGGAACGCTGGGTAAAAGGAAATTCGTGGCTCCTCTCAGATTCCAGAACTTTCTGCCACAGAAATGTGAGGAACATGTGTATTTTTAGCCACATTTTGAGGTTTGCAAAGGATTCTGGGTAACAGAACCTGGTCCGAGCCACACAAGTCACCCCATCTTGGATTCCCCTAGGTCTCTAGTTTTCAGAAATGCACAGGTTTGGTAGGTTTCCCTAGGTGGCGGCTGAGCTACAGGCCAAAATCTACAGGTAGGCACTTTGCAAAAAACACCTCTGTTTTCCTTCACCAATTTGTCTGTGTCCACGTTGCGCTTTGGGGCGTTTCCTGTCGCGGGCGCTAGACCCACCCACACAAGTGAGGTATCATTTTTATCGGGAGACATGGGGGAACGCTGGGTGGAAAGAAATTTGTGGCTCCTCTCAGATTCCAGAACTTTCTGCCACAGAAATGTGAGGAACATGTGTTTTTTTAGCCACATTTTGAGGTTTGCAAAGGATTCTGGGTAACAGAACCTGGTCCGAGCCACACAAGTCACCCCATCTTGGATTCCCCTAGGTCTCTAGTTTTCAGAAATGCACAGGTTTGGTAGGTTTCCCTAGGTGGCGGCTGAACTACAGGCCAAAATCTACAGGTAGGCACTTTGCAAAAAACACCTCTGTTTTCCTTCACCAATTTGGCTGTGTCCACGTTGCGCTTTGGGGCGTTTCCTGTCGCGGGCGCTAGGCCTACCCACACAAGTGAGGTATCATTTTTATCGGGAGACGTGGGGGAACGCTGGGTGGAAGGAAATTCGTGGCTCCTCTCAGATTCCAGATCTTTCTGCCACAGAAATGTGAGGAACATGTGTTTTTTTAGCCACATTTTGAGGTTTGCAAAGGATTCTGGGTAACAGAACCTGGTCCGAGCCACACAAGTCACCCCATCTTGGATTCCCCTAGGTCTCTAGTTTTCAGAAATGCACAGGTTTGGTAGGTTTCCCTAGGTGGCGGCTGAGGTACAGGCCAAAATCTACAGGTAGGCACTTTGCAAAAAACACCTCTGTTTTCCTTCACCAATTTGACTGTGTCCACGTTGCGCTTTGGGGCGTTTCCTGTCGCGGGCGCTAGGCCTACCCACACAAGTGAGGTATCATTTTTATCGGGAGACGTGTGGGAACGCTGGGTGGAAGGAAATTCGTGGCTCCTCTCAGATTCCAGAACTTTCTGCCACAGAAATGTGAGGAACATGTGTTTTTTTAGCCACATTTTGAGGTTTGCAAAGGATTCTGGGTAACAGAACCTGGTCCGAGCCACACAAGTCACCCCATCTTGGATTCCCCTAGGTCTCTAGTTTTCAGAAATGCACAGGTTTGGTAGGTTTTCCTAGGTGGCGGCTGAGCTACAGGCCAAAATCTACAGGTAGGCACTTTGCAAAAAACACCTCTGTTTTCCTTCACCAATTTGGCTGTGTCCACGTTGCGCTTTGGGGCGATTCCTGTCGCGGGCGCTAGGCCTACCCACACAAGTGAGGTATCATTTTTATCGGGAGACGTGGGGGAACGCTGGGTGGAAGGAAATTCATGACTCCTCTCAGATTCCAGAACTTTCTGCCACAGAAATGTGAGGAACATGTGTTTTTTTAGCCACATTTTGAGGTTTGCAAAGGATTCTGGGTAACAGAACCTGGTCCGAGCCACACAAGTCACCCCATCTTGGATTCCCCTAGGTCTCTAGTTTTCAGAAATGCACAGGTTTGGTAGGTTTCCCTAGGTGGCGGCTGAGCTACAGGCCAAAATCTACAGGTAGGCACTTTGCAAAAAACACCTCTGTTTTCCTTCACCAATTTGGCTGTGTCCACGTTGCGCTTTGGGGCGTTTCCTGTCGCGGGCGCTAGGCCTACCCACACAAGTGAGGTATCATTTTTATCGGGAGACGTGGGGGAACGCTGGGTGGAAGGAAATTAGTGGCTCCTCTCAGATTCCAGAACTTTCTGCCACAGAAATGTGAGGAACATGTGTTTTTTTAGCCACATTTTGAGGTTTGCAAAGGATTCTGGGTAACAGAACCTGGTCCGAGCCACACAAGTCACCCCATCTTGGATTCCCCTAGGTCTCTAGTTTTCAGAAAGGCACAGGTTTGGTAGGTTTCCCTAGGTGGCGGCTTAGCTACAGGCCAAAATCTACAGGTAGTCACTTTGCAAAAAACACCTCTGTTTTCCTTCACCAATTTGGCAGTGTCCACGTTGCGCTTTGGGGCGTTTCCTGTCGCGGGCGCTAGGCCTACCCACACAAGTGAGGTATCATTTTTATCGGGAGACGTGGGGGAACGCTGGGTGGAAGGAAATTCGTGGCTCCTCTCAGATTCCAGAACTTTCTGCCACAGAAATGTGAGGAACATGTTTTTTTTTAACCACATTTTGAGGTTTGCAAAGGATTCTGGGTAACAGAACCTGGTCCGAGCCACACAAGTCACCCCATCTTGGATTCCTCTAGGTCTCTAGTTTTCAGAAATGCACAGGTTTGGTAGGTTTCCCTAGGTGGCGGCTGAGCTACAGGCCAAAATCTACAGGTAGGCACTTTGCAAAAAACACCTCTGTTTTCCTTCACCAATTTGGCTGTGCCCACGTTGCGCTTTGGGGCGTTTCCTGTCGCGGGCGCTAGGCCTACCCACACAAGTGAGGTATCATTTTTATCGGGAGACGTGGGGGAACGCTGGGTGGAAGGAAATTAGTGGCTCCTCTCAGATTCCAGAACTTTCTGCCACAGAAATGTGAGGAACATGTGTTTTTTTAGCCACATTTTGAGGTTTGCAAAGGATTCTGGGTAACAGAACCTGGTCCGAGCCACACAAGTCACCCCATCTTGGATTCCCCTAGGTCTCTAGTTTTCAGAAATGGACAGGTTTGGTAGGTTTCCCTAGGTGGCGGCTGAGCTACAGGCCAAAATCTACAGGTAGGCACTTTGCAAAAAACACCTCTGTTTTCCTTCACCAATTTGGCTGTGTCCACGTTGCGCTTTGGGGCATTTCCTGTCGCGGGCGCTAGGCCTACCCACACAAGTGAGGTATCATTTTTATCGGGAGACATGGGGGAACGCTGGGTGGAAGGAAATTCGTGGCTCCTCTCAGATTCCAGAACTTTCTGCCACAGAAATGTGAGGAACATGTTTTTTTTTAACCACATTTTGAGGTTTGCAAAGGATTCTGGTTAACAGAACCTGGTCCGAGCCACACAAGTCACCCCATCTTGGATTCCCCTAGGTCTCTAGTTTTCAGAAATGCACAGGTTTGGTAGGTTTCCCTAGGTGGCGGCTGAGCTACAGGCCAAAATCTACAGGTAGGCACTTTGCAAAAAACACCTCTGTTTTCCTTCACCAATTTGGCTGTGTCCACGTTGCGCTTTGGGGCGTTTCCTGTCGCGGGCGCTAGGCCTACCCACACAAGTGAGGTATCATTTTTATCGGGAGACGTGGGGGAACGCTGGGTGGAAGGAAATTAGTGGCTCCTCTCAGATTCCAGAACTTTCTGCCACAGAAATGTGAGGAACATGTGTTTTTTTAGCCACATTTTGAGGTTTGCAAAGGATTCTGGGTAACAGAACCTGGTCCGAGCCACACAAGTCACCCCATCTTGGATTCCCCTAGGTCTCTAGTTTTCAGAAATGCACAGGATTGGTAGGTTTCCCTAGGTGGCGGCTGAGCTACAGGCCAAAATCTACAGGTAGGCACTTTGCAAAAAACACCTCTGTTTTCCTTCACCAATTTGGCTGTGTCCACGTTGCGCTTTGGGGCATTTCCTGTCGCGGGCGCTAGGCCTACCCACACAAGTGAGGTATCATTTTTATCGGGAGACGTGGGGGAACGCTGGGTGGAAGGAAATTCGTCGCTCCTCTCAGATTCCAGAACTTTCTGCCACAGAAATGTGAGGAACGTGTGTTTTTTTAGCCACATTTGGAGATTTGCAAAGGATTCTGGGTAACAGAACCTGGTCCGAGCCACACAAGTCACCCCATCTTGGATTCCGCTAGGTCTCTAGTTTTCAGAAATGCAAAGGTGTGGTAGGTTTCCCTAGGTGGCGGCTGAGCTACAGGCCAAAATCTACAGGTAGGCACTTTGCAAAAAACACCTCTGTTTTCCTTCACCAATTTGGCTGTGTCCACGTTGCGCTTTGGGGCGTTTCCTGTCGCGGGCGCTAGGCCTACCCACACAAGTGAGGTATCATTTTTATCGGGAGACATGGGGGAACGCTGGGTGGAAGGAAATTTGTGGCTCCTCTCAGATTCCAGAACTTTCTGCCACAGAAATGTGAGGAACATGTGTTTTTTTAGCCACATTTGGAGGTTTGCAAAGGATTCTGGGTAACAGAACCTGGTCCGAGCCACACAAGTCACCCCATCTTGGATTCCCCTAGGTCTCTAGTTGTCAGAAATGCAAAGGTTTGGTAGGTTTCCCTAGGTGGCGGCTGAGCAACAGGCCAAAATCTACAGGTAGGCACTTTGCAAAAAACACCTCTGTTTTCTGTGATGTGTCCACGTTGTGTTTTGGGGCATATCCTGTCGCGGGCGCTAGGCCTACCCACACAAGTGAGGTATCATTTTTATCGGGAGACTTGGGGGAACATAGAATAGTAAAACAAGTGTTATTGCCCCTTGTCTTTCTCTAAATTTTTTCCTTCCAAATGTAAGACAGTGAGTAAAAAAGACGTCTATTTGAGAAATGCCCTGTAATTCACATGCTAGTATGGGCACCCCGGAATTCAGAGATGTGCAAATAACCACTGCTTCTCAACACCTTATCTTGTGCCCATTTTGGAAATACAAAGGTTTTCTTGATAGCTATTTTTTACTCTTTATATTTCAGCAAATGAATTGCTGTATACCCGGCATAGATTGAAAACCCACTGCAGGGTGCAGGTCATTTATTGGCTCTGGGTAGCTAGAGTTCTTGATGAACCTATAAGCCCTATATATCCCCGCAACCAGAAGAGTCCAGCAGACGTAAAAGTATATTGCTTTCGAAAATCTGACATTGCTGGAAAAAGTTACAGAGTAAAACGTAGAGAAAAATTGATGTTTTTTTCACCTCAATTTCAATATTTTTCTTTTTCAGTTGTTATTTTCTGTAGTAAACCCTTGTAGGATCTACACAAATGACCCCTTGCTGAATTCAGATTTTTGTCTACTTTTCAAAAATTTTGCGGTTTCTGGGATCCAGCGTTGGTTTCATGCCCATTTCTGTCACTGACTGAAAGGAGGCTGAAAGCACAAAAAATCATAAAAATGGGGTATGTCCCAGTAAAATGCCAAAATTATGTTGAAAAATTGGGTTTTCTGATTCAAGGCTGCCTGTTCCTGAAAGCTGGGAAGCTGGTGATTTTATCACCGCAAACCCTTTGTTGATGCCCTTTTCAGGGAAAAAACCACAATCCTTCTTCTGCAGCCCATTTTCCCAATTTTTTTGAAAAAAACGAAATTTTCACTGTTTTTTGGCTAATTTCTTGGCCTCCTTCTGGGGAACCCACAAAGTCTGGGTACCTCTAGAATCCCTAGGATGTTGGAAAAAAGGACGCAAATTTGGCGTGGGTAGCTTCTGTGAACAAAAAGTTATGAGGGCCTAAGCGCGAACTGCTCCAAATAGCCAAAAAAAAGCTCGGCACAGGAGGGGGAAAAGGCCTGGCAGCGAAGGGGTTAAAAGATAGAAATCTACGGTCTGTCCAACCAAGGCTTGGTTCACCATGAAAGTGCAATCGTCACGCCAGAAAAATATTCCATCCAGGGTATGTCCGGCCAAGTGGGTGGCCGACAAGACCCCTAAATCCCAATCAAAGATGGTCACAAGGTCCAACATAGTTCTTTTGTCATTATCCTCCAAGTGAAAATTACAATCCCCAGTACAATGCATTTGCTGGCCATAATTAATGTTTCAATGGCAAGGTGCTAATGACACAAAAAAATATTTTTTGGGACCTGGGTTCGATAGATCAAGAGGCCCGCCAGCCAAATGTTGTCTCTGTGGCGTATCTTAAAAAGGCCCCTTCACATATCTCCGTGCTAATATTAAGTGGTTCTATTGTACAGTGAAATGTAATCCTATAGATCACTTCCAGCCCTCCTCCCCTCCTGCCAGGTCTATCTAGCCTGTCGGACTCATAACCTGTGGAGGTAGCTATGACAAAGTCAGGAAAGGAATCTTCGCCGGCCCATGTCTCAATTACAAACAAACAATCCAGTGCCATATCTTCAATAGTTTCACCAATTTCAACACTGTGTTTAATTAGAGACTGCACATTAGTGCACATTTCATCTTGCTCAAGGTGCTTGCTTCCTGATCTGCAGAAATAGTAGTATTAGCTCTGGATACATAGGAACCATATTTTTTTGGGCAAATCTGCCCATGCTTTCCTGGGCCATTAACACAGCTCCAACCCCCTAGCTGATCCAGCTTGACCAGCTACCCATCTTTACAGCTTACCACTGAAGCCAGGTCAAGTAACAATTGCTTGGGATACTGAAGGTGAGGGATCACTTCAAGAGATGAGTTTTGAGCTTCTTTCAGAATAGCAAAATAATTGGTGCTGTTCTAAGGATAGTGTTTATATCCTTGGAGTGTAGAGAGGGGTCAGTCTTAAGGAAATCAGAACAAAGATGGCTAGTTTAGGATATTGTGTTTTTAGTTGTGTGGCTGCAAAAGTAATAGGTCCACATTTTCCCCTTTGGGAACCAACTATCTATTTGTAGCACTTGCCTCTCACATTAGAGATGCAGAGGAGTCCAAGGCCTATTCAGGAGAGGTGGTGTGGGCTAGTCATCACTACTAGCTGGTACACAATAATTATATTCAACAAATGATTGTCCAGTCAGTGCTTTTGCTTTAGAAAAGGAAAAGTGCACACACACACACTACTAAATACTATGCTATAACTTACAAATATCTACATTAGGCAGATTGAAAATACCATAGATGACATTACATAATCACATTTGACCCCTATTGGGTGTTCACATTGTCAGCCAATGAACCACATGTTAAAGATACCATCACTTTGTATTGTTCTTGCAACCTTCAATAATGATCACGAGTAGATGCACTTATTAGCATTAATAAAGCATATCAGTCCTTGACCAATACTCACTGTCAACATTAATATATAAATAAATCATTTTAAAATGAACATAGCATGGGTCTTTGTGTTTTTTTTTTGTTAAATCTTTTTTATTAGTTTTATCCATTTAACCTAACTCCAGTTTATACCATACAAATCTGATTGGCACTGATACTTGTTAGATACAGATAGCATTTTCACAGTTTACACACTCAAATTCTTTGAGGAAGAAGCATTGAAATGCGTTCAGTACAATAAAGTGGTAGTGATGAGAACAATTTGCACTGCTATATTGAAATGGCAAATAACTAAGAGTGTACTGGGAAACAGCATCATGCCAGAGGTAGCTACTTAAACTCTATGAGCCACTTCCAGAGAATCCAATGTCAGCACAACTCTGGCATAAACTATGTCCTTTGCTCAGGAACCTGTCAATGCATTTGTAGATTCAATAATGAAAAGAAAAGGAATTACGTGAAGCAAGAGAAAATGACAACAAAACTTAGAGCCCGTTTACATCCTCACCCAACTCCTAGGCCCATGGGCCTCCTCATGTGGCAGTATCTCTGTGACGCCACTTGTGCTCGAGGCACTGTAGAACACTGGACTAAAATCAGTCAAGCGGAAGCGCTAGGAGCCATGAGAGAAAGCATACCAACAAGCAACCAGATTGTGGACGCAGCATATAACATGATTAAGCTAGCACTAGCTCGATTTCGGGTGGCACTGCATCGTCAGCATCTACGTCTGGTTCCGCCCTATTCAAGTGAGTCAACATTTCGTCCCAGCCAGTGGATAGGGGATATCTATGCATGCCCACAGCATCCTCGTGTCGCAGTGCAACCCCCTCTGCTTCTGCCCATATCATAACGAAGCTCCTCCGAGCCAGTACCGATGGGGGTTCGTTGGGTTTCTGCTGTTTAGTAATGAGACACTTGGCTGTCAGAAATCCTAAGTCTAGGAATCTTGTGGATGCTTTATTCTTTTTGGTTCTCTGAAAGAGACCCAGGAGACAGAGACGCAATCAAACAGCGATGGACGTGACGTGTATTTGGAAAGGGATGATGTAACTCCATGCCAATAAGTGCTTAAGGAAGGACAAGACCAGAACATATGGAGGAAGTCTGCTGCAATTAAATTGCAGCGAGGGCAAGCGGTGTCCACACATTTAAAATAACTGTTAATGCGGGCTGGATTGAGATAAGCTCTGTGAAATGTGTAAAATTGACTAAGGTGGAATCTGGCATTGCGGGGGACACTAGTACAGCTGCATGGTGCCCCCGACCAAGTGGCGTCTGTGAAAGGTCTTGCTAGATCACCCTCCCAAGTGATTCGCAAAGCAGTGTGGGCATTCATTGTAAGTGCTCTAAGTGCATCAGTGAACCACCGAATCAGGTGCCTACCTGGCCCCATAACTTGTAAGTATTGCACCAGCAGGTGTGTGGGGGGCTCGGAGGTCACATCTCCCCATATAGTACCTTCAGCAATGAATTGTACAAAAGAAACTGCCCTGAGGGCAGTCCCATCGCCGCTGAGAGCTCACCAAATTGAATCAGACTACCATCGCTATAGAGATCACCCACAGTGTGTAGGTCAGCTGCATGCCAAGGACCCAATTCAGCAGCAGTTGTGAGATGTGCGCTGCGCGGCATACCCAGCAAGGCCAATGCTGGTGCATAGGGAATAGTGTCACTTGTGAGGCGCAGAGACCTACGGTAACAGTGGTGAGCCACATTTAGCAGGAGCTCCGCAGTGGGCTGCGACGTGGTAAGGGGGTGCACAATCTGAGTTAGTGTCCAGGGCGGGGAAGTGGTTGCAGTGTCAGCAAGCTGGAGGCCCGCCACCCAATGCGTCCACCCACTGAAGCTGGGAAGCCAGGTAGTAATGTTCCATATTCAGACCCGAGAGGCTTCCATGGGTCAGTGGTAAATAGAGTGTTTTCAACACCACTCTACAGCAGACTTTATTCCAGATGAACTCCAACATTCCAGGTTCCAATTCACGAAAGAAGCCAGCTGGAACATAGTTGGGCAAATTAGAGAAGTAGTATAGGAGGTGAGGAAGGACCACCATTTTCAAGAAGGTGATCCTGCCAGCTACCGAGAGTGGTAAAGTTTGCCAGAAGTTCATCTGTGATCGGATAGTGGACACTGCTCTGTGAAGACTGCCATTGTGAAGGCCCCTCTCTGTGTGAAATATCTATATGCCCAAAGAACGGAATGTCCTAGGTTGCCAGGGGACATCTGTTCTGGAAATTCGCAGCTTCGGGTCTGGCAGTCCAGGATCAAAAGAGAAAAGGCATGATTTTGCCCAATTAACACACAGACCGGAGAGTGTGGCGGAACAGACCAGGATGACTGCAATATCGGGACGAACGTTGCCAATATCTCGGAGATACAGAAGAAGATCATCCGCGTATAGAGATATGATATGTAGGCCGTCACCCAATGGGATGCCCTAAGTCTGCCTGACCCTATGGAATTCCACAGCCAAAGGCTCCATCACCAGAGAAAACAGCAATGGAGAGAGGTGGCAGCCGTGTCTAGTACCTCTGCCCACTTCTATCAGGTAAGATATGAGCATGCCAACCGTAACCCTAGATCGAGGTAGGGTATACAACATCTGGATCATATGTAGGAAATGTGTGCTGATCCCAAATCGGTGCAGTGACTCGAACAGATAAGACCATTCTAAGGAATCAAAGGCCTTCTCCAGGTCGAGCACTAGACTTCCTGCTCGAAGCCAATCCCGTGTTGAGTAATGCATGACTTTGAATAGGCACCAGATATCGTGCGAGGTGTCCCGTGCTGGCACAAAGCCATTCTGGTCTGATTGCACCAGTTGCGGAACGAAAGGTGCCAAACAAACTGCCAGGACCGTGGCCAGGATTTTGTAGTCAGCATTGAGCATTGCTAGCGGCCTGTAGGAGCCCAGCTCAAATGGATCTCTGCCCGGCTTAGGGAGTGACACCAGCAGCGCCTTGCGCTGTGAAGCCGGTGTGGCCGTCCTGCTGCACCTGCTCATAAAGACAGAGAAGACGAGGTGCGAGTGTTGCAAAGAAAGACTTGTAAAACTCAGATGGGGGACCGTCCGGGCCAGGTGTTTTGCCTGCTGACAAGGCTCATATACCTTCACACACCTCAGTCAATGTCAGGGGCCCCTCCAGCTCTGCTCGTTGGTCATCTGACAATCGGGGTAAGGCAAGCACTGAAAAAAAGTCATCTCCCTCGTCTAGGTCTGCTGTCACCGTAGAACGCTAAAGCGGCTGATAGTACTCAGTAAATTCAGAGTGAATCTCCTGAGGAGTATGGAGGATGTTCCCGACTGCCGAACGGATTGCCATAATAGGACTTCGATCTTGGTCTTGGCGAATGAGACAGGCTAGCAGTTTGATTGAGCGGTCGGCCATAGAATGTGTGCAAGCCGAGTGAACTGCATAATTTAAACAGCGCGATCTCTCTAATAAAGATATGTGTTCTGCTCTGGACTTTGCTAGTTGCTGCGAGTCCGGTGTGAGGTGAGACTGTTTACGTTCATATCCCATCAGGGACCTCTCCACTCTGGTCAAGTCGCTCTCAAGAGACCTCCGCAAGTTCCATTGTGTGCTCATGCAATGACCTCTGATAAATACCTTAAATGACTCCCATTCAACTACTTCAGAGGATGCCGTGCCCATATTGGCCCTCATTATGACATTGGCGGTAAGTCCTGCTTACCACCATGCCAACTGCCGCCAACATACCAGTGCGGATTACCACTACCCATATTATGACCCACACATAGAAATCCATTACTATACAGCCACACACACAAGTCTGCCATCCCAAAGGTCAGTGATAAACTGGTGGTAGCAAAACACACACCGTTATGCCAACAGAACTACGCCCACAGCATTATAACCCATGAATCACTGCGGTGGACATTTAACCGTGGTAAACTATTGGCGGTACGTACCGCCATGCTCAAATTACACACACACATACAAAACAACACTACATTGGACGATTCAAACTACACACACCTGACACACATACACACACCACACACCCCCACACACACACCACTATATAACACACATACACACACACACTACCCACAACCCTTTATGACTCAAATTAATTGACAACAGATAGAGAGAGAGAGAGAGAGAGAGAGAGAGAGAGAAAGAGAGAGAGAGAGAGAGAGAGACACTAAGAGCACCCACAGAACCAGAGCCACATGATACCATCACCCATACTCCATTCACGCACCTTACAGCACACACCTCAACACATCACCACACACACCCTCACACACATCACACACACTACACCCATGGCACCACAAAGACACCCCAGGTTCTCAGAGGAGGAGCTAAGGGTCATGGTGGAGGAAATCATCTGGGTGGAGCCACAGCTATTCGGATCACAGGTGCAGCAGACATCCATTGCAAGGAAGATGGAGCTATAGCGGAAAATCGTGGACTGGGTCAACGCCATGGGACAGCACCCCAGAACAAGGGATGACATCAGGAAGAGGTGGAATGACCTATGGGGGAAGGTATGTTCCGTGATTGCAAGACACCAGATAGCTGTACAGAGGGCTGGCGGTGGACCTCCACCTCCTCTCCCACAACTAACAACATGGGAGGAGCAAGTCTTGCCAATACTGCATCCTGAGGGCCTGGTAGGAGTAGCAGGAGGACTGGACTCTGGTAAGTCAAATCTCTATTACTATGTCATATACTATGACTATGACATACCTGCATGTCATCACATATCGCCAACCCTACCCTTACCCCCATCACCCCACCACCTCACATATACCCCACCATCACACCCCACCCATCCCAATCCCAAGCCCTGCATGCACCACAAATGCATGGACATCACTCACAGCCCTGCATGGAACCCATCACAAAAGCCTGCACATTAGAGACAATCACCTAGCCCACAAAATCACTACTCACACAAGGCAAAGCTGACAGGGCAATCACAACCATACAGGGCATCACACCCATGCACAAGATGTCACTCGCAGAAACAAAAACACTGCATTTACATCCCCACAGGTCCCCCATACAACGTCTCTGAAAAGGAGGTGCCAGAAACATCCAGTCCCCCCACAGAAGAGGCCCACAGTGATGACAGCAGCTCTTGACGCCTGGATCTGGATGATCAACCTGGCACATCAGGGATCTCCGGACAGTCGGTTACCCAGGCACAGTCCCATACCACCACAGAGCCTCCCCCCTCAGGAAACAACAGTACAGCACCCACCCAGTGTATTGCTACATGCACTACGTGCAAGGTGAACAGTAGTGCAGGGTAAGGGCAATGAAATATACTATGGACCATTGGCCTCTGCTTCCATTTTACATTGGTTTACGACTCCATTTTGTCGAGTCTGGTGCTGTGCTTAAAGCACTGTTCTGTGTTTTTCCACAAGCTTCTGCAAACTGCAGGGTGGGGTGTTTTTTCTGCTCAACTTCGCTCCATCTGCCTGATACGAAGGGCGCTATTTATATTCCACGAGCTATTAGTAAGGACAACAGGGGGATGCGCCTGTACTCAAGGAGGAATGCAAGCTTCACCTTGGAGCCCTCTTCTGGGAACCTGGTCTGTTCTGAGGAGACGTCTCGAAGGGTGAACAAGGTACTGCTGATTGCACAATTTGTAAAGGAGGGGGTCTTTTTCTAGAAAGGACTCCTGGGAGTTAGTAAATACTATAAAGGTCAGGAGCCCTGATGGACTGGTTTAGGAACTCTCTTCTGGGTTGGACGCAACGCCAGGAGGACTGATTGTCCAAAAGGAGACTCCCTGTGCCAGTCGATTTGGGTTCCCCGGCTTTGTGTGCGGCGGAGGGATGCAGATTCTCTTTTCGGTGAAGCCTTTCAATTTATAAGCATTGAAGCATATTGTGTGTAATATGCACTTATTATTGCAGTTATTCTCATGTTATTTGTCATGATATCACAGAGTGTTTATATTCTCACAGTTATTCTCATGTTATTTTTCATGATATGTTAGTGTGGTCAGTTTTGCTATATAAGAACTTGCCCCATAAATAAACTTGATTATTCTACTTACTAAGGTGTGTGAGAGTGATTGTTTCACATTGTGCCCTAAACTATCCTGAAGTGCATAGTTCTGTTATTCTGAAGAGTGAAGCAACACAATTTGGCGTAGTCGTTTGCAGGATTTGAAAAAAAATGTTTAACAAGATCAAAGCGAGCTGAAAAGCAAGTTCTCATGTATCAAATCCGGACATAGAAATACCTGGGTGGGAAACTGCTCGTATAAACGTTTAGCTCAGGAATGGTCACGTTGTGCTGGTTTGTGTGAAAATTGGAATGTGTGTATGTTAAATGCAGAACCTGAAAATGTTTCGACATGTTTACCAAAAGTGTCAATGGACAAGGGAAAAGAGATTTGTACGTTAGGGAGGCGAAGCTGGATTTTGCTCTCTGCGTACAGAAAGTTGCATGAAAAATGTTTACAGTTACAGAAAGACCACGAGCAACTGGAGAAGGAGTTAGTAGAAGCCCGAAATTCCTCTACCATGTTAGCTTGTCAAAATACATTGCTAAGTGATAAACTTGAAATGTACCAGCTGGTTGCAGAGAGGACGGCAGTTAGTGTCGCTCAATATAAACACAAAAAACTAAGAGGGAAAGATAATAAAAAGAAGGTACATTTAGCTATCTTTCAGGCAGGGTTAGCCTTTGACCCTGAATTTTGGGATGGAAACATCTGGGATACGTATTATTTTTCAGATGAGTCCGGGGGTGATAATTGTCAGGATGTTAGTCAGGAAAAGACAGAGTGCAGGATTGTTGTCCGTGCGCAGCCAATATATCGGCAAAAGTTACAGCATAGCCCAGCTAACCCTGGAGGGGTGATGCTGGATGCTCTGGAGGATTACACACAGCAAGAACTAAGTGATGTGATAGACAGATTTCGACAGAGGTCCGGAAAAGCATTGCTTACATGGATGGTGCGAGTGCATGATATGGGGGATCAGGGGGTCCAATTAGATCACGGCGACGCCCGAGGCTTTGTATCTTAAGTACGGACCCAGTTATCCAAAATGAGTTTAGAACTTATCCAGGGAATGGTCCCATGACCAATCTGCTGGAGTTAGCGGCACAAGGGTGTGCTCAAAAGTATCGACAGAGTCAGACTGGCCACCTAATGATAAACCTTAGTATACTTTGAGAGATGCAGTACAGAGATTGAAGGAGGAAGGGATGAAAACAGATATCTTTCTGGGTAATGCTCATTTGATGAATAGAATTTTAAATGTGTCTGTACGAAACCGGCTGATTATGTCCGCTCCTCCTGCATACAAGCATGTCATCATGACTTTGTTAATTAATCAGACTGGTAACCCACTGTCTCAGGTGGTAGAAGCTGTGCGTGAGTTGAGTGATTTAGGCGAGTGGACTAAGCCAGAGAGGAATTCAGTCTGAGAATCGTACTGATAACAACAGGGTGTCAAGGCGGGACATGTTTCTGGCCTTGCTGAAAGATGGGGTAGCCAGGGATGACATTGATGGGATAACCACCAAGGACATGTGGGAGATGTACCGCAAACGCGGTTTGGATAAGAAGGAGGGAAGCAGGAAAGGGAACAAGAAAGATAACAAACTGGTGAACCAGAGAAAGGCAGGATGGGAGGAGCGCGAGGATGAAGAGGGAGAGAGAGGGAGAGAGCCCCATAGCAGAGAGAGATCCCTAGATGATGGAGATTAGGAGCAAGAGCACCGAGGCTCAGAGGGAACCCGGACCAGAGAGAGAGACCGGGAACTGACAGGTCCCGAGAGAACTAGAGGCAGAGAGTGGGAGAGGGAGCTAGTAACCTCAGAGAGGTTGCGAGGCAGAGACAGGGATGAGGAGCTTCCTGAGAATTACCGCAGACTGTATCCAGATCTGACTTGGGCAGACTCCGATGTGCGCAGAGTGAAAATAGACTGGGAAATAGGTCAAACTCCGGTGCAGGGATGGGCTCGCAAAGATAACAGACCACAAGTTAAAGTAGACATTTTTTGGAAACGTAGGAATGTTCAGAAAGTACGAGCCCTTGTGGACACCGGAGCGGAGGACTCTTTAATTCATGGAAACCCAAGAAAATTCAAGGGACAGTACTTCACCATTACGGAATTGGGAGGAAAAGAAACCCCAGCACTGCAGATAGTGGTTCCCATGAAAATATGGGCACTCCCAAAGAGAGAATACACTGTCTTGATCGTGCCCATTCCCAAGTACATTATTGGGATTGACATTTTGAAAGGGATTACTCTACATTTGGAAGATGGATATTACCAATTTGGTTCCAAGAGATTTATAGCAATAGCCGCTGTAAGAGTGGGGCTGTTGAAGATTCCTTCAATAACACTTCCCCAAGCCACTAAGGTGATTCAAGTGAAACAGTACAGAATACCGGGAGGACATGAAGAGATTAGCCAGACTATACATGACTACTGGAGGCCGGGGTAATAATTCCCATTACCACTGCGTGGAATAATGCCCTCTGGCCTGTTTGTAAAAGTGATAACAGTTGGAGGATTTGCATTGATTATCGCCAGTTGAATAAATATACCCCTCCTCTGACTGCTGCGGTCCCAGACACCATTACCTTGATTGAAAACATACAGAAACACAGGGGGACCTGGTATGCCAAAATTGACATTGCCAATGCGTTCTTCACGATACCAATAGCCACTGAGAGCCAGCCCCAGCTGGCATTCCAGTGGGCGGGGCGCCAGTACACCTTCTGTAGATTGCCCATGAGGTATTTACATAGCTCCACTATCTGTCACCGGCTGGAGGCAGAGCATTTGGATGAAGTACCAGTGGTTCCTGGAGTGCAAATTTCCCACTCCATAGATGACGTGATGATGCAGGGAGAGACACAAGAACAGGTGCAGATTCAGCTATGCAGGGTGGTGGAATATTTGCAGATTAAAGGGTGGGAGATCAACCCAGAGAAAAAGCAGGGACCGTCTCAGAGCGTGAAATTTTTGGCATTCAGTGGAATCAGGGACACAGAGAAGTGTTGCCAAAATTAAAAGAAAAGATTAAAGAATTTGCAGTGCCGCGAAATCGGAAGGAAGCCCAGTGTTTTATTGGAGTATTCGGGTATTGGAGACAACACATACCCCACTTATCTCAGATTTTGGCCCCATTGTACAAAGTTACATGAAAGAAGAATGCGTTTGAATGGGGAGAGCAGGAGCAGTGCGCGTTTGAATTGGTGAAAGACGCCATTCAGCATGCTTTGGATTTGTGGCCGATTCGGGAAGGAGACATCGAGCTGAATGTGACAGTTCAGGGGCAGCATGCAAATTGGAGTTTATGGCAAAAACAAGGAAGAAAGAGAGTGCCCCTGGGATTTTGGACATAGAAGTTACCCGAGGCAGGAGAGCGGTACACTCCATTTGAGAAGCAGCTGCTGGCTTGCTATTGGGCTCTGGTTGATACCAAGCAAATGACATTGGGACATAGGGGGTCATTCCGACCCCGGCGGGCGGCGGGCGCCGCCCGCCGGGCGGAGACCACCAGAAGACTGCACCGCGGTCAAATGATCGCGGCGGTCATTCTGACTTTCCCTCTGGGCGGGCGGGTGACCGCCAAAAGGCCGCCCGCCCGCCCAGCGGGAAAGCCCCAGCAACGATGAAGCCGGCTCCGAATGGAGCCGGCGGAGTTGCTGGTGTGCGACGGGTGCAGTGGCACCCGTCGCGATTTTCAGTGTCTGCTAGGCAGACACTGAAAAAAATTATGGGGCCCTGTTAGGGGGCCCCACGACACCCGTTCCCGCCATCCTGTTCCTGGTGGTTTTTACCGCCAGGACCAGGATGGCGGGAAGGGGGTCGGAATCCCCATGGCAGTGCTGCGAGCAGCGCCGCCATGGAGGATTCTTTGGGGCAGGGGTAAACCGGCGGGAAACCGCCGGTTGCCCTTTTCTGACCGCGGCTTTACCGCCGCGGTCAGAATTGCCCATGAAGCACCGCCAGCCTGTTGGCGGTGCTTCCGCGGCACTCTGCCCTGGCGGTTTTCAACCGCCAGGGTCAGAATGACCGCCATAATGTAATTTTGAGACCTGAAATCCCCATCATGCAGTGGGTGATGAGTTCTCTTAAGACTCACAGAATTGGGCATGCGCAGGAAGCCAGCATTATAAAATGGAAATGGTATGTCCAGGACAGGGCACGAGCGGGTCTAAAAGGAACCGCCGTTTTGCATGAACAGGTAGCACAGGCTTCCGTGGTGAATTCAGAAATGTTGCACCATGTACCTCCGGTGTGTGAATCTCTGGTAGGATGGGGCCAGCCGTTCGCAGACTTATCTGCAGATGATAAAAAACATGTTTGGTTCACAGATGGCTCAGCAAAATATGTGGGAGCGAAAAGGCACTGGAAAGCAGTGTCCCAAAATCCCTGTTACAAAGAAGCTTTTAACAGCTACAGGACAGGGAAGAAGTAGCCAGTTTGCAGAGCTTTATGCTGTGTATCAAGCTTTGAAACAAGAGCTACCCGGAAAATGTCACATTTATACAGATTCCTGGTCTACCGCCAATGGGTTAGCTACTTGGCTTCCCACGTGGCATGCACATCAGTACAAAATCCATAACAAAGAGGTATGGGGGAAGGAGTTATGGCAGGAGATCTGGGAAATGTTACCTCAAAGCACCGTGACTGTCTATCATGTGGACGCTCACTGTCCGACTGATTCATTAGACCGATGGTTCAATTGTCTTGCAGACGATCGAGCCAAGATTCAAGAGGCTGAAGTGAAGGTGCAGAATTCTGATTTGGTGGGAATGGCTAAATGGGCACACCAGAAATGGGGACATCTTGGAGAAAAAGCTACTCACAGGTGGGCAGAGATTAGAGGGATGCATCTTCCCCTAGATTTAATTAAAACAGCAATCATTGAATGTCTCATTTGTCAGCATACACAGCACAGACCGGTCCCACAGGTGGTGAGAGGCCAGCTAGGCAGAGGTAAATTGCCAGGACAGATATGGCAGATTGATTACATTGGACCAATGCCAGTGAGCAGATGGTGTCAGTATGCCTGCACAGTAGTGGATACTTTCTCTGGTTATCTCATAGCCTTTCCCTGCAAGCGTGCAACTCAGAAGAGCACTCTGAAAACATTAGATCTGTTGATTCTGTACTATGGAGTGCCGCCCCAAATTCAGAGTGATAACGCCAGCCACTTCGAGGGCAGAGTAGTGCAGGACTATTGTGCACAACACAACATTGAGTGGATTTTTCACATACCTTACTACCCACAAGCAGCGGGACTGATTGAGAGGATGAATGGGTTGTGTTGAAATAACAATTGTGCAAACTGTCTGATGGGACACTGAAGGGGTGGAGGGATAATTTGTACGATGATTTGCAAATTTTGAACAACCGACCCCTTACGAATGCCGAGACACCTCTCATTAGAATGCTCACGCCTCCTTTACCGATCAATCCATTTACAGCAAGCAATACCATTGTGTATTGGGAAACAGCTCCAGGAGATTTGGCCCCATATCGGGCTACACCAGAATCTGCAGGACTTGACCTGCATGCTTTACAAATGCATCGATTGAAGCCTAGAGACATCACTCTGATTGAAACAGGGGTTGGAATTCAGATTCCCCCTGAGCATTATGATCTAATCGCCCCTTGATCTGGGCTTGCCCTGACAGGCATCCAAATTTTAGGAGGCGTGATAGACGCAGACTACCAGGGTGAGTTGAAAGTCATTCTCTTGAACAGTGGTGACACAGACCTAGTGGTGCAACCTGGTGATCGCGTTGCCCAGATTGTCATCATGCCGGTTTATGGAGGTGTCGTCAAGAAGGGGAGTGCGCCAGCCCTTCTTACTGTAAGAGGCAAAGGAGGGTTCGGATCTACTAACAGGAACCCAGGGGCCAAAGTGTGGATTGAATCCCCAAATAACCCTCCTCAACCCGCTGATGTCATTGCCACTGGACCCAACAATGTCCTGGTAGTTATGCGACCTGGTCAAGACAAATGGGAACATGTTCCCGCTGACAAATGCTATTTGCTAGAATGATAATACGTGTTTTGTCTTTTGTTCTTTTCAGATCATCCTGTGGGTTGCCTGTGCGATGAGTGTGGTGTATGGACCCCTTTCGGGAGGCTCCACTGGGGAGCAGGAGGGGCTCATATCCCAAAGATTCAATCATCAGCCGCAGATGCCGATGCTATTACATCAACCGAACAATGTTTAGATTCATCTGGCGCAGGAAGTGCTGAATGTATCTCACTTCTGTATGAGTAACATGTGAAGCGTTCAAGATCTGATTACCACTTGTCTAATGGCGGTGCCCACTCCTGCTGCAGTATTATTGCACATCTTTAACAATACAAACCAGGATGAAATGGTAGATGTGAGTAACGTTCGCACCCATATGTCACTCTATGAGTACTGCCGTCATTGCCCGGAGGTGGGTAGGCGGTTGTGGAGGAACATGACATCCATACTCACGTTCAACATCTCAAATGGAGATGTGTGTTATTCATTGACCTGTGATCCTATAAAAATAGGTAAATGTGCTCAGCTTAAACTGGAGAAAAGAGACAAAAACTTAACTGCTGCACAACAGACATTGTGCCACTCACGAAATGATCTGACCTGTTTGAATGTAAATAATTCTGTGTTCTCCCAGAATGTGGTGCCTGCTGCCAATCAATCAATCAATCACTGCATTTTTAAAGCGCGCTACATGCCAGCGAGGGTCTCAAGGCACTGGGGAGGGGGGGGTGCTACTGGTCGAAGAGCCAGGTCTTGAGGAGTCTTCTGAAGGCCAGCAGGTCCTGGGTCTGTCGTAGGATGGTGGGGAGAGTGTTCCAGGTCTTGGCGGTGAGGTAGGAGAAGGATCTGCCGCCGGCGGTGGTTTTTCAGATGCGGGGGACTGTGGCGAGGGCGAGGTTGGCTGAGCAGAGGCTTCGGGTGGGGGTGTGGAAGCTGAGTTGGTTGTTGAGGTAGGTGGGTCCGGTGTTGTGCAGTGCTTTGTGTGCGTGGATCAGGAGCTTGAAGGTGATCCTTTTGTTGACGGGGAGCCAGTGCAGGCCTCCCAGGTGGAGTGTGATGTGGCTGTGGCGGGGGACATCGAGGATGAGTCGGGCCAAGGCGTTCTGGATGCGTTGGAGTCGTCTCAGGAGCTTGTTTGAAGTTCCTGAGTAGAGGGCGTTCCCGTAGTCGAGTCTGTTGGTGATGAGGACCTGGGTAACGGTTTTTCTCGTGTCGAGGGGGATCCATTTGAAGATCCTGCAGAGCATACGGAGGGTGTTGAAGCAGGACGCGGAGACGGCCTTGACTTGCCTGGTCAAGTGAGAGTGGAGTCGAGGATGACCCCCAGGTTGCGTGCGTGCTCCGTGGGTTCCGGGGCTGTGCCTAGTGACGTGGGCCACCAAGAGTCATCCCAGGCTGATGGGGTGGGTCAGAGAATGAGGACCTCCGTCTTGTCTGAGTTCAGCTTCAGTCTGCTGTCCTTCATCCAGTCAGCTACGGCCTTCATTCCTCGGTGGAGGTTAGCTTTGGCGGTGTGGGGATCTTCGGTGAGGGATATGATCAGCTGGGTGTCGTCTGCGTAGGAGATGATGTTGAGGTTGTGTTGTCATGCGACGTGGGCGAGGGGGGCCATGTAGATATTGAACAGTGTCGGGCTGAGGGAGGATCCCTGTGGTACGCCGCAGATGATCTCATTGGTTTTGGTGCAGAAGGGTGGGAGGCGGACGCTCTGGGTTCTGCTGGAGAGGAAGGATGTGGTCCAGGCCAGGGCCTTCTCTTGGATACCGGCGTCATGGAGGCGTGCTGATAGGCTGCGGTGGCAGACCGTGTCAAAGGCTGCTGATACGTCCAGGAGGATGAGGGCGGCTGTTTCTCCTTGGTCCATCAGGGTCCGGATGTCATCAGTGACGGCGATGAGGGCGGTCTCGGTGCTGTGGTTACTGCGAAAACCCGATTGGGAAGGGTCCAGGATGTTGTTGACTTCGAGGTAGCGGGTCAGCTGTTTGTTGACAATCTTCTCGGTCACTTTTGCCTGGAAAGGGAGCAGGGAGATGGGCCGGAAGTTCTTGAGGTCCTTGGGGTCCGCCTTGGGCTTCTTCAGAAGGGCGTTGATCTCGGCGTGCTTCCAGCTTTCTGGGAAGGTTGCTATCTCGAAGCAACAGTTGATTGTTTTCCGGAGGTGGGGCACGATGGTTGCGCTGGCTTTGTTGAAGACGTGGTGAGGGCAGGGGTCCGATGGGGATCCGGAGTGGATGGAGTTCATGGTTTTTATGTTGTCTTCGTCGCTGACGCTGGACCAGACGGTCAGGCGACTGGTGCGAGTGGTAATCGCAGGGGTGGTGGACTCGGTGGTGGGTGCGGGGGGGTCGGAGTTGAAGCTGTCGCGGTTGTCGGTGATCTTGCGGTGGAAGAAGGTGGCCAGGGAGTCGCACAGGTCTTGAGATGGCGGAATGTCGTTGGTGTTGGAGCTGGGGTTGGAGAGTTCTTTCACGATGCTGAAGAGCTCTTTGATGTTGTGTGCGTTGTTGTCTAGGCGGTCCTTGAAGGCGGTCTTCTTGGCGGTCCTGATGAGTTGGTGGTGTCTGCGGGTGGCTCTCTTGAGGGCTGTGTGGTTGTCTGGTGTTCGGTCGTGGAGCCATTTCTTCTCCAGCTTCCGACAGGTGTGCTTGGAGATCCGGAGGTCCTCAGTGAACCAGGCGGCTTTCTTGTTGGTGTGGTTGGTTGTAGAGGTCTTGAGAGGGGCAAGGGTGTTGGCGCAGTCGTTGACCCACTGTGTGAGGTTGGTCGCGGCGGTGTCTGGGTCGGTGGGGTCGGTGGGTGGTCTCAGGGCGAGGGCGGTAGTCAGTTGGTCCTCGGTGACGTTGCCCCAGCAGCGGCGTGGTAGCTGTTGGGTGCGGTGGTGTGTGGTGGGTTTTCTGAAGGTGAAATGGACGCATCTGTGGTCGGTCCAGTGTGGTTCGGTGGTGTGGTTGAAGGAGACGTGGGGGCTTGCGGAGAAGATGGGGTCGAGCGTGTGTCCAGCGGCGTGAGTAGGTGTCGTTACGAGCTGTTTGAGTCCGAGGTTGGCGAGGTTGTCAATCAGGGCGGAGGAGTTGGCGTTGTTGTTGTTCTCGAGGTGGAAGTTCAGGTCCCCGAGGAGGTTGTAGTCCGTGGAAACAAGGGCGTGGGTGCTGATGAGGTCAGCGATGGTGTCACTGAACTGTGGGCGGGGTCCGGGAAGTCTGTAGATAAGAGTTCCTCTGAGGGTGGTGTTGGGGTCTGTGTGGATCTGGAAGTGCATGTGCTCGGCGGTGGTGAGGGTGTCATCGGTGTTCGTTGAGATTTTGATGGTGTCTTTGTGGATGATGGCGATTCCTCCTCCAACTCCATTGGTGCGGTCTCTGCAGGAGATCTTGTAGCCCTGTGGGATGGCTATGGCGATGTCTGGTGCTGAGGTGGCGTTCAGCCAGGTCTCCGTCAGGAAGGCGACGTCGGGGCGGTGGAGTCTAGGAGGTCCCAAAGTTCGATGGTGTGCTTGCGAGCGGAGCGGGTGTTGAGGAGAATGCAGCAGAGGTGGTTGGGTTCTCTGGCTGGTGGTGTGGAGGGTTGGATGCTGGTGAATCTGCAGTTCCGGCAGGTGAAAGGACCCTGGGTGCGTTTCGGGGTGGCCCGGTAGCATGGGTGGCCTCGTCTGGTGTTGAGTGCGTGGAGGGTGCTTGCGTCGTAGTGCAGTCTGGCATTGCGGGGGGTGCGGGTTCCAGGGGTTCTGGTGCTGGGTGCGGTCCAGGCGTGGACGGGCACAGACGGGCTTGCCTTAGGCGCGCCCGCTTCGTGGCCTCCATATGAGGGCAGAGGGAGGGAGGAGCAGCTGGGAGGTGGGAGCGGAGCGGCCAATGGGAGTGAAGGGGGCGAGGCAGCAGGGGCTCAGCAGCAAGGGAAAAACCCAGGGAAAAACCCAGGGGAAAACCCAGGGAAAAACAGCGGGAAAAGACGGCGGGAGAGGGACAACAGAGCACAGGGGTACAGAAAGCAAAACACAGGGGCACAGAATGAAAAAACAAAGTGGCACAGAGGCCAAGCGCAGGGGTAAAGAAACAAGGGAGCGAGTAGTCAGGCGGCAAAAGCAGCAACGGGGGTTCAACCCACAGGGGGCTGCGTGGCAGATGGGGGGGAGCGACCTGCCAATGGGCAGCCATCCGAGGCTGGAGGGGAAGGGCTGGAGCCTCCCCCCCACCACTGGCATCCCTGACACCAGCACTGCCACCAGCACCGCCACCAGCAGCAGCAGCCCCAGAGGGCAGCTGTCTGAGGCTGCAGGGGAAGGGCTGATGCCTCCCCCACCACTGCCTGCACTGCCACCAGCACCACTGCCAGCAACAGCAGCCTCATTGGACAGCCATTCGAGGCTGCAAGGTAAGGGCTGGAGCCTCCCCCCACCACTGGCATCCCCAAAACCAGCCCCGCCACTGCCACCACTGAGCAGCCATCACCGCCGGTGGGCAGTGTGTAGTCCTGCCTCCATGGGCTGTAGTGCACCCTGCAAATCCTGCAGGTGTGACACCCATGTGAGAGACTGTGGCCTTGCACACCCTAAGTGCTGCATCATAGGGCACAAGGCCCCCTCCAGAACCAGTGGAAGAAGCCATCCACTCACCCCCCCCTTGCCAGGATGAAACACACTTGGCACAAGGCCCCCTCCAGAACCAGTGGAAGAAGCCATCAACTCACCACCTCCTTGCCAGGATGACGCACACTGGGCATAAGGCCCCCTCCAGAACCAGTGGAAGAAGCCATCCACCCACCCCATCCTTGCCAGGATGAAGCACACTGGGCACAAGGCCCCCTCCAGAACCAGTGGAAAAAAGCCATCCACTCACCCCCTCCTTGCCAGGATGAAGCACACTGGGCATAAGGCCTCCTCCAGAACCAGTGGGCAAACCACCCACTTGAGAGACTGTGACTTTGCACTCCCCAGGACCAATCAGTAGGCAAACATTCCACCAGAGAGCCTGTGGCTTGGCACTCCCCAGGACCAAGCAGTGGGCAAACCACCCACTTGAGAGACTGTGGCTTTGCTCTCCCCAGTACAGAGTGATGGGTATGTTGCCCCCTCTAGGACCAGTGGTGTTGTACCATCTTCTGGCTGAGGTGCCCCCCTGTTCCCTGTCTCCCTGAGGTGCCTGTGTATTTTCAACTTGATGCCCCTGCAGTGTTCTCTCTTCCGTTTTGTTGCAGGAGTCAAGTCGGGCTTTGCCCTTTGTGATGTGGCCCTGTGGCCCACGGACATTGAGGACTGGGCAGTGTCCCTCCATTTGTATATATGTATATACTGTTTTGATTTTGAAGCACAATTTTCTTGTATTTTATCTTATTACACTCACTTTAATCAATTCCTTTTGTCCTTGCATTATTCCTGAGGGGTACGGGGTGAATATGTTATGTTACTGCATCTGTTTGTGTGTATGGTGTTGGGGGTGTTGCGTGTTGCGTGTGTGTGTCACTATCTTTTTCCTCCCCCCTCCCTTGTTTGCTAGGCGGCAGTACTCACTGTGGTCGTCTTCGCCGGCGTTGCTGTTCGTAATGCATGAAGAAGTTTAGCAGCAATAAGGGAAGATGTGCGACTCGGGCTCCATGGCGTGGTGGTTCTTCCTTGAGTCCCCAGAAGTAAGTCTTTGCCTTCTATGTACTGTTTCCACTGTGCTTTTGATGTTGTTGGTACCGCCCTGGAAAAGGTGGCGGATAGGCCTTCTGTACTACTGTGGGCGGTACATTGTCTTCCACCTGGCTGTTGGCGGTTACCGCTGCGGTGCTTGTAGCGGTCGGTGTGTTAAAGTGGCGGTCAGTGTGGGCGATTTCCGTCATGGTCATAATTCCAATATTGTTACTGCCGGCCTGTTGGCGGTATCACCACTGCTTTATCACCGACCACCAGGTTGTAATGAGTGCCATTATGTTCAAAGTATACGGAGATTGCCTTGTCCAACGAGGCCCTAAAAGCTGCATCCTCCAGGAAATCCGGGTGGAGTCGCCAAATGGTAATGCTGGGGCAGGACGTGTCCTGTCCCATTTGGAGAAGCTGTGGATTATGATCTGAGTGAATACGGCCCAAGTATTCGTACCACTGTAGTGCAGAATATAAGTTAGTGGTACATACCATCCTGTCAAGACGGACATGCAATTGGTGTGGTGCAGAGAAGAACGAATAGACCCTAGTACTGGGATGACGTTGATGGCACACATCCACCATTTGCCAGTGTTGAAGCCAGTTGTGCAGCGCCTGTGTAGCTGTATCTTTAGGAGCAGTGGGCAGTGGCGGGAAGGAACAGTCCAGTGAGGGTTCTAAGATGCAGTTAAAGTCGCCCCCCAATAACTAGGGAAGGTCGCTCCAGTGAGACAGAAGGTTAGAAAGCGTGTGTAAGAATGAGGTCTGATCTGTATTCGGAGCATATATAGACCCCAGCATCACGGCTCGGCCAGCAAGGCGTCCTCACACCAGCATGTAACGGCGCTGCTCATCCACAATATGATTTTCAGCTACAAAGAGGGTTCCCGCCTTAATCCAAATAAGTGCCCCCCTGGCATAAGAGGAGAAGCCCTTCGCATAAAGCTCTCCACGCCAGTGCCGCTGCAGTCTAGCCACCTCAGGTTGCGCAAGGTGAGTCTCCTGCAGGAACGCTATTTGTATTAAATGCCTTTTAAGATATAAATATATAGAATATCTGCGTGCTAGCGTGTGTATGCCTCGCACATTCCATGTAAGGAGATTGAAGGGATTCATGGTGGATCAGTAGGTGAACAGTGTTCCGGTGGTCCAACCCCAGAGACAGGGAACTTCAACGGACCTGTAAGTGGGCCTCTAGGAGGGAGCGGGCAGGGCAAAAATAGGCTCCATACAGAAAGTAACAGAAACAACTGAGGACCAATAACAGGCCCAATAGTAACGTAAGTGAATACCATTAGAGCAGAGGGACAACTGGTGTCTGCCCAAACTAAGTAGTACGCCTATGCAGCACAAACTGTTCTAGAAAAAGGACCCCTCTAGTGGGAATGTGGGGTAGGCAGGGTGCTGGATATACAGTAATAGCCAGGGCGTAACCCCTAGTCCAACATGCGCGCGGGGAGTCAACAGCAGTAGAGTGCAGCATGTAGGGTAGGGGACATATGGAGGTGCTATGTCCAGTGGCTCGCGGCCCATCAATCATAACAGCGGGGTCAGTAGCATCAAACACATACACAGTCACATGCAGAATTAAGATATGTGGTGTATCAGCGACAGTTATTGGAATAGCACAGTTAACATTTAACTTTACCACTAACCTCCAAGCAGCATATTGCGTAATGATTGGGTAAAGTCTGAGGTGTCACCACTGGGCGGTGGGATGACTCAAGTTCAGAGGCTGTCTCGATGGAGGAACCCTCATCTCCATTAGAATTAGTGTGGTCTGCTTCTTCATCCGAAGCTACTGAAAGGACACTAATGGCTGCCGCGGTTTGCAGTGCACAGCGGCGTTCCTACATAATTTGTTCCAAGTCGGAAGCGTGTCGCACCTCTCTCAAGGCAGCCACACGCCTTTTGCATTTCCTACATTTATGGGGCTGTAGGTCCTGGATCGCCGACTCAGTTATCGTGGGGTCTCGCCAATTGACCAGGTCTGAAGACTCCAACCAACCCCATGCCGCCTCCGGTGTGCTACAGGAATGCATTTTATCATCCGCTACTACACACAATTTTGCCGGGAAGAGAAGGGAATATGACAGATTGAGGGAGCGGAATTTGCACTTGACTGGCAGGAAGGATGCACGTTCTCTTTGTACGGCAATGGTGTAGTCCAGGAATATCAAAACCGGGTTATTGTGCACTCAGATTGCAGGTAGTGTTCTCACCGCCCGTAGTATAATATACCTGTCTGCATAATGTAAAAGCCGGAGAAGAAATGGTCGCGGTCCAGCACCTGGCGGGCGGGCCCTGGCAGGGACTCTGTTGACTTGTTCAACCATGAAAAAGGGCGTCAACGAGCCCTCCGGCATCAGCTCCTGAAGCCAGGACTCAGCGAGGCAACTGCGTCTGGGCTCTCCGCACCTTCCGGTAGGCCTATAATTCTGAGATTATTCTGTCTGGTGCGAACCTCTGCATCGTCTACACGGTGTTCCAGTGTCCCTATCCTCCCAATGCGTTTTGCAGCGAAGCCTCCAGCCGGTCCGTCTTAGGCGTTAGGTCCTGGAGCTGGTCTTCTAGTGTGCATGTTCTATCCGAACATCTATCGGTGGTCTGCATGTAGGAGGGTGAGATCACTAGCCACCTTGTCAATTTTACCCTCCAACGTGGTTCGAGCTTTCTCCAAACAATTGCCTATGCGTTCCACCGCCTCCATCATCGTATCCAGTTTACTGCCATCTAGGGATAGAGTGTATGATCGCAGCGTTTGCAGCCTGGTTCCGATTCCAGAGCGGAGGCGACCTGCTCCAGCCATGTTGTATTTTGGGGGGGCTCTGGGTTGAATCTCAGATCACAGGCATGAGAGCCTGTGTGTTACATCCATATAGGAGGCCCGCTTGCATGCGCAAGGTTACAGACCAGGAGCAGCAGCACGAGCAGCCTCCCTCTCCACGGTGTTCAGCTACACAGGTGACTCAACATCTCACCATTACCAAGGAACAACTTCAAGAGTGACCGGCTATTCCGACCGGTTAGTTAAAAATGCGCATGGTGGGGAGGCTGATCAGACAGACCAGTGTCAATGTGCTCCAGCCCACAGCTCTGGGTTCCGCGGCAGGCACCGTCCCAGTCATTTCCGCCCACCGCTGGGGGGTGGTAAAATGAACTTCTGCATGCCCTCACCATCCAATAGGCCCAGGGCCCCACCACGCTCTGCTCGCTGCTCTGCTGCAGCCCCTCAGATTCGAGATGTCTGACTTTAGTAGGCCCCACACACCCAGCCACTGCAGGGCCCCAGCAATGTCCAGCCAAACCCGCGCAGCCGAACTGGACAGCCGCTCACCTCTAGCCAGGGGGCCCTGGCTCCTACACACTCCAACCCAGAGGCCAGTACTGTGTCGGGTGCCCCCCTCGCTTCTTCCATCTCCACCGTCTCTTCCAAGCCTGGAAAATCCACTGCGCAGGACCAGTCTCCCCCAGTCCGGGCCGTGCGGCGTCCCCGGGGCAGGCCGCACCTCTCACCCCTTTGTGTGGGCCAGTCGCCTCGACGGCAATCAAGATGAGTCCGCCGCACTCCTGAATCATTCCCCCTGCTACTGGGAGGTCCAGTAGTCAAGTGGGTGCTGTTGCAGGCTCCGATCGGCTCCCCAGATCCGTATAATTTGCGAATAAATGGGGTATCGTCACGGAGCGCACTTAAGTCGTGCCCACGATCTTAGCCGGCAAGCCACGCCCCCATAGGTCTTTGTGTTTTTTACATAAATTTCATTTTACATTTCCATAAAATGCAACTATAAAAACAGCCACTAGAGGGCACCACTTTATAACCACCTAAAATCCAACTAAAAATTTAGGCCTTAGACAGCGGTGTATACCATGAACCTTCCTTATACACTTTCAGGCCACATTAAATGCCATCTAATCCCCTAGAAGGTGCTGCACTTCTAACAGCGGAGGAAAAGCTCTAGCTTTCGGAGTAATAAAAAAAAAAAAGTGAAAATTGCAAAGGGTCACAAATTCCTTGACCCCACAAAAACAGCATCAGTACTATTAGCAAGCATTTGCAATGCACCGGGACTCGCATTTGCTCGAGTTAGAGCTATTAATGTTCTAAACTCCTAACCGGACTTTTCGTGCCACACAAATTGAAAGAATAAAAAAGAGCACGACGTGCTATGTAAAACACAGTGCGATCACGTTGCGTGGAAAATAAAAAGATAAAGTAGTCCGCAAACCATGCTGAAAACATGGAGCCTCTTATGTTTTCAATAGTTGGCCAGTGCTCTCGAGGAGGGCTAAACACCGGAGGCATGACGTATGCATGCCTTTCACTAATGAAATAAAGCCAATTATAAAAGGCAAGCCCACGAACCAATGAAAGTGACAGGCGTGACATAGGCTTGGTTAAAAGCCCAAAGAGAGATTACAACAGGGAAGGCACGATTGTGCGATCAACCCTAAAAAGTGTGTACGCTATAATCTTTGCAACACAACTTAAAAATGTATATCTTAAAATGTACAAAAGAAATGCAACAACACGGCAAAAGATCCTATTTGGTTACAGGACCGAAATACATGACTTGGTGCACTTTTTGACAGCTATATTGTTTGATGGCGACATGATGCTTTGTACACAACACTCCCTAATCACCCTTCACAATGAGTAAGACGACTATTCGCAACTGAAAAAAAGGCAGAGGTGTTTTTTTACTATCTACTCACTATATTAGTTAGAATTGCTTTAGGCTGCATTGTCACAAACAGCCACTAATAAAAAAAAAAATCGTAAAACAGAACCATGAAAGAAATCACCGCCACATTCAGACTAAATAAATCAAATGTCAAAAAACACAGGAAAATGAGGCTAAATACTAAAAAGAACAAATGTGGTTAAAAATGAAATATCTAACTGGGCTGTCTGATGAGTATCACTCGTCTAATTTACATCAAACCTCTAGGAGAGGAAAGTAATCAAAGCTTGTATGAGGTAATTCTGACAGTTTAATAGAAATAAATCAAGTTATTTACTCTAGCTAAATCATTTCAACGTGGGTGACAACTCTAGTGACAACTTAATATAAATATCTGAACATAATGACTTTTGATGAAATGACAACTTTATTGTACTTCATCCAAGTATGTATTCAGTGCAACTTTGATATGATCAAACTACAATTCCTAAAAGCAATCAAAAATGCAGGTGACCACAAGGCTCCAGTATAGATTGCATTTGTCCTCAGGACTGGACGGGAAATCAAAAACAGCCTTTGCAAAAATGTTCAAACCAGTTCGGTGTCAGCCTCTCTGCCTTTCCTTCTTTTTCCCTCTCTGACGCTACAGCTCGCCCATTGCCTCCTATTTCCTCCTCCTCCCACCTCCTTCGTTCCCTAATGTCCCTACTGTGCCTACTGTAATAAACACCAGGGAGCTGGAAAGCCCAGCAGGAGACACAAACATTCCAAAAACTGTCTTGAACAGACTCAGCCCACGTGGGAAATGCGCGTTGTGTTAAATGGCCAGTGTGGCCCTGTTTATCTTTAGTGAACAAAAAATTACTTTAATATACATGCGATGTAGTACATGGTTGTGAGGTCGTACGAGTAAAGTAAATCCCTCAGGTGTTCAGTACCAATACGGATGTCAAAAATATAAACTCACTGATGGGTGAGATGTCCTACAGTATCCTTTCTGTGTACAGCTGAGTCCTTTTAACATTTTGAGTTGAGTGCACCTACAAAACTCCCAACAGAATTTTTCTTGCATAAAAAAAAACAGTGCGATTGCGCTGCTACAGTTCACACTAATAATGCCTATCGGTAAAAGTGCAATTAACTGTGTAACAAGGTCGATAGTATGCGAAGTGCTCGACTTCTGCCCAGCGAGATTGCTCTGCGAAAACAGAGAAAAAGTAGTCCACAAACCCAGCAAGCCTCGCATGTTTTCTTTACTTGGTCGCTGCGCTCGAGGAGGGCTAACCACCGGAGAAGGCATGACGTATGCGTGCCTTCCACTAATCAAAAGAAGCGGATTCTAACAGGCAAGCCAACTTGCAATGAAAGACACTGACGTGACGTCAAGTGGGCTCCAAGCCCTTTTCTAATACCTAGAGCGTCTCGCTAGCGATACGCATGCGCGAGCGCATGCGACGCAGGCTCGACCATAAAAATGACTTCTTGGTGGCTGCTGTAACTCTCAACACTTCTTATGTTCGTTGGTGGTGGCCTTGGCAATGAAATCAACGCCATGTCCTACTCCTGCTTCAACACCCTCCGCATACTCTGAAAGATCTACAAATGGATACCCACCAAAACCAGAAGAACAGACACCCAAGCCCTTGTAAGTAGCAAGCTAGACTATGGCAATGCCCTCTACGCAGGAACCACGGGCAAACTCCAGAAGAGGCTGCAACGCATCCAGAACGCCTCTGCATGCCTCATCGGGGACATCCCCCTCCGCTGCCACATCACAGACCACCTGAAAAACCTGCACTGGCTCCCAGTCAACAAGAGAAGCACCTTCAAACTCCTCACCCACGGTCACAAAGCACTGCACAACACCGGACCAGAATACCTCAACAGACGACTCTCCTTCTTCACCCTGACCCGGTATCTCCGCTCCGCCACCCTCGCCCTTCTAACCGTCCCACGCGTCCGCAGAACTACAACCATACTTCTTTTTTTGTTTGGGGTGCTCAGTCCCACCTGGGCACTCTACATGCACAAATAGTGGGAGGCAGCTCAGGGAGCCCACCCCCAGCTCCCCCTGGCAACTCCCTACCTGGCCGCAGCATCCCTGCTGCCATTTGAGAGGTAGCAGCTCTTATCTCCCTCCTGCAGCAGTGTGTGTTTTCTCTTGGTGGCTGTCACACTCCTCCCAAGCACCGGGAGTGCAACAACACTCCTGTCCAGGGATCAGGACATTGCCCGCCACAGAGATGGGGGCTCCTGGGAGCAGCAACAGATGATGGTAGGGGGCCTCATGCTCACCCTCTCCCTGAGGCCAAAAATAAATGAAACATGCACCACCCCTCGGTCCCTGGCCCTCCTCAGAAACAATCTTAGGACCTCTACCTGCTCCATTCTTGGATTCTTGGTAAAAGGTCTCAGTCTTGAACATGCCACAACTCAGGCCCTTTGGGGCCAATTTAGATGATTTTGGGCTCATTTTACTCCTGGTGGTGAGAGCTCTAGACACCAGAAGCAATTTTAGCAAAACCCGACAACCTCAAAAGAGATGCAATTTACAAGGAGGTGGTTCTACTGACTCCCTGCACCACCTATCCTCCTGGTCTTTGTTCCTGGGTGCAGAAGTGCAGATCTTTTCCCAATCTGGTCCTCTGGGGGATTAAGTGGGCAGCTTCACTGGCCCTTGGAGAGTCCTACTGGTCCTGAGACCAACTGGGGCGGAATCCTTAGTCTTTATGGGCATCATGCTGTTTCTCCAATCAGTTGTCCATGACTGCCGCAGCCCCAGGGTCCAGCAGAGAAGAGCTCAAACAGCACCGCCGATAAAGATTCTCCCCCATGTGCAAAAGATTTCAGAGGGGTTGGAACGTTATAGAAGCCAAACACCTCGGGCCAAACCTGGGATGTCACATTACCTCTCCAACCCTGTCTCAACCCTCCTGCACAGCATGCTGGGATAGTTCAAGATGGCATCATCCAGGAATCACTGGTCGCATCGGCTCCTGAGTCTGAGCTCCGCCCCTCACTGACATCACTGCCATGGCCCTTCCCACCAATAATTCAAAGAGGAGTACCCCTCCTGTGTTGGCTCCAGTCGTCTGAGTTTCCTCATTTGTTCAATGGGCCTGGGCTATCCCCAGACCTGGTGCAGTGTGACAGGTAAGCACTGTTAATTACTCCTTTTGTGTGGCCTTTGTTCCAGTTGCTGAAGAGAAATGTAAATAACTTGGCAAAGCAGGGTGATAACAGGCCAGGGCTCTGATCCTGAACTAAGTCAGTGAAATATGACAATTCTGGATGACCCATAAGTTGTACAGATACTTTTATTGAACTCAGAGATTCAATTTTCTTACACTTGTTCCACCCAATTTTGATATGCCAGTGGACTTTGTAGGCCAAAGGGAAGCATAACTGCACACTAAGGTGGTCATTAGAACCCTGGCGGACGGTGTTAAAGCGGCGGTAAGACCGCCAAAAGGCCGGCGGACAAAAAAAGAGAATTATGACCCTGGCGAGAGCCGCCAACAAAGACAGCCACTTTAACACACCGCCCGCCACGGCGGTACAGACAAGCAGTGCGGTGGTCACGACAACAGACAGGCGGAACACAATGTACCGCCCATAGTATCACAACCTGCCAATCCCCCACCTTTTCCGGGGCGGATTCACCGTGGATAAAAACACGGCGGAAACAGCTTTGGCAATGGGAAAACGCTCACCCGAACACATCCCACGAGGAACGAGGACTCCATGGACCCGGAACTCCAAGTACTCCATGCCTTTGTCTTTCTGCTCCTCTACGACCATCATCTACGTAGGTGCCGAAGACAACGGTGAGTACTTCACCTACGACATGGGGGAGGGTGGAGGCAAAAGTTAGGGGGACACCCACCAAACACCCCCACCCCCAACCTCGCATTATACAACATACACACCAAAGCATTCACAAAAATCACAGTAACAACCTACAATCCCCCCGGAAGAATGAAAAGACAAAGCAAAATTCGGTCAAACATTGTAATGTGGCAATATACATGTCATACAAAAATATACAGATATATATGAAAATCAGTCATAATTATATACAGTACGAGAAGTAGTGCAGATATGTACACAACAAGGTCCGTGCACCAACAGTCCAAAAATGCATGGGCGAGGCCCACAAAGGATACCTGACCACAATCGGAGAGAACACTGTCGGGGCATCAGATAGAAATACTACAGGCACCTCAGGGGGAAGGGAAGGGGGGGCACCTCAGCCGGATGACTGCAAAGCCAGATCCATGATGGGGCTCCATGCCCATTTATGTATCCTGGGGAGTGCAAAGCCACAGTCATTCAAGTCTCTACAGTGGGTGGGGTGCCCACTGTGCCGTCCTGGGGAGTGCAAAGCCACAGTCTCTCACGTCTCTCCAGTGGGTGGGTTGCCCACTGCTTGGTCCTGGGGAGTGAAAAGCCACAGTCATTCAAGTCTCTACAGTGGGTGGGGTGCCCACTGTGCCATCCTGGGGAGTGCAAAGCCACAGTCTCTCACGTCTCTCCAGTGGGTGGGTTGCCCACTGCTTGGTCCTGGGGAGTGCAAAGCCACAGTCTCTCAAGTCTATCCAGTGGGTGGGGTGCCCACTGTGCCATCCTGGTGAGTGCAAAGCCACAGTCTCTCAAGTCTCTACAGTGGGTGGGGTGCCCACTGTGCCATCCTGGGGAGTGCAAAGCCACAGTCTCTCAAGTCTCTACAGTGGGTGGGGTGCCCACTGTGCCATCCTGGGGAGTGCAAAGCCACAGTCTCTCAAGTAGATGCAGGTCTCCACTGGTACTGGGGGGGACTGGTGCCCAGACTGGATGAGTCTCCCCGTGAAAGTTCCTGTCCTGTCACTGTCCCAGCTGCACATGGGATAAGGATGCCTGATGTGGCGGTCTAATCATTCCTACCCGGTGCTTGCCCTGTTCAGCGGTGCTTCGACATGGCGGTTCAGGACTGTTCAGCGGTGCTTTGCCATGGCGGTCTTTGCCCTGTTCAGCGGTGCTTTGCCATGGCGGTCTTTGCCCTGTTCAGCGGTGCTTTGCCATGGCGGTCTTTGCCCTGTTCAGTGGTGCTTTGCCATGGCGGTCTTTGCCCGGTTCAGCGGTGCTTTGCCATGGCGGTTCTGGTACGGACACTGGTGTGTGGCATGACGTTCCCTACACTGGGCATTGGTGTGTGGCATGACGTTCCATCATAGCCCACCTGGGCTGTGGCAGCCGGGTCCCTCCTGGGCTGTGACTCCGGCGGTGGTCTCCTGACCACTGACGATACTTGTGCCCTCCTGGGCTGTGACTCTGGCGGTGGTCTCCTGACCAGTGACGATACTTGGGCCCTCCTGGGCACTGACTCTGGCGGTGGTCTCCTGACCAGTGACGATACTTGGGCCCTCCTGGGCAATGACTCTGGCGGTGGTCTCCTGACCAGTGACGATACTTGGGCCCTCCTGGGCACTGACTCTGGCGGTGGTCTCCTGACCAGTGACGATACTTGGGCCCTCCTGGGCAATGACTCTGGCGGTGGTCTGTGGACCAGTGACGATACTTGGGCCCTCCTGGGCACTGACTCTGGCGGTGGTCTCGGACCAGTGACGATACTTGGGCCCTCCTGGGCACTGACTCTGGCGGTGGTCTCCTGACCAGTGACGATACTTGGGCCCTCCTGGGCAATGACTCTGGCGGTGGTCTCCTGACCAGTGACGATACTTGTTCCCTCCTGGGCAATGACTTTGGCGGTGGTCTCCTGACCAGTGACAATACTTGGGCCGTCCTGGGCAATGACTCTGGCGGTGGTCTCTGGACCAGTGACGACGGTGCTGGCGGTTGTGTCTCGACCGCCGGAAATGTTGGCGCACTTCTCCGCCGTGACACTCACAACAGGCTGGGCAGACTTCCTCTGGCCCTTCCCCACCTTTGGTGGAGTCACAGTTGACTCTCCAATCCCCTTGGAACCCATGTGAGTTGTTTTCCCACCAGGAGACTTCACACGGTCCCGTCGTCCACTCTCCAATTTTAGAGCCTTTACAGGGGGTGGGCTGCCAGTGCCTTGGCTCCGGGTCATACTGCCTGCCCTGGTGGCCGGTGCACTCCACAAACCTTGAACAGACACCACTGGTATTGGAGGCTTTTTGGCTGAGGCGCTACGACGGGACTGATGAATTGGAGGGGGGGTGGGGGCATAAAGGTCAACTTTACAGAGGGACAGTTTCTGACGAACACTGGATGGGTAGTTGGAGGGGGCCTGGGAGTGGAGGAAGAGGAGGTGGTTGTAGGAGGTGTCACTTTGGGTGTTTTGGGTGCCGGTGCAGGTACTGGAGGCTGTCGTGAGGTGGATGGATTTTGGGTGAGTGATTGCTGGCGTTTGTGTACTTTGGGAGGGGGCGTCACAGACACACTGGGAGAGGACACAGGGGACGTGTAAATGGGAGTGGAGGTGGTGAGTGCAGGTGAGCGGGGTGTGGTGCTGGGTGTTCTGGTGCGAGTCCTGGTGCCTGTAGATGTAGTGCATGCAGGTGAGAGTGTAGGCGAGACTGGGAGGGAGGAGGGAGACGACGACGAGGGGGACACAGTGGAGACAGTGGATGTTGCTGTGTCTGTATGTGGGTGATGCTTGTGTGAGTGCCTGTGGGATGTGTGGTGCCTATGTTTGCTTGAGCTACCTGTGTGTGCTGACTTGTGTGCATACTGGTCTGTAGGTGTGCTTGGGATGGGCTGGGGTACAGGAGATTGGGTCTGGGTGGAGGAGGTTGGAGGGGGGAGGCTAGACACAGGGACAATGGCTGCCATCAGTGCTGAGGCCAGAGATTGCAGGGTTCGCTGAAGGACAGCCTGACCAGAATGAATGCCCTCCAGGAATGCATTACCGTGTTGCAACTCTCGTTCTACACCCTCGATGGCATTCACAATGGTAGACTGTCCAACAGTGAGTGACCTGAGGAGGTCAATGGCCTCCTCACTGAGGGCAGCAGGGGTGACTGGGGCAGGGCCTGAGGTGCCTGGGGCGAAGGTGATGCCCACCCTTCTGGGTGAGCGGGCACGGGGCGAACGCTGAGGGGCTGCTGGGAGGGCGGTGCTGGTAGGGGAGGTGGCGGCTGTACCTGTAGAAGTGGGGCGCACAGATGGTGTCGCCACCACAAGGGAGCCCCCATCGGCGGACGAGTCTGTGTCGCTGCTTGGTGATCCGGTGGCCGACGTGAAGCTCCCCTCGCCCTCCGTCCCACTGGTGCATTCAGAGTCCGTGGTCTGGCCCTCCATGGCCATGTGGGATGCAGCTCCCTCGTGCTTCGGTGCCACTGTACCTCCGCCTGATGATGCTGATGTACAAAAGGACAGGGAGAGCAGAAAAAGGGGGGGAGACAGAAGAAAGAGAGTTTTAGTGCATAGCATACCGCTTCCGTTGGCGGACAAGACAGACACAGCAGCCCCCTGCATTACGCCGTGCTCCTGCCCTCTGCACATGCAATTCCTGGGATATGGCCTACATGGCAATGGTGGACATCTGCGCACATGGATGCCACAGGGGCAACTATACCTCGACTTGGCACTCTGCTGAGGTGGGGTAGAGTGCCACATGGCCTACATTACGGAGGGGCCTTGCCTGCCGAACTCGCCCTGGCCTAGGGACACCCACAGCCCACCTCCCCCACCCAGACACCTCCACTGCGCGCAAAGTCTGCTGAATGAGAGTGTACTCACCCCCTTGTGTCTGCTGTGATGCCCTCAAGCGCCCATCCAACTCCGGGTAGGCCACCGCCAGGATCCGGAACATCAGGGGGGTCATGGTGCGACGGGCACCCCTCCCACGTTGGGAGGCCATCCCCAGCTGAGCCTCCGCCGTCTTCTTGCTGCAGCGGCGAATGTCCTCCCATCTCTTACGGCAGTGGGTGCTCCGTCTCTGGTGGGCCCCCAGGGTCCGGACCTCCTTGGCGATGGCATGCCAAATGTCCCTCTTCTGGTGGGCGCTGACCTACATGACATGCACAAGGAAAGAGGAACAGTCATTAACAACTGCACCGTCGTTGTGAGTAGCCCCCTCCCTACTCTGGCCATGTGGCCCATTCATTCCCATGCATTAATGTACTATGAACTATGCCCCCTTCCCTCTTCCAACCAGCCCTCTCCACCCAGTTTCTCCAACTCCTGTGCAGTGAAGGCAGGGGCCCTTTCCCCAGACGCAGCAGCCATTGTCGCTTCCAGACCGAGGTCACAGCAGCACTTGCAGTGTAGGTCCTCTCCTGTCGAAGGTCAGGTATCTAGTGATTGAACAGATAGAAAATGGCAGTGACGTCCGCGGCGGTGACGTCCGCGGCGGTGCGCATCATCACCGCCGGCGCACCTGTTCATTGGCCCCTGGGACCCATAGGGTCCAAAGTTAGCCAATGCAGCATTGCGCCGCGGTCTACGACCGCCTACCGCGACGGTGTGCAACGCCAGCGCAGTTACCCCACTATCCCATTGCCCCAGTTTAGAGGTCAGGCAGCCGCCATTTCAGGGGCTCACATGGCTTAATTTACCTCTGCGTCACACATAGCTAGGCCTACACTCAACACACATACAGGAAGGGTTCTGTGAGTGGTGTAGTCTTGTGTGTAACTGTGGGTACATACCTGGAGGAATAATGACTGATTCTTCGCTATTGTCCTTCGTAGGCACCGTCAGCTGGGACAGTTGAGAAGATGGCGGAATCCTCTGGTGTACCGACCGCTGGTGGACCTGTTGACAATGGAAGAGCGACATGTCATCGTCACCTACCGGTTTGACCGTGCCACAATCCAGGAACTATGTACCCAGTTGGAGCCAGACCTGATGTCACCAATCCGCCATCCCACTGGAATCCCCCCTGACGTGCAGGTGCTGTCTGTGCTCCAGTTCCTTGCAAGTGGGTCTTTTCAGACAACAGTGGCCATGGCATCAGGGATGTCCCAGCCTATGTTTTCCAACGTGTTGTCCGGAGTGCTGTCTGCCGTGCTGAAACACGTACGGAGATACATCATTTTCCCTGAGGTGGCAGATTTGCCTACAGTGAAAGGTGACTTCTATGCCCTTGGACATATCCCCAACGTCATAGGTGCCATTGATGGCACCCATGTAGCTCTGGTCCCCCCCCACAGGAGTAAACAGGTGTATAGGAACAGGAAGAGTTATCATTCAATGAATGTCCAGATGGTATGTTTGGCAGACCAGTACATCTCGCAGGTAAATGCTATGTTCCCTGGCTCAGTGCATGACGCCTACATCATGCGAAATAGCAGCATCCCTGATATGATGGGTCAACTCCAGAGGCAACATGTATGGCTATTGGGGGACTCTGGTTACCCCAACCTTTTCTGCCTATTGACCCCAGTGAGGAATCCCAGGACCAGGGCAGAGGAACGCTACAATGAGGCCCATGGGCGGACTGGGAGGGTGATCGAACGCACCTTCGGCCTCCTGAAGGCCAGGTTCAGGTTCCTCCATATGACAGGTGGATCCCTATTCTACTCACCGAAGAAGGTGTGCGAGATCATCATTGCCTGCTCCATGCTCCATAATTTGGCTTTGCGATGCCAGGTGCCTTTTCTGCAGGAGGATGATCCAGATGACGGTGTTGTTGCAGCTGTGGAGCCTGTGGACAGTGATGAGGAGGAAGCTGAGGAAGAAGACAACGACAACAGGGAGTCAGTCATACAGCAATATTTCCAGTGACACACAGGTGAGAACATTTGCATGTTTAACATTACATTGACTTTCACACGTCTACCTCTATCCGGTTTGTCGATTTCAAACACTATTTGGTAACTGAGTTGTACCTTTCCATTTCGGTTTCACAGGTGTGGTTACCAACGTGTCATCTGCTTGCATCCTTCAAGGACTTGTGATGTGTGACATAGGTATGTTAGCCTTACAATGGGAAACACATTATGACACTGTCATTGATAATACATAATTAGTAAATCACAGACTGACTCAAGATTGTTTTGTGTTTCAACGGTGTTTATTGAAGTGCTCAGAAATGTGAGGGGGTTGTAAAAAGAGGATGGGTGATGGCGTAGGAATGTCCATGGCAGAGTCCAGTCTATTAGTCTCACAGATGCACTGCCCATCTGGGCATAGGAAGTGGAGCTGGGGCAGTTTAAGTATGGACAGGGTAACAAGGTGGTACAGTGGGAGGACAAACAGGGTGGTCTCATTTCCTGGCGGGGGTCTTTCCATCTTGCTGTGTCCTGTTCCTGGATCTCAGGGACCGCTTGCGTGGTGGTTGTCCATCTGCAGGGGGTGGGGTGCTGGTGTGTTGGTCCTGTGGCGGGGTGTCCTGTCCACTAGCGCCGGCAGAGGTGGTGGGTAGTTCATCGTCCTGGCTAGTGTCAGGGGCCCCTTGGAGTGCCACGGTGTCCCTCATGGTGTTCTGTATGTCCTTCAGCACCCCTACAATGGTGCCCAAGGTGAAGCTGATGGTCCTGAGCTCCTCCCTGAACCACAAATACTGTTCCTCCTGCAGGCACAGGGTCTCCTGAAACTTGGCCAGGACTGTCGCCATCGTCTCCTGGGATTGGTGGTAGGCTTCCATGATGGAGGAGAGGGCCTCGTGGAGAGTGGGTTCCCTTGGCCTGTCCGCCCCCTGTCGCACAGCAGCCCTCCCAGTTCCCCTGTGTTCCTGTGCCTCCGTCCCCTGGACCGTGTGCCCACTACCACTGCCCCCAGGTCCCTGTTGTTGTTGGGGTGCTGGGTTATCCTGGGTTCCCTGTAGTGGTGGACACACCGCTGATTGACCTGTCCTGGGTACGGAGGTTTGGGCCCGCTGGGTGGGTGCTGTGCTGGTGTTACCAGAGGGTGGAAGGTCAGTGTTGGGCTGTGCCTGTGCAAGGGGAACCGACTGTCCCGAGGCCCACGATGGTCCGGGCTGGTCAACAGGATCCAGTAGGGCAGAGCTGCTGTCGTCACTGTGGGCCTCTTCTGGGGGTGGAGTGGTGTTGTCTGGACTCTCTGGTGTGGTGACGGTCCTTCGGGTTCCTGCAGGGGCATAAGAGCATGATTATTGCATGTGTGTGTGATGGTGTGCAATGGGTGGGTGTCTGTGTACCCCAGTGCAAGCATTCCTGTGTGGGGGCTTGTGTGATGATGGTTAGGGGGTTGTTCTGGGTATGTGCAGTGAGCATGCTTTAGTGAGGGGTGACCATGCTTAGTTGTGTCATGCAGGGCTTGGTGTTGGGATGTGTGGTTTGTGTTATTAGTACATTAGTAAGGAGTTTGAGTGATAGGGGAGGGTGTGAGGGTAGGGGTGTGTGATAGCATGCAGGTAGGGTGGGGGATCTGATAGTTAAGATTTGACTTACCAGTGTCCCATCCTCCACCGACTCCTCCGAGGCCCTCTGGATGCATGATGGTCAAGACTTGCTCCTCCCATGTTGTTAGTTGTTGGGGAGGAGGTGGGGGTCCGCCGCCAGTCCGCTGCACCGCGATGTTGTGCCTGGAGACCGTTGAACGCACCTTCCCCCGTAGGTCGTTCCACCTCTTCCTGATGTCCTCCCTATTTCTTGGGTGCTGTCCCACGCCGTTGACCCTGTTTACTTCCTATGTGTACATTAAAGTATCACTAAAGACAAAACAGTCAATTACACTGACTTTCCCTAAAAGAGTGCATTATCATTATAAGGCCTACCCCAGGCCAATACCTAATCCTGCAGAGTCCCTTGTGCACCAGGGTACCTGTACAAAGTTACCAGGCTGTGCACAACTGTAGTCTCCCACACGCAGCCCCCACACATCTGCACACACAATAGTATATGTACTCATGTGTAACTAGCCAAGTGCCCATTACCCTTGCTGCATCGCAGCAGCTTTATCTTAAAAAGTGGACACTGGTGGTAAACATGTGCAGTCTGATTCTCATGTGAATAACGTGGGTGAGACACATGTAATGAGACTCACCCACAGCAAAAATTCCAAAAATGGTAGATTCAGAAAGCAAAAAATCCGGGCAGATTGAATGAGCAGTCTCTGATTGTAACAGCTAGCCTTCTATACTTTTCAGAATCTTTAGAATCAGAAGCAGACTGTGACCGGACAACCATCATGACCACCCACGTTTTCAAATAAAGGTAGTGCCATACAAGAAAAAAGTGATGAGAGCTAGCTCATATTAGTGTGAAATCACGGAACATCTATTTTGGAGGGGAGAAAAGTATGATATGGAAAACTATGAATTATCTTTTAAACTGAGTTGCTAGTTGAATCTTTTAGATTTTCTTGCTTTTTAAGTCTTGGTTATTATAACGTTTCAAGATGTAGGGTGGTTACTGATTACTCGTTACTGAACTTGAATGTAGGTATTAATCCATGGGAATAACTATCACCCATTTCATGTATAACTCTTGATATTTTTCATCAAGGTTTCAAGTCAAAGTAGTATAAGGCAACTAGAATTACCTACTTCCATTCTACTTAATTGTTGTCTTTCTCAGAATATGACTTAATGAGTCAATAATATTTAAGGCTAATAGTACCCACTATAGTCAATACATCAATGATACCGTTGTTTAGACAGAAGAACTGAATATTTGCTTTATGTGGGAAAAATGTGCAGTTGACAGCCAATTTCTGAAACTGGCAACAACAACAGGCTTTCTTTGTTGTCTGTGTTACGGTTATCTATAAAGATGCATATAGTTATATGATTTTGGGAACACTGATAGCACAGTCGGCGCATCAGAGTCAATTCATTGGTATAAATACAGCATGTGGTTGTAAGACAATTAAGGAGGTAAAATATTTACTTGATTATTATCACATTTAAAGAAGCAGGGTGGTTACTGATTACTTGTTACTGGCTTTGAATGCAGGTATTGATCCAAGAAAATAACTATCACCCATGGGTTTTAAGTCAAAATAGTACAAAACGATTAGAATTACCTACTTCCATTCCTTTTGAATGTTTTTTTTCTTCAGATTATGACTTGATGAGTCAATAGTATTTACGGTGTCCAGGCTAATAAGACACACATTAATACAATAAATCAATTAAATTGTTGTTTGTGTAGGATAACTGAATGTTCTGCATCTAAAAGGACTACAGAACAGGGAAGATCAGAGCGCTCCTCACCCTTTGGTGCTTCCTCAAGTTCAGCACACCCTTTTGGTAGCTGATGCCTATTCACATTCAGCATGATTATTTGTTCTTCACTGATAACACATTCTGAAGACACACTGGTTAAAGAACACAACATATATTTCATTGAGAGTCAGCTTAGTCCTGTATTCTGCTGCATTTTGCCAAAGTTCAACTGACTTTACTTTTTCTTGCTTGGAGAGCGCAGTACCCAGAACTGACTATAGACTTTGAAAGAATGGCACATTTTTGCAACACATATTTATTGCCTTTCCAGTCTCAGCTTAATATTTTAGTTTTTTTGAAGAATGAAGTTCAGTCGGTCTGGAAAGCCAAGACTTAGAAGTAGTTTATATTTGCTGTGGCACAGGCACCTTTATTTTAGTTATCATTAGCAGTAAACGCTGCAATAAAATCCCTGGGGTTATGTCATTTCAAATTTTGACCTTGACTTATGCCAAGATGTTGACCTGTGTGTGTGCATCCCCATGCTGAATATTGCATCAGACGCATTCCGACAAATATCTAGCATGGCAGTGCAGGAAATAGCTACATTCATACCAAGTGGCTTCGAGGTAGCCCGGTAGGAAGGAATGCACGTGTAGTTTATAGCGTCCCTAATGCTTAACATGCCCATAGTCATGTGATTGCTGGTTTCCAATGTACTATTGCCTCTTTCAGTGCATTCTCAACCAAGACTATTGCCATGTGCTTCTGAGGCATAGTGACAAAGGCAATGTGTGTGCAGCTTAAACCATTACATTTTGGACATACTTTACAAAAAAGTCCTGAAATGCTGTCCCCTCAAAAAGGGAAAAGTGTGGAGATCAAGCGCCAGCATTTGGCTTACTTCCAATTATGTAAGAGGACCATTGGCAGTTTTCAGTGATGCATTTGTGTTGTTACCAGAGCCACAATACTGTTTTGTTTTTTGCCAGTGCCAGAATTGGCTTAATTAAGGTGTAGTGAGTCTATAATCTGATGAGACTGAGACTAAAAATCCTGTAGGGACATTTCTATGCTAGTTTTGATTGCAGATGCTTCCACATTGTGAACAGGTCGTGGTCCCTTCTGATATGTGTTTGCTGGTTTGGAGGGAGGCAGTAAAGTTGAAAATTAGAGGTCCTCCCAACCTGCCATATTTATGGTTCCCTCGCTCTTTTTAGAGTTGCTGAAATGTCTGGATTCTGGACAGAAGAGCATCTATTGGCTCCACTGTTTAAAACCCCTCTCCTAGGGTTCTAATCACCATAGGCCCTCTGAGGCACATTGACAAACATCCCACCCTATTTAGGGCGGGATGGCCATCACTCATTTTGGCTGCCCTTGTCTGTGAAGCGGGATATAGTGGAAACGAACAGGAATAATGCAAAGAAGGGCCTCCAAACGAAGCAAAAAATGGTGTCAGGGCTGTTTATATTTGTTAAGAAAAAAACTCCCACCTCCTACTTTAGGAGTCTGTTTTCTCTGAACAAAAAAAGTTTGCGGTAATGGTGCATAAAACATGGCGTCTGCCTGGAAAATGCCAGGGCTGTGAAAGCAGCCACAATGGCCTTGGCTCCCTTTACTGCAAAGAGATTCCCACAAGGGATCTCTATATTCAGCTAGCATTCCTCCAACATGATATGGGGACCAGGCACTCCACCTCCATGGCGGGCCAATGGAGAACCTGCCAAACCTTAATTAGGCCCTTAAGGTGCAGTGTGAGGACCGCTAGTTTGTACCATTCTCTGGTCTTAAACCCTAAACAAGGTGCCAAATACTGTGTGCACCTTATGTATAAAGCAGATAGTAACGAACATAGAATACATACCAGATGATCACCTACACATTCATAGGTTTGTGGGTATTCAGTTATTTTGCACTGCACTTCCCATGCTGCACAGTTATCCTACACCTGAATAACAAATGACTTCATGTTGTACACCAACCTGTTGAAGGGTAGGATTTTGAGCAATTTTGTATTGTTAAAATAGTGGCGTTTTGTCACAATAGATCTTACCAATATGCAGTTCCCAAAAACTGTTACACGCTAGCATGCAATTTATTCTGAATACCAAAAGGCGTCTGTTTTGTAAAGCAAACACTGAAAAACTCAGAGGGCCCGATTCAAACATCTTTATTAGCTGTGTAGAAACTCTTCTGAGGGACGGAGATGGGAAGCTTCAGAGATGGCAGCACCCTGATCCAACTCTGCAGAAGGCAGCAACCACGCCATGAAAAATGCCAGTGAAGACACTGAATACCGGTATGCTGACACTCCGTTTCTAGAATCCTCCGAGACCCGGGAGTGTCTTTATTTACGAGGAAGAAACCCAACGCGATGAGTTTTGGACCCACGACATCAGGCTTAGGTCGCCGAATGAATGTAGGATGTGGAGCAGCTCAGTCTGTGGAGCAGATTCCAGTGCAACGTGAGGTGCCTGAGACAGGAGATACTGAACAAGGCAGTATTGATAGATTAGATTGTGGTAGGAGGAGCTTATAACGCGGGGTTTCACAGACTGTGACCCATATTTAAGAAAAAGTGGCCCATCAGAGCTCATGCGTCACTTTTTCTGCACCCCCTTTCCGGCACTTAGCGGCATCATGGTTTGCTGTATTTTTAATACGGTGCATCATGGAGGTCGTTAGCACTATAGTTTGATGCAATTGTGGTGGTTTGCTACACTAGAGTCAAACATTTTGACGCTAGTTTAGCAAAGTTCAAGGAGGCCCCTAAGTTTTCATGAGAGCATCATTTTAACTCCTGATCCGAGCAGGCATTAAAAATTATGCCAAAAATGGTGCAGTGAAAGCTGTTAAATTTTGCTAAGCAATTTCTGCAGGCTTCCTAGCACCAGAACGCACCCTTTGTATACATTATGCCTGGAGCAATGATAATGTGGAGCAAGGGTTTACAAAGTGGCGCAATGCATGCATTGCACCACTTTGTAAGCATGGTGTGTGGAAAAAGCCAATTTAGCGCCGCCTTAGCATCAGATTAATGGTGCTAGGGGCTCTTAAATTCGCCCTTCTAGCATAGACAACATAGTAGAGGGCCCGAATCATTTCTTCTTCATTTCTGCACCCAAATAATGTTGCTAGGTTTACACGTTTCAAGGCTGTTTGCTGTGAAATGGAAAGTAATGAACAAGGTTGCTCCAGTTAAACAGTTAAAATTCCTAACACTGCCTTGTTCGGTGTTCCTGCTCAATCATAAATTCAACAAGCTGGTTCCAGGAAGTCATCTTTCTTTGAAGGTTCACTCCAGTTCTTAGTCTCAACTCACTGTAGGTTCATCCGGCCCCTATATTATTGCTTGGAGGTAACAGCTACTTTCGGAAATACATTACTGAGAGGTCTGAGCGAACTTTTAATTACTACGTCTAATTACTAAGGGGCATATTTATACTCTGTTTGCGCCGGAATTGCGTCGTTTTTTTTTAATGCAAATTCGACGCAAAACGAACTCCATATTTATACTCTGGCGTTAGACGCGTCTAGCGCCAAAGTTCATGGAGTTTGCATCATTTTTTAGCGTGGACACCTACTTTGCGTTAATGACATGCAAGGTAGGCGTTCCTGTCTAAAAAATGACTCTGAGGCATGTGCGCCGTATTTACACTCCCGGGCAAAAATTACGCCCAGGAGTGGGCGGGTAAAAAAAAATGACGTCCAGCCGCTTTTGCGTTGTTTTTTAGCGCCTGGTCAGGGCAGGCGTTAAGGGACCTGTGGGCTCGGAAGGAGCCCAGAGGTGCCCTCCCATGCCCCCAGGGACCCCCCCTGTCACCCTTGCCCACCCCAGGAGGATGCCCAAGGATGGAGGGACCCATCCCAGGGAACTTAAGGTAATTTCAGGTAAGTATTATTTTTTTTTTTTTTTGTGGCATGGGGGGCCTGATTTGTGCCCCCCTACATGCCACTATGCCCAATGACCATGCCCAGGGGACATAAGTCCCCTGGGCTTGGCCATTGGGAAAGGGGGCATGACTCCTGTCTTTGCTAAGACAGGAGTCATTTTAATGGGGGTTGGGAGTGAAAAAAAATGGCGCAAATCGGGTTGAGGCGAAAATTTTGCCTCAGCCTGACTTGCCCCATTTTTTGACGCTTAAGCTCCATATTCCCCTACGCCGGCGCTGCCTGGTGTACGTCATTTTTTTTAACGCACACCAGGCAGCTCCGCCGGCTAACGCCGGCTAACGTCATTGAATAAATACGGCGCCCGCATGGCGCTTCAGAATGGCGTTAGCCGGTGTTAGATTTTTTGACGCACAACTGCGTTGGCGCAGTTGTGCGTCGAAAAGTATAAATATGGCCCTAAATATCTTATCTTAATACTCAGACCCGCAGGCGCACTTCATGACGTTGTTGGCATACATATAGCTACTCCAGCTTTCCTTGCGTTTGAAGTGAGAGGACAAAGCAAGGTCGTAACTACTTAGAGAGAGTCCCATTTTCCTTTTGCCTTGTGAAGTGGAATTCCACTTGTGATATTTGATACCCACCTATGGTGCTCATATCTTCAACGTGACCGGGAGACAACTGCTGTTTAGAGAATCAGTATTTGGCAGCAAGACTAAAACAGAATCAAATCCAAACAAAATTTCAGAGTCAACTATAGACATTATCCTCAAATGAATCCCAGTTATTGTAATCGATCTCGACAAATTGAACACAAACTAACAGATCTAACATCTAAAATTAAGGCAGTCCATGTCGATCTCTCAACTTTTCAGACTGGAATGGAGTAGAAAATTGAGGACTTTGAAATGAAATATGATAGGCTCCCTGATTGGGGGCAAGAAGTGGAGAGTCTTAAACAGAAGATGATGAACCTGAAGATCGTGTTCGATTTCTATAGAGTAATGAGAAACTGGAAGGAGATGAAGTAGTACTTTTTCTGACTGACATGGATGCCACGCGTGCTTGACCTCCATATTAAAGAAGCTCTGGGATTTCAAAGAGCACACCACATCAAATCTAACCACCAAGTCACCAACTCCAGGCCCCCGCCCAACTATAGTTTGTGCAGCATCATGCAAGTCCAATCCCACAAACTGCAACATCATTAATATTTCTGTAGATTTCTCCTCCAACACTAACGAAAGAAGAAGGAAATGTCTTGCTCTGATGCTTAAACTTTGAAACTAAAGTACCAACCATATTTATACTTTTTTAGCGCTGCACTTGCGCCACTTTTTGACGCAAAAAAAAGTACAATTGTATTTTGCAAGTTTGCGCCGCTTTTGCGTCAAAAAATTACGCAACTGCAGCGCTAAAAAAGTATAAATATGGGCCCTAATATGCTAGTCTCACACAGTGGTAAAACAACGGAATTTAATGCTCTGGAAACTCTGAAATATCATTAAGAGACTTTGATAACATTGATATGGTCACTTCAACACTACCCCAGACCTCTGCTTGTGGGATCAAATGGTCAACATCTCTGAGACACCTCCCCTGGAACAGTGCGGACAACACACTGCCCAGTACATTTAAATGAGGGTCAGATTGGAACAGAAGGACAAAAGATCATGGCCTCCCTTTCCAAGTAATATGTTCTCTGTGGGTACCTCTCCCCTCCTCATGCCATCCTCAGCTCCCCCCACCCCCTCATTTAGACTGTAACCCATACATAACCCAGTATGCATTACTGTATTACTGTTTAAGAAATGTTTGCTGGTAATACCCAGTTGAACAAGATGAGGTCTGGACAAGTGGCATTCCAAATCCTCTTTTGGTGATGAAAAGCATACTGAATGATTGCACTAAGAAACAGGACATTTATTTTAGCATTGTTATTTTAAAATCCTAATCTAGCTCATAAAACATGAATGATAGCTAACCAGCATATGAAAAGTAATTCAGCGAAACAAGTCGTAGGAAATGAAAACTGTAAGAAATACACCTGACATTGTTCTTGATTTCTTTTTGTCCTAACACCCTCAAGCTATTTCTAAGCACCATCCTAACTTTTAGCTAGAGCAATAGATCGCTAGCCTGTGCTCAGGTTTTGAAGATGGTCGGCACAGCATAACTGCCTTTTCGTTGTGAAATAGCAAACAACCTGCATCCTATTGCAGCTTGTTTTAGGCTGGAACATAAACATCGACTGGATGAAGGCCACTTGTCCCGTGCAAACCGGTGTGACATCTGACTCAATAGCACTGGCAGGAAGTCCCTCATAATATTGATAAAATATATTTAGAATTTGTAAACAATTCTGAAGAGCAAGTGCTTAGAGTAGAGATTTCTTGCATTCTATGCACACCACGTCACAGTTTCCATGAAACAAAATGGAATAGTATGTAAAAAGCTAGGAATGGAAATAGAAAAATATGAAAGTACCAAATGACGGAAAAAGAAAAATCTGAAGTGAAATTACCACATTGCTCACAGCAACAGTAATGAGATCATCTAGACCCCTCCCCCCTTGAAATCGAATGATAAGGAGTCGACTAACTGCCACCAGCTTATAAGCAGCGATGCACGTGCGAGGCTTTAATGTGACTGTTATGAGAACGGCACACATTGCCTCAGCATCCTTTGCGCAGGCTCTTGTCTTACATGATGAGACATGTATTATGTTTAACTGTGCTGGTTGGTGTGTTCGATTGATAGCTGCATGTGTGCCGGTGTTGCCCTATTCGAGGTTATATTTTCCACTATGATATCATCCCGTATACCTCTTGCTAGGTGTGTGTCCACTGTCCCCAATTTCAAGGGATGGATTCTTGTTATAGAAATGGCCCTGGAAGATCCTGGCCTATGTTTTACGCTCCTGTTAGATTCCTTAACAAAAATATGCTATTTACTAATTGCTCTTCAATTTGGCCCCTAATTTCCAATAGATTCACTCTCCGCTCTTGTGTTGTGTCAGGTGAGACACATCTGAACTAAAAACAGGTGAGGTTGCAACTCTGTGTGGTACAGGGGCAGGGCTCCACCACTACTGTAGATAGCTTCCTGTGGCTATTTAAGCCCACAAAATATTCCCTTTTCTCCCCTTTTTAGGGTCAAGAGCACACAAGTGCTCTGGTCCCTGTTGTAATCTCTCTGTAGGCTTTTTAACACCCCCCATTAGTTTCATTGATTCCTGGACTTGCCTTTTAAAATTTGCTTTATTTCATTAGTGAAAGGCACGCATACGTAATGCTTTATTTGGTGTTTAACCCTCCTCAACAGCACCAGTAAACTACTGAAAACATACGAGGCTCCGTATTTTCTGAATGGCTTCTGCACTCTTTCTTTTTATTTCCTAGGCAGCTCGATCTCGCAGGGGAGCAGTCAAGCACTTTGCATTACATCGACTCTGTTACATGGATAATTCCTCTTTTGCCGGTTACGAGGATAATTGCACTTTTGCAGATACGTTTCACTGCAAACAAATTTCTGTTTTCTTTTCTGTGTCTCCTTCACGCTCAGGGCAACCTTTGGCTCGCATATGTGAAATTGTTTTACGTTTCATTATCAGTTTATGTGGCAAGAAAAGTCCGGTTAGGAGTTTACATTGCTAAAAGCTCAAACTCAAGCAAAGGCGAGAGCCGTTGCATTGCAAATGCTTGTTTTCTTTATTACTTGGCGTACATCCTCTCTTGCCTGTTTCCAGTCGCCTTCTACTGCCAGTCCCACTTGTTGTTCTTGTGCCACCTCCCCACCATATGTGATTGCAGCTGAGACAATAGGCCATGAACACGTTACTTGTCCCATTCAGTTATTTCATAGCCGATCAAAGTATATGTGTGACCTATGTTCTATGTTCTGTATATGGATTTCCGTATTAGGATCAGCCGAGAGCAGTAAACCTAGTTTCCTGGACTGTTAATATTTTATCTTACAATATAAAATGGGAAAAAGTGTTGTACTACCTTTGCGCTCAACAGACAAGTATTGCCTTTACACAGAAAATGCACCTTTCAGTGGTAGAATCCCAAAATCTGAACAGCGAATGGTTGGGCAAAGTAGCCTGGAGCAGCAGAAGAGTGAATGATCAAAAAAGACCGAATGGGTCCAAAAACTGCAAAAAAAATGCAATGTTGTCATTCTCATAAATAAACAGCTCCCGTACAAGATTCATAAAATTTGGAAAATGGTTAGGGGCGTTCTATTTTAATTAGGATGAGAATATTTGATAAAGGAATACTGCTAGGGTCTACATATGCCTTGAATGCATCTAAATTTGATTTCTGGACCAACCCAATCCGTATGTCAGTCATGTTGGGGGTGGCTGGAATTTAGTATTGGACCCAACGATACCCATAGGGTACTACCTCATTATCTCTTTGATGATCAAAAGTTAACTGATATTTGGAGGCTCCTCAATCCTACAGAAAGAGACATTACTTTCCACTCTTATCCACAGGACATTTTTTCATGTATGAATTATTTCCTACTACTTCATTGATCGCAGGAGGTCTTAATAATCACTACTGTGTGGCTTTAGGCCTCGAGTTGAAATGGACTGAGAGCAATGACTTACAGATGCCCACATGATAAAGATGAACCCAAATCATGCCTACAGGTCTATCTATTAGCAAATGAGAAGTAAACCACCAAATGTCACAGGCCTCTGGGAGGAGACATGGAGTGGCCTTATAATGACAGCTTTTTCCTTTGGCAGGTCCCAGCAGGCTGACAAACAAAATGAGCTGGAAAATAATATCAGAGCTGATTATTCACTTTGTAATAGATACGATTGCCCCAGATGTAATTTTTCCAAATTCTATTTGCCCTCTATTTTCAAGTTACTTTATGTCCTCATGTTTTAGCCCAGCACATGCTAACTTGAAATTTCCTATTTTGTAGGGTTTTCCCTTTGTTCTAGCTAGCTAAACTATATGACTCTCAAATTGTCTTCATGCTCAGAGAGCTGAACAGCACTTTTTTTCTACTCATCACATCATTCTTTTGATGTTTTGTATTTCTGTTGTTGAGTGCTTTGTTCCTTTGATGTTAATTCATTTAAACATTTACCGTCGCTTTGGTCAACCTATGGGAATTCTATACTTTTATATAATTTTTTTATCTTGAGAATCATTTAAATAAATTTGAGTCTGAATCTATAATAAAACCCTTAACTTTATTCCAGACTGGAGTTTTCCTTGTTGGGCCAAATTGGTCATTCTTTCCTTTAACCGGTTCTGTGCCGAGGACGTAGTGGTTATGTCCTGCGGCACAGTGCTGCTGTGCCGAGGACGTAACCATTACGTCCTCGGCACACAGCCCAGAGGTAGCGCTCTCGCTCCCTCTGTGTGCTTCCCCCCAGCCCCCCAACCCCCAAAGGCAGGGATGGAAGGTGAAGCCCTTCCCCTACCACCCCGACCCCCGCACCCCCCCTGTGACATCAGCGCGCGAGCGCTCGCTGTTTGTCACAGAGCCTCCCCCATCGCGATCGAAAGAGAAATTCTTTGCATTTCTCTTTCGATCACGTGGGGGATGCCCGGAGAGGCTTCAAAGGGAAGGAAATGTATTTCCTTCCCTTTGAAGTCTCTCCAAGCGTTTCAAAAGCCGGATTGCTTGCAATACGGCTTTTGAAACGCCCATAAGACACCAGGGATGTTTTTTTTTTTTTTTAATTGTCATAAAGGGAGCGACCCCTTGGGCAAGGGTCGCTCCGGGGGGGGGGCATTTTTTTGGAAGGCCTTTTCTGCCCTCCCTGGGGGCAGAAACCTCTAGGCACCAGGGATAATTTTTTTTGTTTTTTTTGTTTTTTGTTTACTTTTTTGTTTTAAGTGTGGGGAGCGACCCCTTAGGCAAGGGTCGCTCCCCTAGGGGGCAAATTATATTTAGGCCATTTCTGCCCCCCTTGGGGGCAGATTGGCCTATTTTGATGAGGCCAATCTGCCCCCAAGGGGGACAGAAACCACTAGACACCAGGGAGTTTTATTTTTACGTGAATTTCACGCAAGGGGAGCGACCCCTTAGGCAAGGGTCGCTCCCCTGGGGGGGGGGGAATTATTTTAGGCCATTTCTGCCCCCCTGGGGGGTAGATCAGCCTATTTTGATTAGGCCGATCTGCCCCCAAGTCGGTCAGAAACCACTAGGCACCAGGGATTTTTTGTTTTGTTTTTGTTTTACAGATGGGGAGCGACCCCTAGGACAAGGGTTGCTCCCCTGGAGGGAAAAAATTTATTTAGGCCATTTCTGCCAAGGGGGCAGAAACCACTAGGCACCGGGGATTTTTTTTTTGGCGCCAATGTCACGCAGGGGGAGCGACCCCATAGGCAAGTGTCGCTCGGGGGTTGGGGAGGTGGGGGACAAATTTATTTTAGCCCATTTCTGCCCCCCCCCCCCGGGGCCGGCTGAGCTAGAGGCCAAAATCCACAAGTAGGCACTGTTTTCTATGAAAAAATGTGATGTGTCCACGTTGTGTTTTGGGCCATTTCCAGTCGCGGGCGCTAGGCCTACCCACCCAAGTGAGGTATCATTTTTATAGGGAGACTTGGGGGAACGCTGGGTGGAAGGAAATTTGTGGCTCCTCTCAGATTCCAGAACTTTCTGTCACCGAAATGTGAGGAAAACGTGTTTTTTTTGCCAAATTTTGAGGTTTGCAAAGGATTCTGAGTAACAGAACCTGGTCAGAGTCCAACAAGTCACCCCATCTTGGATTCCCCTAGGTCTCTAGTTTTCAAAAATGCACAGGTTTGGTAGATTTCCCTAGGTGCCGGCTGAGCTACAGGCCAAAATCTACAGGTAGGCACTTTGCAAAAAACACCTCTGTGTTCTATAAAAAAATGTGATGTGTCCACGTTGCCTTTTTGGGGCATTTCCTGTCTCGGGCGCTAAGCCTACCTACACAAGTCAGGTATCATTTTTATCAGGAGGCTTGGGGGAATGCAGGGTGGAAGGAAATTTGTGGCTCCTCTCTGATTCCAGAACTTTCTGTCACCAAAATGTGAGGAAAAAGTGTTTTTTTAGCCAAATTTTGAGGTTTGCAAAGGATTCTGAGTAACAGAACCTGGTCAGAGTCCCACAAGTCATCCCATCTTGGATTCCCCTAGGTCTCTAGTTTTCAAAAATGCACAGGTTTGGTAGGTTTCCCTAGGTGCCGGCTGAGCTACAGGCCAAAATCTACAGGTAGGCACTTTGCAAAAAACAACTCTGTGTTCTATAAAAAAATGTGATGTGTCCACGTTGCGTTTTGGGGCATTTCCTGTCTCGGGCGCTAGGCCTACCCACACAAGTGAGGTATCATTTTTATCGGGAGACTTGGGGGAACGCAGGGTGGAAGGAAATTTGTGGCTCCTCTCTGATTCCAGAAATTTCTGTCACCAAAATGTGAGGAAAATGTGTTTTTATAGCCAAATTTTGAGGTTTGCAAAGGATTCTGGGTAACAGAACCTGGTCAGAGCCCCACAAGTCACCCCATCTTGGATTCCCCTAGGTCTCTAGTTTTAAAAAATGCACAGGTTTGGTAGGTTTCCGTAGGTGCCGGCTGAGCTAGAGGCCAAAACCTACAGGTAGGAACTTTGCAAAAAACACCTCTGTTTTCTTTACAAAAATGTGATGTGTCCACGTTGCGTTTTGGGGCATTTCCTGTTGCGGGCGCTAGGCCTATCCACACAAGTGAGGTATCATTTTTATCGGAAGACTTGGGGGAACGCTGGGTGAAAAGAAATTTGTGGCTCCTCTCTGGTTCCAGAACTTTCTGTCACCAAAATGTGAGGAAAATGTGTTTTTTTAGCCAAATTTTGAGGTTTGCAAAGGATTCTGGGTAACAGAACCTGGTCAGAGCCCCACAAGTCACCCCATCTTGGAATCCCCTAGGTTTCTAGTTTTTAAAAATGCACAGGTTTGGTAGGGTCCCCCAGGTGCCGGCTGAGCTAGAGGCCAAAATCTACAGGTAGGCACTTTGTAAAAAACACCTCTGTTTTCTTTAAAAAAATGTGATGTGTCCATGTTGTGTTTTGGGGCATTTCCTGTCACGGGCGCTAGGTCTACCCACACAAGTGAGGTATCATTTTTATCGGGAGACTTGGGGGAACAGTGGGTGGAAGGAAATTTGTGGCTCCTCTCTATTTCCAGAACTTTCTGTCACCAAAATGTGAGGAAAATTTGTTTTTTAGCCAAATTTTGAGGTTTGCAAAGGATTCTGGGTAACAGAACCTGGTCAGAGCCTCACAAGTCACCCCATCTTGGATTCCCCTAGGTCTCTAGTTTTCAAAAATGCACAGGTTTGGTAGGTTTCCCTAGGTGCCGGCTGAGCTAGAGGCCAAAATCTACAGGTAGGCACTTTGCAAAAAACACCTCTGTTTTATTTAAAAAAATATGATGTGTCCACGTTGCGTTTTGGGGCATTTCCTGTTGCGGGCACTAGGCCTACCCACACAAGTGAGGTATCATTTTTATCAGGAGACTTGGGTAATGCTGGGTGGAAGGAAATTTGTGGCTCCTCTCAGATTCCAGAACTTTCTGTCACCAAAATGTGAGGAAAACGTGTTTTTTTAGCCAAATTTTGAGGTTTGCAAAGGATTCTGGGTAACAGAACCTGGTCAGAGCCCCACAAGTCACCCCATCTTGGAATTCCCTAGGTTTCTAGTTTTTAAAAATGCACAGGTTTGGTAGGGTCCCCTAGGTGCCGGCTGAGCGAGAGGCCAAAATCTATAGGTAGGCACTTTGTAAAAAACACCTCTGTTTTCTTTAAAAAAATGTGATGTGTCCACGTTGTGTTTTGGGGCATTTCCTGTCACGGGCGCTAGGCCTACCCACACAAGTGAGGTATCATTTTTATCTGGAGACTTGGGGGAACAGTGGGTGGAAGGAAATTTGTGGCTCCTCTCAGATTCCAGAACTTTCTGTCACCGAAATGTGAGGAAAACGTGTTTTTTTAGCCAAATTTTGAGGTTTGCAAAGGATTCTGGGTAACAGAACCTGGTCAGAGCCCCACAAGTCACCCCAACTTGAATTTCCCTAGGTCTCTAGTATTCAAAAATGCACAGGTTTGGTAGGTTTCCCTAGGTGCCGGCTGAGCTACAGGCTAAAATCTACAGGTAGGCAATTTGCAAAAAACACCTCTGTGTTCTATAAAAAAAATGTGATGTGTCCACGTTGCGTTTTGGGGCATTTCCTGTCTCGGGCGCTAGGCCTACCACACAAGTGAGGCATCATTTTTATCGGGAGACTTGGGGGAACACAGGGTGGAAGGAAATTTGTGGCTCCTCTCTGATTCCAGAACTTTCTGTCACCAAAATGTCAGGAAAATGTGTTTTTTTAGCCACATTTTGAGGTTTGCAAAGGATTCTGGGTAACAGAACCTGGACGGAGCCCCAGAAGTCAACCCATCTTGGATTCCCCTAGGTCTCTAGTTTAAAAAAATGCACAGGTTTGATAAGTTTCCCTAGGTGCCGGCTGAGCTAGAGGCCAAAATCTACAGGTAGGCACTTTGCAAAAAACACCTCTGTTTTCTTTCAAAAAATGTGATGTGTCCACATTGTGTTTTGGGGCATTTCCTGTGACGGGCGCTAGGCCTACCCACACAAGTGAGATATCATTTTTATCGGGAGACTTGGGGGAACACTGGGTGGAAGGAAATTTGTGGCTCCTCTCAGATTCCAGAACTTTCTGTCACCGAAATGTAAGGAAAACTTGTTTTTTTAGCCAAATTTTGAGGTTTGCAAAGGATTCAGGGTAACAGAACCTGGTCAGAGCCCCACAAGTCACCCCAACTTGGATTCCCCTAGGTCTCTAGTATTAAAAAATGCACAGGTTTGGTAGGTTTCCCTAGGTGCCGGCTGAGCTACAGGCCAAAATCTACAGGTAGGCACTTTGCAAAAAACACCTCTGTGTTCTATAAAAAAATGTGATGTGTCCACGTTGCATTTTGGGAGTCATTTCCTGTCTCGGGCGCTAGGCCTACCCACACAATTGAGGTATCATTTTTATTGGGAGACTTGGGGGAACGCAGGGTGGAAGGAAATTTGTGGCTCCTCTCTGATTCCAGAGCTTTCTGTCACCAAAATGTGTTTTTTTAGCCAAATTTTGAGGTTTGCAAATGATTCTGGGTAACAGAACCAGGTCAGAGCCCCACAAGTCACCCCATCTTGGATTTCCCTAGGTCTCTAGTTTTCAAAAATGCACAGGTTTGGTAGGTTTCCGTAGGTGCCGGCTGAGCTAGAGGCCAAAATCTACCTCTGTTTTCTTTTAAAAAATGTGATGTGTCCACATTGCGTTTTGGGGTATTTGCTGCTGCGGGCGCTAGGCCTATCCACACAAGTGAGGTATCATTTTTATCGGAAGACTTGGGGGAACGCTGGGTGGAAAGAAATTTGTGGCTCCTCTCTGGTTCCAGAACTTTCTGTCACCAAAATGTGAGGAAAATGTGTTTTTTTAGCCAAATTTTGAGGTTTGCAAAGGATTCTGGGTAAAAGAACCTGGTCAGAGCCCCACAAGTCACCCCATCTTGGATTCCCCTAGGTCTCTAGTTTAAAAAAATGCACAGGTTTGGTAAGTTTCCCTAGGTGCCGGCTGAGCTAGAGGCCAAAATCTACAGGTAGGCACTTTGCAAAAAACACCTCTGTTTTCTTTAAAAAAAATTGATGTGTCTACGTTGCGTTTTGGGGCATTTCCTGTTGCGGGCACTAGGCCTACCCACCCAAGTGAGGTATCATTTTTATCGGGAGACTTGGGGGAACGCTGGGTGGAAGGAAATGTGTGGCTCCTCTCTAATTCCAGAACTTTCTGTCACCAAAATGTGAGGAAAATTTTGTTTTTTAGCCAAATTTTGAGGTTTGCAAAGGATTCTGGGTCAGAGCCCCACAAGTCACTCCATCTTGGATTCCCCTTGGTCTCTAGTTTTCAAAAATGCACAGGTTTGGTAGGTTTCCCTAGGTGCCGGCTGAGCTAGAGGCCAAAATCTACAGGTAGGCACTTTGCAAAAAACACCTCTGTTTTCTTTCAAAAAATGTGATGTGTCCACGTTGCGTTTTGGGGCATTTCCTGTTGCAGGCACTAGGCCTACCCACACAAGTGAGGTATCATTTTTATCAGGAGACTTGGGGGAACGCTGGGTGGAAGGAAATTTGTGGCTCCTCTCAGATTCCAGAACTTTCTGTCAACGAAATGTGAGGAAAACGTGTTTTTTTAGCCAAATGTTAAGGTTTGCAAAGGATTCTGGGTAACAGAACCTGGTCAGAGCACCACAAGTCACCCCATCTTGGATTCCCCTAGGTTTCTAGTTTTTAAAAATGCGCAGGTTTGGTAGGTTCCCCTAGGTGCCGGCTGAGCTAGAGGCCAAAATCTACAGGTAGGCACTTTGTAAAAAACACCTCTGTTTTCTTTAAAAAAATGTGATGTGTCCACGTTATGTTTTGGGGCATTTCCTGTCACCGGAGCTAGGCCTACCCACACAAGTGAGGTATCATTTTTATCGGGAGACTTGGGGGAACACTGGGTGGAAGGAAATTTGTGGCTCCTCTCAGATTCCAGAACTTTCTGTCACCGAAATGTGAGGAAAACGTGTTTTTTTAGCCAATTTTTGAGGTTTGCAAAGGATTCTGGGTAACAGAACCTGGTCAGAGCCCCACAAGTCACCCCATCTTGGATTCCCCTAGGTCTCTAGTTTTAAAAAATGCACAGGTTTGGTAGGTTTCCCTAGGTGCCGGCTGAGCTACAGGCCAAAATCTACAGGTAGGCACTTTGCAAAAAACACCTCTGTGCTCTATAAAAAAATGTGATGTGTCCATGTTGCGTTTTGGGGCATTTCCTGTCTCAGGCGCTAGGCCTACCCACACAAGTGAGGTATCATTTTTATCGGGAGACTTGGGGGAACGCAGGGTGGATGGAAATTTGTGGCTCCTCTCTGATTCCAGAACTCTCTGTCACCAAAATATGAGGAAAATGTGTTTTTTTAGCCAAATTTTGAGGTTTGCAAAGGATTCTGGGTAACAGAACCTGGTCAGAGCCCCACAAGTCACCCCATCTTGGATTCCCCTAGGTCTCTAGTTTTCAAAAATGCACAGGTTTGGTAGGTTTCCCTAGGTGCCGGCTGAGCTACAGGCCAAAATCTACAGGTAGGCACTTTGCAAAAAACACCTCTGTGTTCTATAAAAAAATGTGATGTGTCCACGTTGCGTTTTGGGGCATTTCCTGTCTCGGGCGCTATGCCTACCCACACAAGTGAGGTATCATTTTTATGGGGTTACTTGGGGGAACGCAGGGTGGAAGGAAATTTGTGGCTTCTCTCTGATTCCAGGACTTTCTGTCACCAAAATGTGAGGAAAATGTGTTTTTTTAGCCAAATTTTGAGGTTTGCAAAGGATTCTGGGTAACAGAACCAGGCCAGAGCCCCACAAGTTACCCCATCTTGGATTCCCCTAGGACTCTAGTTTTCAAAAATGCACAGTTTTGGTAGGTTTCCCTAGGTGCCGGCTGAGCTAGAGGCCAAAATCTACAGGTAGGCACTTTGCAAAAAACACCTCTGTTTTCTTTACAAAAATGTGATGTGTCCACGTTATGTTTTGGGGCATTTCCTGTCACGGCCGCTAGGCCTTCCCACACAAGTGAGGTATCATTTTTATCGGGAGACTTGGGGGAACACTGGGTGGAAGGATATTTGTGGCTCCTATCAGATTCTAGAACTTTCTGTCACCGAAATGTGAGGAAAACATGTTTTTTTAGCCAAATTTTGAGGTTTGCAAAGGATTCTGGGTAACAGAACCTGGTTAGAGCCCCACAAGTCACCCCATCTTGGATTCCCCTAGGTCTCTAGTTTTCAAAAATGCACAGGTTTGGTAGGTTTCCCTAGGTGCCGGCTGAGCTAACGGCCAAAATCTACAGGTAGGCACTTTGCAAAAAACACCTCTGTGTTCTATAAAAAAATGTGATGTGTCCCCGTTGCGTTTTGGGGCATTTCCTGTCTCGGGCGCTATGCCTACCCACACAAGTGAGGTATCATTTTTATCGGGAGACTTGGGGGAACGCAGGGTGGAAGGAAATTTGTGGCTCCTCTCTGATTCCAGAACTTTCTGTCACCAAAATGTGAGGAAAATGTGTTTTTTTAGCCAAATTTTGAGGTTTGCAAAGGATTCTGGGTAACAGAACCAGGTCAGAACCCCACAAGTCACCCCATCTTGGATTCCCATAGGTCTCTAGTTTTCAAAAATGCACAGTTTTGGTAGGTTTCCCTAGGTGCCGGCTGAGCTAGAGGCCAAAATCTACAGGTAGGCACTTTGCAAAAAACACCTCTGTTTTCTTTACAAAAATGTGATGTGTCCATGTTGCGTTTTGGGGCATTTCCTGTTGCGGGCGCTAGGCCCATCCACACAAGTGAGGTATCATTTTTATCGGAAGACTTAGGGGAACGCTGGGTGGAAAGAAATTTGTGGCTCCTCTCTGGTTCCAGAACTTTCTGTCACCAAAATGTGAGGAAAAGGCATTTTTTTAGAAAACTTTTGAGGTTTGCAAAGGATTATGGGTAACAGAACCTGGTCAGAGCCCCACAAGTCACCCCATCTTGGATTCCCCCAGGTCTCTAGTTTTAAAAAATGCACAGGTTTGGTAAGTTTCCCTAGGTGCCGGCTGAGCTAGAGGCCAAAATCTACAGGTAGGCACTTTGCAAAAAACACCTCTGTTTTCTTTAAAAAAATGTGATGTGTCCACCTTGCGTTTTGGGGCATTTCCTGTCACGGGCACTAGGCCTACCCACCCAAGTGAGGTATCATTTTTATCGGGAGACTTGGGGGAACGCAGGGTGGAAGGAAATTTGTGGCTCCTCTCTGATTCCAGAACTTTCTGTCACCGAAATGTGAGGAAAACGTGTTTTTTTAGCCAAATTTTGAGGTTTGCAAAGGATTCTGGGTAACAGAACCTGGTCAGAGCCCCACAAGTCACCCCATCTTGGATTCCCCTAGGTCTCTAGTTTTCAAAAATGCACAGGTTTGGTAGGTTTCCCTAGGTGCCGGCTGAGCTACAGGCCAAAATCTACAGGTAGGCACTTTGCAAAAAACACCTCTGTGTTCTATAAAAACATGTGATGTGTCCACGTTGTGTTTTGGGGCATTTACTGTCTCGGGCGCTATGCCTACCCACACAAGTGAGGTATCATTTTTATGGGGTTACTTGGGGGAACGCAGGGTGGAAGGAAATTTGTGGCTTCTCTCTGATTCCAGGACTTTCTGTCACCAAAATGTGAGGAAAATGTGTTTTTTTAGCCAAATTTTGAGGTTTGCAAAGGATTCTGGGTAACAGAACCAGGCCAGAGCCCCACAAGTCACCCCATCTTGGATTCCCCTAGGACTCTAGTTTTCAAAAATGCACAGTTTTGGTAGGTTTCCCTAGGTGCCGGCTGAGCTAGAGGCCAAAATCTACAGGTAGGCACTTTGCAAAAAACACCTCTGTTTTCTTTACAAAAATGTGATGTGTCCACGTTATGTTTTGGGGCATTTCCTGTCACGGCCGCTAGGCCTTCCCACACAAGTGAGGTATCATTTTTATCGGGAGACTTGGGGGAACACTGGGTGGAAGGACATTTGTGGCTCCTATCAGATTCTAGAACTTTCTGTCACCGAAATGTGAGGAAAACATGTTTTTTTAGCCAAATTTTGAGGTTTGCAAAGGATTCTGGGTAACAGAACCTGGTTAGAGCCCCACAAGTCACCCCATCTTGGATTCCCCTAGGTCTCTAGTTTTCAAAAATGCACAGGTTTGGTAGGTTTCCCTAGGTGCCGGCTGAGCTAACGGCCAAAATCTACAGGTAGGCACTTTGCAAAAAACACCTCTGTGTTCTATAAAAAAATGTGATGTGTCCCCGTTGCGTTTTGGGGCATTTCCTGTCTCGGGCGCTATGCCTACCCACACAAGTGAGGTATCATTTTTATCGGGAGACTTGGGGGAACGCAGGGTGGAAGGAAATTTGTGGCTCCTCTCTGATTCCAGAACTTTCTGTCACCAAAATGTGAGGAAAATGTGTTTTTTTAGCCAAATTTTGAGGTTTGCAAAGGATTCTGGGTAACAGAACCAGGTCAGAACCCCACAAGTCACCCCATCTTGGATTCCCATAGGTCTCTAGTTTTCAAAAATGCACAGTTTTGGTAGGTTTCCCTAGGTGCCGGCTGAGCTAGAGGCCAAAATCTACAGGTAGGCACTTTGCAAAAAACACCTCTGTTTTCTTTACAAAAATGTGATGTGTCCATGTTGCGTTTTGGGGCATTTCCTGTTGCGGGCGCTAGGCCCATCCACACAAGTGAGGTATCATTTTTATCGGAAGACTTAGGGGAACGCTGGGTGGAAAGAAATTTGTGGCTCCTCTCTGGTTCCAGAACTTTCTGTCACCAAAATGTGAGGAAAAGGCATTTTTTTAGAAAACTTTTGAGGTTTGCAAAGGATTATGGGTAACAGAACCTGGTCAGAGCCCCACAAGTCACCCCATCTTGGATTCCCCCAGGTCTCTAGTTTTAAAAAATGCACAGGTTTGGTAAGTTTCCCTAGGTGCCGGCTGAGCTAGAGGCCAAAATCTACAGGTAGGCACTTTGCAAAAAACACCTCTGTTTTCTTTAAAAAAATGTGATGTGTCCACCTTGCGTTTTGGGGCATTTCCTGTCACGGGCACTAGGCCTACCCACCCAAGTGAGGTATCATTTTTATCGGGAGACTTGGGGGAACGCAGGGTGGAAGGAAATTTGTGGCTCCTCTCTGATTCCAGAACTTTCTGTCACCGAAATGTGAGGAAAACGTGTTTTTTTAGCCAAATTTTGAGGTTTGCAATGGATTCTGGGTAACAGAACCTGGTCAGAGCCCCACAAGTCACCCCATCTTGGATTCCCCTAGGTCTCTAGTTTTCAAAAATGCACAGGTTTGGTAGGTTTCCCTAGGTGCCGGCTGAGCTACAGGCCAAAATCTACAGGTAGGCACTTTGCAAAAAACACCTCTGTGTTCTATAAAAAAATGTGATGTGTCCACGTTGTGTTTTGGGGCATTTACTGTCTCGGGCGCTATGCCTACCCACACAAGTGAGGTATCATTTTTATCGGGAGACTTGGGGGAACGCAGGGTGGAAGGAAATGTGTGGCTCCTCTCTGATTCCAGAACTTTCTGTCACCAAAATGTGAGGAAAATGTGTTTTTTTAGCCAAATTTTGAGGTTTGCAAAGGATTCTGGGTAACAGAACCAGGTCAGAGCCCCACAAGTCACCCCATCTTGGATTCCCCTAGGTCTCTAGTTTTCAAAAATGCACAGGTTTGGTAGGTTTCCCTAGGTGCCGGCTGAGCTAGAGGCCAAAATCTACAGGTAGGAACTTTGCAAAAAACACCTCTGTTTTCTTTTCAAAAATGTGATGTGTCCACATTGCGTTTTGGGGTATTTGCTGCTGCGGGCGCTAGGCCTATCCACACAAGTGAGGTATCATTTTTATCGGAAGACTTGGGGGAACGCTGGGTGGAAAGAAATTTGTGGCTCCTCTCTGATTCCAGAGCTTTCTGTCACCAAAATGTGTTTTTTTAGCCAAATTTTGAGGTTTGCAAAGGATTCTGGGGAAAAGAACCTGTTCAGAGCCCCACAAGTCACCCCATCTTGGATTCCCCTAGGTCTCTAGTTTAAAAAAATGCACAGGTTTGGTAAGTTTCCCTAGGTGCCGGCTGAGCTAGAGGCCAAAATCTACAGGTAGGCACTTTGCAAAAAACACCTCTGTTTTCTTTAAAAAAAATTGATGTGTCCACGTTGCGTTTTGGGGCATTTCCTGTTGCGGGCACTAGGCCTACCCACCCAAGTGAGGTATCATTTTTATCGGGAGACTTGGGGGAACGCTGGGTGGAAGGAAATTTGTGGCTCCTCTCTAATTCCAGAACTTTCTGTCACCAAAATGTGAGGAAAATTTTGTTTTTTAGCCAAATTTTGAGGTTTGCAAAGGATTCTGGATAACAGAACCTGGTCAGAGCCCCACAAGTCACCCCATCTTGGATTCCCCCAGGTCTCTAGTTTTAAAAAATGCACAGGTTTGGTAAGTTTCCCTAGGTGCCGGCTGAGCTAGAGGCCAAAATCTACAGGTAGGCACTTTGCAAAAAACACCTCTGTTTTCTTTAAAAAAATGTGATGTGTCCACCTTGCGTTTTGGGGCATTTCCTGTCACGGGCACTAGGCCTACCCACCCAAGTGAGGTATCATTTTTATCGGGAGACTTGGGGGAACGCAGGGTGGAAGGAAATTTGTGGCTCCTCTCTGATTCCAGAACTTTCTGTCACCGAAATGTGAGGAAAACGTGTTTTTTTTGCCAAATTTTGAGGTTTGCAAAGGATTCTGGGTAACAGAACCGGTCAGAGCCCCACAAGTCACCCCATCTTGGATTCCCCTAGGTCTCTAGTTTTCAAAAATGCACAGGTTTGGTAGGTTTCCCTAGGTGCCGGCTGAGCTAGAGGCCAAAATCTACAGGTAGGCACTTTGCAAAAAACACCTCTGTTTTCTTTACAAAAATGTGATGTGTCCATGTTGCGTTTTGGGGCATTTCCTGTTGCGGGCGCTAGGCCCATCCACACAAGTGAGGTATCATTTTTATCGGAAGACTTAGGGGAACGCTGGGTGGAAAGAAATTTGTGGCTCCTCTCTGGTTCCAGAACTTTCTGTCACCAAAATGTGAGGAAAAGGCATTTTTTTAGAAAACTTTTGAGGTTTGCAAAGGATTATGGGTAACAGAACCTGGTCAGAGCCCCACAAGTCACCCCATCTTGGATTCCCCCAGGTCTCTAGTTTTAAAAAATGCACAGGTTTGGTAAGTTTCCCTAGGTGCCGGCTGAGCTAGAGGCCAAAATCTACAGGTAGGCACTTTGCAAAAAACACCTCTGTTTTCTTTAAAAAAATGTGATGTGTCCACCTTGCGTTTTGGGGCATTTCCTGTCACGGGCACTAGGCCTACCCACCCAAGTGAGGTATCATTTTTATCGGGAGACTTGGGGGAACGCAGGGTGGAAGGAAATTTGTGGCTCCTCTCTGATTCCAGAACTTTCTGTCACCGAAATGTGAGGAAAACGTGTTTTTTTAGCCAAATTTTGAGGTTTGCAAAGGATTCTGGGTAACAGAACCTGGTCAGAGCCCCACAAGTCACCCCATCTTGGATTCCCCTAGGTCTCTAGTTTTCAAAAATGCACAGGTTTGGTAGGTTTCCCTAGGTGCCGGCTGAGCTACAGGCCAAAATCTACAGGTAGGCACTTTGCAAAAAACACCTCTGTGTTCTATAAAAACATGTGATGTGTCCACGTTGTGTTTTGGGGCATTTACTGTCTCGGGCGCTATGCCTACCCACACAAGTGAGGTATCATTTTTATGGGGTTACTTGGGGGAACGCAGGGTGGAAGGAAATTTGTGGCTTCTCTCTGATTCCAGGACTTTCTGTCACCAAAATGTGAGGAAAATGTGTTTTTTTAGCCAAATTTTGAGGTTTGCAAAGGATTCTGGGTAACAGAACCAGGCCAGAGCCCCACAAGTCACCCCATCTTGGATTCCCCTAGGACTCTAGTTTTCAAAAATGCACAGTTTTGGTAGGTTTCCCTAGGTGCCGGCTGAGCTAGAGGCCAAAATCTACAGGTAGGCACTTTGCAAAAAACACCTCTGTTTTCTTTACAAAAATGTGATGTGTCCACGTTATGTTTTGGGGCATTTCCTGTCACGGCCGCTAGGCCTTCCCACACAAGTGAGGTATCATTTTTATCGGGAGACTTGGGGGAACACTGGGTGGAAGGACATTTGTGGCTCCTATCAGATTCTAGAACTTTCTGTCACCGAAATGTGAGGAAAACATGTTTTTTTAGCCAAATTTTGAGGTTTGCAAAGGATTCTGGGTAACAGAACCTGGTTAGAGCCCCACAAGTCACCCCATCTTGGATTCCCCTAGGTCTCTAGTTTTCAAAAATGCACAGGTTTGGTAGGTTTCCCTAGGTGCCGGCTGAGCTAACGGCCAAAATCTACAGGTAGGCACTTTGCAAAAAACACCTCTGTGTTCTATAAAAAAATGTGATGTGTCCCCGTTGCGTTTTGGGGCATTTCCTGTCTCGGGCGCTATGCCTACCCACACAAGTGAGGTATCATTTTTATCGGGAGACTTGGGGGAACGCAGGGTGGAAGGAAATTTGTGGCTCCTCTCTGATTCCAGAACTTTCTGTCACCAAAATGTGAGGAAAATGTGTTTTTTTAGCCAAATTTTGAGGTTTGCAAAGGATTCTGGGTAACAGAACCAGGTCAGAACCCCACAAGTCACCCCATCTTGGATTCCCATAGGTCTCTAGTTTTCAAAAATGCACAGTTTTGGTAGGTTTCCCTAGGTGCCGGCTGAGCTAGAGGCCAAAATCTACAGGTAGGCACTTTGCAAAAAACACCTCTGTTTTCTTTACAAAAATGTGATGTGTCCATGTTGCGTTTTGGGGCATTTCCTGTTGCGGGCGCTAGGCCCATCCACACAAGTGAGGTATCATTTTTATCGGAAGACTTAGGGGAACGCTGGGTGGAAAGAAATTTGTGGCTCCTCTCTGGTTCCAGAACTTTCTGTCACCAAAATGTGAGGAAAAGGCATTTTTTTAGAAAACTTTTGAGGTTTGCAAAGGATTATGGGTAACAGAACCTGGTCAGAGCCCCACAAGTCACCCCATCTTGGATTCCCCCAGGTCTCTAGTTTTAAAAAATGCACAGGTTTGGTAAGTTTCCCTAGGTGCCGGCTGAGCTAGAGGCCAAAATCTACAGGTAGGCACTTTGCAAAAAACACCTCTGTTTTCTTTAAAAAAATGTGATGTGTCCACCTTGCGTTTTGGGGCATTTCCTGTCACGGGCACTAGGCCTACCCACCCAAGTGAGGTATCATTTTTATCGGGAGACTTGGGGGAACGCAGGGTGGAAGGAAATTTGTGGCTCCTCTCTGATTCCAGAACTTTCTGTCACCGAAATGTGAGGAAAACGTGTTTTTTTAGCCAAATTTTGAGGTTTGCAATGGATTCTGGGTAACAGAACCTGGTCAGAGCCCCACAAGTCACCCCATCTTGGATTCCCCTAGGTCTCTAGTTTTCAAAAATGCACAGGTTTGGTAGGTTTCCCTAGGTGCCGGCTGAGCTACAGGCCAAAATCTACAGGTAGGCACTTTGCAAAAAACACCTCTGTGTTCTATAAAAAAATGTGATGTGTCCACGTTGTGTTTTGGGGCATTTACTGTCTCGGGCGCTATGCCTACCCACACAAGTGAGGTATCATTTTTATCGGGAGACTTGGGGGAACGCAGGGTGGAAGGAAATGTGTGGCTCCTCTCTGATTCCAGAACTTTCTGTCACCAAAATGTGAGGAAAATGTGTTTTTTTAGCCAAATTTTGAGGTTTGCAAAGGATTCTGGGTAACAGAACCAGGTCAGAGCCCCACAAGTCACCCCATCTTGGATTCCCCTAGGTCTCTAGTTTTCAAAAATGCACAGGTTTGGTAGGTTTCCCTAGGTGCCGGCTGAGCTAGAGGCCAAAATCTACAGGTAGGAACTTTGCAAAAAACACCTCTGTTTTCTTTTCAAAAATGTGATGTGTCCACATTGCGTTTTGGGGTATTTGCTGCTGCGGGCGCTAGGCCTATCCACACAAGTGAGGTATCATTTTTATCGGAAGACTTGGGGGAACGCTGGGTGGAAAGAAATTTGTGGCTCCTCTCTGATTCCAGAGCTTTCTGTCACCAAAATGTGTTTTTTTAGCCAAATTTTGAGGTTTGCAAAGGATTCTGGGGAAAAGAACCTGTTCAGAGCCCCACAAGTCACCCCATCTTGGATTCCCCTAGGTCTCTAGTTTAAAAAAATGCACAGGTTTGGTAAGTTTCCCTAGGTGCCGGCTGAGCTAGAGGCCAAAATCTACAGGTAGGCACTTTGCAAAAAACACCTCTGTTTTCTTTAAAAAAAATTGATGTGTCCACGTTGCGTTTTGGGGCATTTCCTGTTGCGGGCACTAGGCCTACCCACCCAAGTGAGGTATCATTTTTATCGGGAGACTTGGGGGAACGCTGGGTGGAAGGAAATTTGTGGCTCCTCTCTAATTCCAGAACTTTCTGTCACCAAAATGTGAGGAAAATTTTGTTTTTTAGCCAAATTTTGAGGTTTGCAAAGGATTCTGGATAACAGAACCTGGTCAGAGCCCCACAAGTCACCCCATCTTGGATTCCCCCAGGTCTCTAGTTTTAAAAAATGCACAGGTTTGGTAAGTTTCCCTAGGTGCCGGCTGAGCTAGAGGCCAAAATCTACAGGTAGGCACTTTGCAAAAAACACCTCTGTTTTCTTTAAAAAAATGTGATGTGTCCACCTTGCGTTTTGGGGCATTTCCTGTCACGGGCACTAGGCCTACCCACCCAAGTGAGGTATCATTTTTATCGGGAGACTTGGGGGAACGCAGGGTGGAAGGAAATTTGTGGCTCCTCTCTGATTCCAGAACTTTCTGTCACCGAAATGTGAGGAAAACGTGTTTTTTTTGCCAAATTTTGAGGTTTGCAAAGGATTCTGGGTAACAGAACCGGTCAGAGCCCCACAAGTCACCCCATCTTGGATTCCCCTAGGTCTCTAGTTTTCAAAAATGCACAGGTTTGGTAGGTTTCCCTAGGTGCCGGCTGAGCTACAGGCCAAAATCTACAGGTAGGCACTTTGCAAAAAACACCTCTGTGTTCTATAAAAAAATGTGATGTGTCCACGTTGTGTTTTGGGGCATTTCCTGTCTCGGGCGCTATGCCTACCCACACAAGTGAGGTATCATTTTTATCGGGAGACTTGGGGGAACGCAGGGTGGAAGGAAATGTGTGGCTCCTCTCTGATTCCAGAACTTTCTGTCACCAAAATGTGAGGAAATTTTTTTTTTTTAGCCAAATTTTGAGGTTTGCAAAGGATTCTGGGTAACAGAACCAGGTCAGAGCCCCACAAGTCACCCCATCTTGGATTCCCCTAGGTCTCTAGTTTTCAAAAATGCACAGGTTTGGTAGGTTTCCCTAGGTGCCGGCTGAGCTAGAGGCCAAAATCTACAGGTAGGCACTTTGCAATAAACACCTCTGTTTTCTTTACAAAAATATGATGTGTCCACGTTGCGTTTTGGGGCATTTCCTGTTGCGGGCGCTAGGCTCCTCCACACAAGTGAGGTATCATTTTTATCGGGAGACTTGGGGGAACACTGGGTGGAAGGAAATTTGTGGCTCCTCTCTGATTCCAGAACTTTCTGTCACCAAAATGTGAGGAAAATGTGTTTTTTTAGCCAAATTTTGAGGTTTGCAAAGGATTCTGGGTAACAGAACCAGGTCAGAACCCACAAGTCACCCCATCTTGGATTCCCCTAGTTCTCTAGTTTTAAAAAATGCACTGTTTTGGTAGGTTTCCCTAGGTGCCGGCTGAGCTAGAGGCCAAAATCTACAGGTAGGCACTTTGCAAAAAACACCTCTGTGTTCTTTACAAAAATGTGGTGTGTCCACGTTGCATTTTGGGGCATTTCCTGTTGCGGGCGCTAGGCCCATCCACACAAGTGAGGTATCATTTTTATCGGAAGACTTGGGGGAACGCTGGGTGGAAAGACATTTGTGGCTCCTCTCTGGGTCCAGAACTTTCTGTCACCAAAATGTGAGGAAACTGCGTTTTTTTAACTAATTTTGAGGTTTGCAAAGGATTCTGGGTAACAGAACCTGGTCAGAGCCTCACAAGTCACCCCATCTTGGATTCCCCTAGGTCTCTAGTTTTCAAAAATGCACAGGTTTGGTAGGTTTCCCTAGGTGCCGGCTGAGCTAGAGGCCAAAATCTACAGGTAGGCACTTTGCAAAAAACACCTCTGTTTTCTTTAAAAAAATATGATGTGTCCACGTTGCGTTTTGGGGCATTTCCTGCTGCGGGCACTAGGCCTACCCACACAAGTGAGGTATCATTTTTATCAGGAGACTTGGGTAATGCTGGGTGGAAGGAAATTTGTGGCTCCTCTCAGATTCCAGAACTTTCTGTCACCAAAATGTGAGGAAAACGTGTTTTTTTAGCCAAATTTTGAGGTTTGCAAAGGATTCTGGGCAACAGAACCTCGTCAGAGCCCCACAAGTCACCCCATCTTGGAATTCCCTAGGTTTCTAGTTTTTAAAAATGCACAGGTTTGATAGGGTCCCCTAGGTGCCGGCTGAGCTAGAGGCCAAAATCTATAGGTAGGCACTTTGTAAAAAACACCTCTGTTTTCTTTAAAAAAATGTGATGTGTCCACGTTGTGTTTTGGGGCATTTCCTGTCACGGGCGCTAGGCCTACCCACACAAGTGAGGTATCATTTTTATCTGGAGACTTGGGGGAACAGTGGGTGGAAGGAAATGTGTGGCTCCTCTCAGATTCCAGAACTTTCTGTCACCAAAATGTGAGGAAAACGTGTTTTTTTAGCCAAATTTTGAGGTTTGCAAAGGATTCTGGGTAACAGAACCTGGTCAGAGCCCCACAAGTCACCCCAACTTGAATTCCCCTAGGTCTCTAGTATTCAAAAATGCACAGGTTTGGTAGGTTTCCCTAGGTGCCGGCTGAGCTACAGGCCAAAATCTACAGGTAGGCACTTTGCAAAAAACACCTCTGTGTTCTATAAAAAAATGTGATGTGTCCACGTTGCGTTTTGGGGCATTTCCTGTCTCGGGAGCTATGCCTACCCACACAAGTGAGGTATCATTTTTATCGGGAGACTTGGGGGAACGCAGGGTGGAAGGAAATTTGTGGCTCCTCTCTGATTCCAGAACTTTCTGTCACCAAAATGTGAGGAAAATTTGTTTTTTTAGCCACATTTTGAGGTTTGCAAAGGATTCTGGGTAACAGAACCTGGTCAGAGCCCCACAAGTCACCCCATCTTGGATTCCCCTAAGTCTCTAGTTTAAAAAAATGCACAGGTTTGATAAGTTTCCCTAGGTGCCGGCTGAGCTAGAGGCCAAAATCTACAGGTAGGCACTTTGCAAAAAACTCCTCTGTTTTCTTTAAAAAAATGTGATGTGTCCACGTTGTGTTTTGGGGCATTTCCTGTCACGGGCGCTAGGCCTACCCACACAAGTGAGATATCATTTTTATCGGGAGACTTGGGGGAACACTGGGTGGAAGGAAATTTGTGGCTCCTCTCAGATTCCATAACTTTCTGTCACCGAAATGTAAGGAAAACATGTTTTTTTAGCCAAATTTTGAGGTTTGCAAAGGATTCAGGGTAACAGAACCTGGTCAGAGCCCCACAAGTCACCCCAACTTGGATTCCCCTAGGTCTCTAGTATTAAGAAATGCACAGGTTTAGTAGGTTTCCCTAGGTGCCGGCTGAGCTACAGGCCAAAATCTACAGGTAGGCACTTTGCAAAAAACACCTCTGTGTTCTATAAAAAAATGTGATGTGTCCACGTTGCGTTTTGGGAGTCATTTCCTGTCTCGGGCGCTAGGCCTACCCACACAATTGAGGTATCATTTTTATTGGGAGACTTGGGGGAACGCAGGGTGGAAAGAAATTTGTGGCTCCTCTCTGATTCCAGAGCTTTCTGTCACCAAAATGTGTTTTTTTAGCCAAATTTTGAGGTTTGCAAATGATTCTGGGTAACAGAACCAGGTCAGAGCCCCACAAGTCACCCCATCTTGGATTTCCCTAGGTCTCTAGTTTTCAAAAATGCACAGGTTTGGTAGGTTTCCCTAGGTGCCGGCTGAGCTAGAGGCCAAAATCTACAGGTAGGCACTTTGCAAAAAACACCTCTGTTTTCTTTTCAAAAATGTGATGTGTCCACATTGCGTTTTGGGGTATTTGCTGCTGCGGGCGCTAGGCCTATCCACACAAGTGAGGTATAATTTTTATCGGAAGACTTGGGGGAACGCTGGGTGGAAAGAAATGTGTGGCTCCTCTCTGATTCCAGAGCTTTCTGTCACCAAAATGTCTTTTTTTAGCCAAATTTTGAGGTTTGCAAAGGATTCTGGGTAAAAGAACCTGGTCAGAGCCCCACAAGTCACCCCATCTTGGATTCCCCTAGGTCTCTAGTTTAAAAAAATGCACAGGTTTGGTAAGTTTCCCTAGGTGCCGGCTGAGCTAGAGGCCAAAATCTACAGGTAGGCACTTTGCAAAAAACACCTCTGTTTTCTTTAAAAAAAATTGATGTGTCCACGTTGCGTTTTGGGGCATTTCCTGTTGCGGGCACTAGGCCTACCCACCCAAGTGAGGTATCATTTTTATCGGGAGACTTGGGGGAACGCTGGGTGGAAGGAAATTTGTGGCTCCTCTCTAATTCCAGAACTTTCTGTCACCAAAATGTGAGGAAAATTTTGTTTTTTAGCCAAATTTTGAGGTTTGCAAAGGATTCTGGGTCAGAGCCCCACAAGTCACTCCATCTTGGATTCCCCTTGGTCTCTAGTTTTCAAAAATGCACAGGTTTGGTAGGTTTCCAAAGGTGCCGGCTGAGCTAGAGGCCAAAATCAACAGGTAGGCACTTTGCAAAAAACACCTCTGTTTTCTTTAAAAAAATGTGATGTGTCCACGTTGCGTTTTGGGGCATTTCCTGTTGCAGGCACTAGGCCTACCCACACAAGTGAGGTATCATTTTTATCAGGAGACTTGGGGGAACGCTGGGTGGAAGGACATTTGTGGCTCCTCTCTGATTCCAGAACTTTCTGTCACCGAAATGTGAGGAAAACGTGTTTTTTTAGCCAAATTTTGAGGTTTGCAAAGGATTCTGGGTAACAGAACCGGTCAGAGCCCCACAAGTCACCCCATCTTGGATTCCCCTAGGTCTCTAGTTTTCAAAAATGCACAGGTTTGGTAGGTTTCCCTAGGTGCCGGCTGAGCTACAGGCCAAAATCTACAGGTAGGCACTTTGCAAAAAACACCTCTGTGTTCTATAAAAAAATGTGATGTGTCCACGTTGTGTTTTGGGGCATTTCCTGTCTCGGGCGCTATGCCTACCCACACAAGTGAGGTATCATTTTTATCGGGAGACTTGGGGGAACGCAGGGTGGAAGGAAATGTGTGGCTCCTCTCTGATTCCAGAACTTTCTGTCACCAAAATGTGAGGAAAATGTGTTTTTTTAGCAAAATTTTGAGGTTTGCAAAGGATTCTGGGTAACAGAACCAGGTCAGAGCCCCACAAGTCACCCCATCTTTGATTCCCCTAGGTCTCTAGTTTTCAAAAATGCACAGGTTTGGTAGGTTTCCCTAGGTGCCGGCTGAGCTAGAGGCCAAAATCTACAGGTAGGCAGTTTGCAAAAAACACCTCTGTTTTCTTTACAAAAATGTGATGTGTCCACGTTGCGTTTTGGGGCATTTCCTGTTGCGGGCGCTAGGCTCCTCCACACAAGTGAGGTATCATTTTTATCGGGAGACATGGGGGAACACTGGGTGGAAGGAAATTTGTGGCTCCTCTCTGATTCCAGAACTTTCTGTCACCAAAATGTGAGGAAAATGTGTTTTTTTAGCCAAATTTTGAGGTTTGCAAAGGATTCTGGGTAACAGAACCAGGTCAGAACCCACAAGTCACCCCATCTTGGATTCCCCTAGTTCTCTAGTTTTAAAAAATGCACAGTTTTGGTAGGTTTCCCTAGGTGCCGGCTGAGCTAGAGGCCAAAATCTACAGGTAGGCACTTTGCAAAAAACACCTCTGTGTTCTTTACAAAAATGTGATGTGTCCACGTTGCATTTTGGGGCATTTCCTGTTGCGGGCACTAGGCCTACCCACACAAGTGAGGTATCATTTTTATCAGGAGACTTGGGTAATGCTGGGTGGAAGGAAATTTGTGGCTCCTCTCAGATTCCAGAACTTTCTGTCACCAAAATGTGAGGAAAACGTGTTTTTTTAGCCAAATTTTGAGGTTTGCAAAGGATTCTGGGTAACAGAACCTCGTCAGAGCCCCACAAGTCACCCCATCTTGGAATTCCCTAGGTTTCTAGTTTTTAAAAATGCACATGTTTGGTAGGGTCCCCTAGGTGCCGGCTGAGCTAGAGGCCAAAATCTATAGGTAGGCACTTTGTAAAAAACACCTCTGTTTTCTTGAAAAAAATGTGATGTGTCCACGTTGTGTTTTGGGGCATTTCCTGTCACGGGCGCTAGGCCTACCCACACAACTGAGGTATCATTTTTATCTGGAGACTTGGGGGAACAGTGGGTGGAAGGAAATTTGTGGCTCCTCTCAGATTCCAGAACTTTCTGTCACCGAAATGTGAGGAAAACGTGTTTTTTTAGCCAAATTTTGAGGTTTGCAAAGGATTCTGGGTAACAGAACCTGGTCAGAGCCCCACAAGTCACCCCAACTTGAATTCCCCTAGGTCTCTAGTATTCAAAAATGCACAGGTTTGGTAGGTTTCCCTAGGTGCCGGCTGAGCTACAGGCCAAAATCTACAGGTAGGCACTTTGCAAAAAACACCTCTGTGTTCTATAAAAAAAATGTGATGTGTCCACGTTGCGTTTTGGGGCATTTCCTGTCTCGGGCGCTAGGCCTACCACACAAGTGAGGCATCATTTTTATCGGGAGACTTGGGGGAACGCAGGGTGGAAGGAAATTTGTGGCTCCTCTCTGATTCCAGAACTTCCTGTCACCAAAATGTGAGGAAATTTTTTTTTTTTAGCCACATTTTGAGGTTTGCAAAGGATTCTGGGTAACAGAACCTGGTCAGAGCCCCACAAGTCACCCCATCTTGGATTCCCCTAGGTCTCTAGTTTAAAAAAATGCACAGGTTTGATAAGTTTCCCTAGGTGCCGGCTGAGCTAGAGGCCAAAATCTACAGGTAGGCACTTTGCAAAAAACTCCTCTGTTTTCTTTCAAAAAATGTGATGTGTCCACGTTGTGTTTTGGGGCATTTCCTGTCACGGGCGCTAGGCCTACCCACACAAGTGAGATATCATTTTTATCGGGAGACTTGGGGGAACACTGGGTGGAAGGAAATTTGTGGCTCCTCTCAGATTCCAGAACTTTCTGTCACCGAAATGTAAGGAAAATGTGTTTTTTTAGCCAAATTTTGAGGTTTGCAAAGGATTCAGGGTAACAGAACCTGGTCAGAGCCCCACAAGTCACCCCATCTTGGATTCCCCTAGGTCTCTAGTATTAAAAAATGCACAGGTTTGGTAGGTTTCCCTAGGTGCCGGCTGAGCTACAGGCCAAAATCTACAGGTAGGCACTTTGCAAAAAACACCTCTGTGTTCTATAAAAAAATGTGATGTGTCCACGTTGCGTTTTGGGAGTCATTTCCTGTCTCGGGCGCTAGGCCTACCCACACAATTGAGGTATCATTTTTATTGGGAGACTTGGGGGAACGCAGGGTGGAAAGAAATTTGTGGCTCCTCTCTGATTCCAGAGCTTTCTGTCACCAAAATGTGTTTTTTTAGCCAAATTTTGAGGTTTGCAAATGATTCTGGGTAACAGAACCAGGTCAGAGCCCCACAAGTCACCCCATCTTGGATTTCCCTAGGTCTCTAGTTTTCAAAAATGCACAGGTTTGGTAGGTTTCCCTAGGTGCCGGCTGAGCTAGAGGCCAAAATCTACAGGTAGGCACTTTGAAAAAAACACCTCTGTTTTCTTTTCAAAAATGTGATGTGTCCACATTGCGTTTTGGGGTATTTGCTGCTGCGGGCGCTAGGCCTATCCACACAAGTGAGGTATCATTTTTATCGGAAGACTTGGGGGAACGCTGGGTGGAAAGAAATTTGTGGCTCCTCTCTGATTCCAGAGCTTTCTGTCACCAAAATGTGTTTTTTTAGCCAAATTTTGAGGTTTGCAAAGGATTCTGGGTAAAAGAACCTGGTCAGAGCCCCACAAGTCACCCCATCTTGGATTCCCCTAGGTCTCTAGTTTAAAAAAATGCACAGGTTTGGTAAGTTTCCCTAGGTGCCGGCTGAGCTAGAGGCCAAAATCTACAGGTAGGCACTTTGCAAAAAACACCTCTGTTTTCTTTAAAAAAAATTGATGTGTCCACGTTGCGTTTTGGGGCATTTCCTGTTGCGGGCACTAGGCCTACCCACCCAAGTGAGGTATCATTTTTATCGGGAGACTTGGGGGAACGCTGGGTGGAAGGAAATTTGTGGCTCCTCTCTAATTCCAGAACTTTCTGTCACCAAAATGAGAGGAAAATTTTGTTTTTTAGCCAAATTTTGAGGTTTGCAAAGGATTCTGGGTCAGAGCCCCACAAGTCACTCCATCTTGGATTCCCCTTGGTCTCTAGTTTTCAAAAATGCACAGGTTTGGTAGGTTTCCAAAGGTGCCGGCTGAGCTAGAGGCCAAAATCTACAGGTAGGCACTTTGCAAAAAACACCTCTGTTTTCTTTACAAAAATGTGATGTGTCCACGTTGCGTTTTGGGGCATTTCCTGTTGCAGGCACTAGGCCTACCCACACAAGTGAGGTATCATTTTTATCAGGAGACTTGGGGGAACGCTGGGTGGAAGGAAATTTGTGGCTCCTCTCATATTCCAGAACTTTCTGTCAACGAAATGTGAGGAAAACGTGTTTTTTTAGCCAAATTTTAAGGTTTGCAAAGGATTCTGGGTAACAGAACCTGGTCAGAGCACCACAAGTCACCCCATCTTGGATTCCCCTAGGTTTCTAGTTTTTAAAAATGCACAGGTTTGGTAGGTTCCCCTAGGTGCCGGCTGAGCTAGAGGCCAAAATCTACAGGTAGGCACTTTGTAAAAAACACCTCTGTTTTCTTTAAAAAAAATTGATGTGTCCACGTTATGTTTTGGGGCATTTCCTGTCACGGGCGCTAGGCCTACCCACACAACTGAGGTATCATTTTTATCGGGAGACTTGGGGGAACACTGGGTGGAAGGAACTTTGTGGCACCTCTCAGATTCCAGAACTTTCTGTCACCGAAATGTAAGGAAAACGTGTTTTTTTAGCCAAATTTTGAGGTTTGCAAAGGATTCTGGGTAACAGAACCTGGTCAGAGCCCCACAAGTCACCCCATCTTGGATTCCCCTAGGTCTCTAGTTTTCAAAAATGCACAGGTTTGGTAGGTTTCCCTAGGTGCCGGCTGAGCTAGAGGCCAAAATCTACAGGTAGGCACTTTGCAAAAAACACCTCTGTTTTCTTTAAAAAAATGTGATGTGTCCACGTTGCGTTTTGGGGCATTTCCTGTCACGGGCACTAGGCCTACCCACCCAAGTGAGGTATCATTTTTATCGGGAGACTTGGGGGAACGCAGGGTGGAAGGAAATTTGTGGCTCCTCTCTGATTCCAGAACTTTCTGTCACCAAAATGTGAGGAAAATGTGTTTTTTTTAGCCAAATTTTGAGGTTTGCAAAGGATTCTGGGTAACAGAACCAGGTCAGAGCCCCACAAGTCACCCCATCATGGATTCCCCTAGGTCTCTAGTTTTCAAAAATGAACAGGTTTGGTAGGTTCCCTAGGTGCCGCCTGAGCTAGAGGCCAAAATCTACAGGTAGGCACTTTGCAAAAAACACCTCTGTTTTCTTTAAAAAAATGTGATGTGTCCACGTTGCGTTTTGGGGCATTTCCTGTTGCGGGCACTAGGCCTACCCACACAAGTGAGGTATCATTTTTATCAGGAGACTTGGGGGAACGCTGGGTGGAAGGAAATTTGTGGCTCCTCTCTGATTCCAGAACTTTCTGTCACCAAAATGTGAGGAAAATGTGTTTTTTTAGCCACATTTTGAGGTTTGCAAAGGATTCTGGGTAACAGAACCTGGTCAGAGCCCCACAAGTCACCCCATCTTGGATTCCCCTAGGTCTCTAGTTTTCAAAAATGCACAGGTTTGGTAGGTTTCCCTAGGTGCCGGCTGAGCTACAGGCCAAAATCTACAGGTAGGCACTTTGCAAAAAACACCTCTGTGTTCTATAAAAAAATGTGATGTGTCCCCGTTGCGTTTTGGGGCATTTCCTGTCTCGGGCGCTATGCCTACCCACACAAATGAGGTATCATTTTTATCGGGAGACTTGGGGGAACGCAGATGGAAGGAAATTTGTGGCTCCTCTCTGATTCCAGAACTTTCTGTCACCAAAATGTGAGGAAAATGTGTTTTTTTAGCCAAATTTTGAGGTTTGCAAAGGATTCTGGGTAACAGAACCAGGTCAGAACCCCACAAGTCACCCCATCTTGGATTCCCACAGGTCTCTAGTTTTCAAAAATGCACAGTTTTGGTAGGTTTCCCTAGGTGCTGGCTGAGCTAGAGGCCAAAATCTACAGGTAGGCACTTTGCAAAAAACACCTCTGTTTTCTTTACAAAAATGTGATGTGTCCATGTTGCGTTTTGGGGCATTTCCTGTTGCGGGCGCTAGGCCCATCCACACAAGTGAGGTATCATTTTTATCGGAAGACTTATTGGAACGCTGGGTGGAAAGAAATTTGTGGCTCCTCTCTGGTTCCAGAACTTTCTGTCACCAAAATGTGAGGAAAATGCGTTTTTTAAGCCAAATTTTGAGGTTTGCAAAGGATTCGGGGTAACAGAACCTGGTCAGAGCCCCACAAGTCACCCCATCTTGGATTCCCCCAGGTCTCTAGTTTTAAAAAATGCACAGGTTTGGTAAGTTTCCCTAGGTGCCGGCTGAGCTAGAGGCCAAAATCTACAGGTAGGCACTTTGCAAAAAACACCTCTGTTTTCTTTAAAAAAATGTGATGTGTCCACCTTGCGTTTTGGGGCATTTCCTGTCACGGGCACTAGGCCTACCCACCCAAGTGAGGTATCATTTTTATCGGGAGACTTGGGGGAACGCAGGGTGGAAGGAAATTTGTGGCTCCTCTCTGATTCCAGAACTTTCTGTCACCGAAATGTGAGGAAAACGTGTTTTTTTAGCCAAATTTGGAGGTTTGCAAAGGATTCTGGGTAACAGAACCTGGTCAGAGCCCCACAAGTCACCCCATCTTGGATTCCCCTAGGTCTCTACTTTTAAAAAATGCACAGGTTTGGTAGGTTTCCCTAGGTGCCGGCTGAGCTACAGGCCAAAATCTACAGGTAGGCACTTTGCAAAAAACACCTCTGTGTTCTATAAAAAAATGTGATGTGTCCACGTTGTGTTTTGGGGCATTTCCTGTCTCGGGCGCTATGCCTACCCACACAAGTGAGGTATCATTTTTATCGGGAGACTTGGGGGAACGCAGGGTGGAAGGAAATTTGTGGCTCCTCTCTGATTCCAGAACTTTCTGTCACCAAAATGTGAGGAAAATGTGTTTTTTTAGCCAAATTTTGAGGTTTGCAAAGGATTCTAGGTAACAGAACCAGGTCAGAGCCCCACAAGTCACCCCATCTTGGATTCCCCTAGGTCTCTAGTTTTCAAAAATGCACAGGTTTGGTAGGTTTCCCTAGGTGCCGGCTGAGCTAGAGGCCAAAATCTACAGGTAGGCACTTTGCAAAAAACACCTCTGTTTTCTTTACAAAAATGTGATGTGTCCACGTTGCGTTTTGGGGCATTTCCTGTTGCGGGCGCTAGGCTCATCCACACAAGTGAGGTATCATTTTTATCGGGAGACTTGGGGGAACACTGGGTGGAAGGAAATTTGTGGCTCCTCTCTGATTCCAGAACTTTCTGTCACCAAAATGTGAGGAAAATGTGTTTTTTTAGCCAAATTTTGAGGTTTGCAAAGGATTCTGGGTAACAGAACCAGGTCAGAACCCACAAGTCACCCCATCTTGGATTCCCCTAGTTCTCTAGTTTTAAAAAATGCACAGTTTTGGTAGGTTTCCCTAGGTGCCGGCTGAGCTAGAGGCCAAAATCTACAGGTAGGCACTTTGCAAAAAACAGCTCTGTGTTCTTTACAAAAATGTGATGTGTCCACGTTGCGTTTTGGGGCATTTCCTGTTGCGGGCGCTAGGCCCATCCACACAAGTGAGGTATCATTTTTATCGGAAGACTTGGGGGAACGCTGGGTGGAAAGACATTTGTGGCTCCTCTCTGGTTCCAGAACTTTCTGTCACCAAAATGTGAGGAAAATTTGTTTTTTTAGCCAATTTTGAGGTTTGCAAAGGATTCTGGGTAACAGAACCTGGTCAGAGCCCCACAAGTCACCCCATCTTGGATTCCCCTAGGTCTCTAGTTTTAAAAAATGCACAGGTTTGGTAAGTTTCCCTCGGTGCCGGCTGAGCTAGAGGCCAAAATCTACAGGTAGGCACTTTGCAAAAAACACCTCTGTTTTCTTTAAAAAAATGTGATGTGTCCACGTTGAGTTTTGGGGCATTTCCTGTCACGGGCACTAGGCCGACCCACCCAAGTGAGGTATCATTTTTATCGGGAGACTTGGGGGAACGCAGGGTGGATGGAAATTAGTGGCTCCTCTCTGATTCCAGAACTTTCTGTCACCGAAATGTGAGGAAAACGTGTTTTTTTAGCCAAATTTTGAGGTTTGCAAAGGATTCAGGGTAACAGAACCTGGTCAGAGCCCCACAAGTCACCCCATCTTGGATTCCCCTAGGTCTCTAGTTTTCAAAAATGCACAGGTTTGGTAGGTTTCCCTAGGTGCCGGCTGAGCTACAGGCCAAAATCTACAGGTAGGCACTTTGCAAAAAACACCTCTGTGTTCTATAAAAAAATGTGATGTGTCCACGTTACGTTTTGGGGCATTTCCTGTCTCGGGCGCTAGGCCTACCCACACAAGTGAGGTATCATTTTTATCGGGAGACTTGGGGGAACGCACAGTGGAAGGAAATTTGTGGCTTCTCTCGGATTCCAGAACTTTCTGTCACCAAAATGTGAGGAAAATGTGTTTTTTTAGCCAAATTTTGAGGTTTGCAAAGGATTCTGGGTAACAGAACCAGGTCAGAGCCCCACAAGTCACCCCATCATGGATTCCCCTAGTTCTCTAGTTTTCAAAAATGCACAGTTTTGGTAGGTTTCCCTAGGTGCCGGCTGAGCTAGAGGCCAAAATCTACAGGTAGGCACTTTGCAATAAACACCTCTGTTTTCTTTACAAAAATGTGATGTGTTCACGTTATGTTTTGGGGCATTTCCTGTCACGGCCGCTAGGCCTACCCACACAAGTGAGGTATCATTTTTATTGGGAGACTTGGGGGAACACTGGGTGGAAGGACATTTGTGGCGCCTCTCAGATTCCAGAACTTTATGTCACCGACATCTGAGGAAAACATGTTTTTTTAGCCAAATTTTGAGGTTTGCAAAGGATTCTGGGTAACAGAACCTGGTCAGAGCCCCACAAGTCACCCCATCTTGGATTCCCCTAGGTCTCTAGTTTTCAAAAATGCACAGGTTTGGTAGGTTTCCCTAGGTGCCGGCAGAGCTACAGGCCAAAATCTACAGGTAGGCACTTTGCAAAAAACACCTCTGTGTTCTATAAAAAAATTTGATGTGTCCACATTGTGTTTTGGGGCATTTCCTGTCTCGGGCGCTATGCCTACCCACACAAGTGAGGTATCATTTTTATCGGGAGACTTGGGGGAACGCAGGGTGGAAGGAAATTTGTGACTCCTCTCTGATTCCAGAACTTTCTGTCACCAAAATGTGAGGAAAATGTGTTTTTTTAGCCAAATTTTGAGGATTGCAAAGGATTCTGGGTAACAGAACCAGGTCAGAGCCCCACAAGTCACCCCATCTTGGATTCCCCTAGGTCTCTAGTTTTCAAAAATGCACATGTTTGGTAGGTTTCCCTAGGTGCCGGCTGAGCTAGAGGCCAAAATCTACAGGTAGGCACTTTGCAAAAAACACCTCTGTTTTCTTTACAAAAATGTGATGTGTCCACGTTGCGTTTTGGGGCATTTCCTGTTGCGGGCGCTAGGCTCATCCACACAAGTGAGGTATCATTTTTATCGGGAGACTTGGGGGAACACTGGGTGGAAGGAGATTTGTGGCTCCTCTCTGATTCCAGAACTTTCTGTCACCAAAATGTGAGGAAAATGTGTTTTTTTAGCCAAATTTTGAGGTTTGCAAAGGATTCTGGGTAACAGAACCAGGTCAGAACCCACAAGTCACCCCATCTTGGATTCCCCTAGTTCTCTAGTTTTAAAAAATGCACAGTTTTGGTAGGTTTCCCTAGGTGCCGGCTGAGCTAGAGGCCAAAATCTACAGGTAGGCACTTTGCAAAAAACACCTCTGTGTTCTTTACAAAAATGTGATGTGTCCACGTTGCGTTTTGGGGCATTTCCTGTTGCGGGCGCTAGGCCCATCCACACAAGTGAGGTATCATTTTTATCGGAAGACTTGGGGGAACGCTGGGTGGAAAGACAGTTGTGGCTCCTCTCTGGTTCCAGAACTTTCTGTCACCAAAATGTGAGGAAAATGTGTTTTTTTAGCCAATTTTGAGGTTTGCAAAGGATTCTGGGTAACAGAACCTGGTCAGAGCCCCACAAGTCACCCCATCTTGGATTCACCTAGGTCTCTAGTTTTAAAAAATGCACAGGTTTGGTAAGTTTCCCTCAGTGCCGGCTGAGCTAGAGGCCAAAATCTACAGGTAGGCACTTTGCAAAAAACACCTCTGTTTTCTTTAAAAAAATGTGATGTGTCCACGTTGCGTTTAGGGGCATTTCCTGTCACGGGCACTAGGCCTACCCACCCAAGTGAGGTATCATTTTTATCGGGAGACTTGGGGGAACGCAGGGTGGAAGGAAATTTGTGGCTCCTCTCTGATTCCAGAACTTTCTGTCACCAAAATGTGAGGAAAATGTGTTTTTTTAGCCAAATTTTGAGGTTTGCAAAGGATTCTGGGTAACAGAACCAGGTCAGAGCCCCACAAGTCACCCCATCTTGGATTCCCCTAGGACTCTTTTTTTCAAAAATGCACAGTTTTGGTAGGTTTCCCTAGGTGCCGGCTGATCTAGTGGCCAAAATCTACAGGTAGGCACTTTGCAAAAAACACCTCTGTTTTCTTTACAAAAATGTGTTGTGTCCACGCCATGTTTTGGGGCATTTCCTGTCACGGCCGCTAGGCCTACCCACACAAGTGAGGTATCATTTTTATCGGGAGACTTGGGGGAACACTGGGTGGAAGGACATTTGTGGCTCCTCTCAGATTCCTGAACTTTCTGTCACCGAAATGTGAGGAAAACATGTTTTTTTAGCCAAATTTTGAGGTTTGCAAAGGATTCTGGGTAACAGAACCTGGTCAGAGCCCCACAAGTCACCCCATCTTGGATTCCCCTAGGTCTCTAGTTTTCAAAAATGCACAGGTTTGGTAGGTTTCCCTAGGTGCCGGCTGAGCTACAGGCCAAAATCTACAGGTAGGCACTTTGCAAAAAACACCTCTGTGTTCTATAAAAAAATGTGATGTGTCCACGTTGTGTTTTGGGGCATTTCCTGTCTCGGGCGCTATGCCTACCCACACAAGTGAGGTATCATTTTTATCGGGAGACTTGGGGGAACGCAGGGTGGAAGGAAATTTGTGGCTCCTCTCTGATTCCAGAACTTTCTGTCACCAAAATGTGAGGAAAATGTGTTTTTTTAGCCAAATTTTGAGGTTTGCAAAGGATTCTGGGTAACAGAACCAGGTCAGAGCCCCACAAGTCACCCCATCTTGGATTCCCCTAGGTCTCTAGTTTTCAAAAATGCACATGTTTGGTAGGTTTCCCTAGGTGCCGGCTGAGCTAGAGGCCAAAATCTACAGGTAGGCACTTTGCAAAAAACACCTCTGTTTTCTTTACAAAAATGTGATGTGTCCACGTTGCGTTTTGGGGCATTTCCTGTTGCGGGCGCTATTCTCATCCACACAAGTGAGGTCTCATTTTTATCGGGAGACTTGGGGGAACACTGGGTGGAAGGAAATTTGTGGCTCCTCTCTGATTCCAGAACTTTCTGTCACCAAAATGTGAGGAAAATGTGTTTTTTTAGCCAAATTTTGAGGTTTGCAAAGGATTCTGGGTAACAGAACCAGGTCAGAACCCACAAGTCACCCCATCTTGGATTCCCCTAGTTCTCTAGTTTTAAAAAATGCACAGTTTTGGTAGGTTTCCCTAGGTGCCGGCTGAGCTAGAGGCCAAAATCTACAGGTAGGCACTTTGCAAAAAACACCTCTGTTTTCTTTAAAAAAATGTGATGTGTCCACGTTGCGTTTAGGGGCATTTCCTGTCACGGGCACTAGGCCTACCCACCCAAGTGAGGTATCATTTTTATCGGGAGACTTGGGGGAACGCAGGGTGGAAGGAAATTTGTGGCTCCTCTCTGATTCCAGAACTTTCTGTCACCGAAATGTGAGGAAAACGTGTTTTTTTTAGCCAAATTTTGAGGTTTGCAAAGGATTCTGGGTAACAGAACCTGGTCAGAGCTCCACAAGTCACCCCATCTTGGATTCCCCTAGGTCTCTAGTTTTCAAAAATGCACAGGTTTGGTAGGTTTCCCTAGGTGCCGGCTGAGCTACAGGCCAAAATCTACAGGTAGGCACTTTGCAAAAAACACCTCTGTGTTCTATAAAAAAATGTGATGTGTCCACGTTACGTTTTGGGGCATTTCCTGTCTCGGGCGCTAGGCCTACCCACACAAGTGAGGTATCATTTTTATCGGGAGACTTGGGGGAACGCACGGTGGAAGGAAATTTGTGGCTTCTCGCTGATTCCAGAACTTTCTGTCACCAAAATGTGAGGAAAATGTGTTTTTTTAGCCAAATTTTGAGGTTTGCAAAGGATTCTGGGTAACAGAACCAGGTCAGAGCCCCACAAGTCACCCCATCATGGATTCCCCTAGGTTTCTAGTTTTCAAAAATGCACAGTTTTGGTAGGTTTCCCTAGGTGCCGGCTGAGCTAGAGGCCAAAATCTACAGGTAGGCACTTTGCAATAAACACCTCTGTTTTCTTTACAAAAATGTGATGTGTCCACGTTATGTTTTGGGGCATTTCCTGTCACGGCCGCTAGGCCTACCCACAGAAGTGAGGTATCATTTTTATCGGGAGACTTGGGGGAACACTGGGTGGAAGGACATTTGTGGCTCCTCTCAGATTCCAGAACTTTCTGTCACCGAAATGTGAGGAAAACATGTTTTTTTAGCCAAATTTTGAGGTTTGCAAAGGATTCTGGGTAACAGAACCTGGTCAGAGCCCCACAAGTCACCCCATCTTGGATTCCCCTAGGTCTCTAGTTTTCAAAAATGCACAGGTTTGGTAGGTTTCCCTAGGTGCCGGCTGAGCTACAGGCCAAAATCTACAGGTAGGCACTTTGCAAAAAACACTTCTGTGTTCTATAAAAAAATGTGATGTGTCCACGTTGCGTTTTGGGGCATTTCCTGTCTCGGGCGCTATGCCTACCCACACAAGTGAGGTATCATTTTTATTGGGAGACTTGGGGGAACGCAGGGTGGAAGGAAATTTGTGGCTCCTCTCAGATTCCAGAACTTTCTGTCACCGAAATGTGAGGAAAACATGTTTTTTTAGCCAAATTTTAAAGGTTTGCAAAGGATTCTGGGTAACAGAACCTGGTCAGAGCCCCACAAGTCACCCCATCTTGGATTCCCCTAAGTCTCTAGTTTTAAAAAATGCACAGGTTTGGTAGGTTTCCCTAGGTGCCGGGTGAGCTACAGGCCAAAATCTACAGGTAGGCACTTTGCAAAAAACACCTCTGTGTTCTATAAAAAAATGTGATGTGTCCCCGTTGCGTTTTGGGGCAATTCCTGTCTCGGGCGCTATGCCTACCCACACAAGTGAGGTATCATTTTTATCGGGAGACTTGGGGGAACGCAGGGTGGAAGGAAATTTGTGGCTCCTCTCTGATTCCAGAACTTTCTGTCACCAAAATGTGAGGAAAATGTGTTTTTTTAGCCAAATTTTGATGTTTGCAAAGGATTCTGGGTAACAGAACCAGGTCAGAACCCCACAAGTCACCCCATCTTGGATTCCCATAGGTCTCTAGTTTTCAAAAATGCACAGTTTTGGTAGGTTTCCCTAGGTGCCGGCTGAGCTAGAGGCCAAAATCTACAGGTAGGCACTTTGCAAAAAACACCTCTGTTTTCTTTACAAAAATGTGATGTGTCCACGTTGCGTTTTGGGGCATTTCCTGTTGCGGGCGCTAGGCCCATCCACACAAGTGAGGTATCATTTTTATCGGAAGACTTAGGGGAACGCTGGGTGGAAAGAAATTTGTGGCTCCTCACTGGTTCCAGAACTTTCTGTCACCAAAATGTGAGGAAAACTTGTTTTTTTAGCCAAATTTTGAGGTTTGCAAAGGATTCTGGGTAACAGAACCTGGTCAGAGCCCCACAAGTCACCCCATCTTGGATTCCCCTAGGTCTCTAGTTTTAAAAAATGCACAGGTTTGGTAGGTTTCCCTAGGTGCCGGCTGAGCTACAGGCCAAAATCTACAGGTAGGCACTTTGCAAAAAACACCTCTGTGTTCTATAAAAAAATGTGATGTGTCCACGTTGCGTTTTGGGGCATTTCCGGTCTCGGGCACTATGCCTACCCACACAAGTGAGGTATCATTTTTATCGGGAGACTTGGGGGAACGCAGGGTGGAAGGAAATTTGTGGCTCCTCTCTGATTCCAGAACTTTCTGTCACCAAAATGTGAGGAAAATGTGTTTTTTTAGCCAAATTTTGAGGTTTGCAAAGGATTCTGGGTAACAGAACCAGGTCAGAGCCCCACAAGTCACCCCATCTTGGATTCCCCTAGGACTCTTTTTTTCAAAAATGCACAGTTTTGGTAGGTTTCCCTAGGTGCCGGCTGAGCTAGTGGCCAAAATCTACAGGTAGGCACTTTGCAAAAAACACCTCTGTTTTCTTTACAAAAATGTGATGTGTCCACGCCATGTTTTGGGGCATTTCCTGTCACGGCCGCTAGGCCTACCCACACAAGTGAGGTATCATTTTTATCGAGAGACTTGGGGGAACACTGGGTGGAAGGACATTTGTGGCTCCTCTCAGATTCCAGAACTTTCTGTCACCAAAATGTGAGGAAAATGTGTTTTTTTAGCCAAATTTTGAGGTTTGCAAAGGATTCTGGGTAACAGAACCAGGTCAGAACCGACAAGTCACCCCATCTTGGATTCCCCTAGGTCTCTAGTATTCAAAAATGCACAGTTTTGGTAGGTTTCCCTAGGTGCCGGCTGAGCTAGAGGCCAAAATCTACATGTAGGCACTTTGCAAAAAACACCTCTGTTTTCTTTACAAAAATGTGATGTGTCCACGTTATGTTTTGGGGCATTTCCTGTCACGGCCGCTAGGCCTACCCACACAAGTGAGGTATCATTTTTATCGGGAGACTTGGGGGAACACTGGGTGGAAGGACATTTGTGGCTCCTCTCTGATTCCAGAACTTTCTGTCACCGAAATGTGAGGAAAACGTTTTTTTTTTTTTAGCCAAATTTTGAGGTTTGCAAAGGATTCTGGGTAACAGAACCTGGTCAGAGCCCCACAAGTCACCCCATCTTGGATTCCCTTAGGTCTCTAGTTTTCAAAAATGCACAGGTTTGGTAGGTTTCCCTAGGTGCCGGCTGAGCTACAGGCCAAAATCTACAGGTAGGCACTTTGCAAAAAACACCTCTGTGTTTTATAAAAAAATGTGATGTATCCACGTTGCGTTTTGGGGCATTTCCTGTCTCGGGCGCTATGCCTACCCACACAAGTGAGGTATCATTTTTATCGGGAGACTTGGGGGAACGAAGGGTGGAAGGAAATTTGTGGCTCCTCTCTGATTCCAGAACTTTCTGTCACCAAAATGTGAGGAAAATTTGTTTTTTTAGCCAAATTTTGAGGTTTGCAAAGGATTCTGGGTAACAGAACCAGGTCAGAACCCCACAAGTCACCCCATCTTGGATTCCCCTAGGTCTCTAGTTTTCAAAAATGCACAGTTTTGGTAGGTTTCCCTAGGTGCCGGCTGAGCTAGAGGCCAAAATCTACAGGTAGGCACTTTGCAAAAAACACCTCTGTTTTCTTTACAAAAATGTGATGTGTCCACGTTTGTTTTGGGGAATTTCCTGTCACGGCCGCTAGGCCTACCCACACAAGTGAGGTATCATTTTTATCGGGAGACTTGGGGGACACTGGGTGGAAGGACATTTGTGGCTCCTCTCAGATTCCAGAACTTTCTGTCACCGAAATGTGAGGAAAACATGTTTTTTTAGCCAAATTTTGAGGTTTGCAAAGGATTCTGGGTAACAGAACCTGGTGAGAGCCCCACAAGTCACCCCATCTTGGATTCCCCTAGGTCTCTAGTTTTCAAAAATGCACAGGTTTGGTAGGTTTCCCTAGGTGCCGGCTGAGCTACAGGCCAAAATCTACAGGTAGGCACTTTGCAAAAAACACCTCTGTGTTCTATAAAAAAATGTGATGTGTCCACGTTGCGTTTTGGGGCATTTCCTGTCTCGGGCGCTATGCCTACCCACACAAGTGAGGTATCATTTTTATCGGGAGACTTGGGGGAACGCAGGGTGGAAGGAAATTTGTGGCTCCTCTCTGATTCCAGAACTTTCTGTCACCAAAATGTGAGGAAAATGTGTTTTTTTAGCCAAATTTTGAGGTTTGCAAAGGATTCTGGGTAACAGAACCAGGTCAGAGCCCCACAAGTCACCCCATCTTGGATTCCCCTAGGACTCTTTTTTTCAAAAATGCACAGTTTTGGTAGGTTTCCCTAGGTGCCGGCTGAGCTAGTGGCCAAAATCTACAGGTAGGCACTTTGCAAAAAACACCTCTGTTTTCTTTACAAAAATGTGATGTGTCCACGCCATGTTTTGGGGCATTTCCTGTCACGGCCGCTAGGCCTACCCACACAAGTGAGGTATCATTTTTATCGGGAGACTTGGGGGAACACTGGGTGGAAGGACATTTGTGGCTCCTCTCAGATTCCAGAACTTTCTGTCACCAAAATGTGAGGAAAATGTGTTTTTTTAGCCAAATTTTGAGGTTTGCAAAGGATTCTGGGTAACAGAACCAGGTCAGAACCGACAAGTCACCCCATCTTGGATTCCCCTAGGTCTCTAGTATTCAAAAGTGCACAGTTTTGGTAGGTTTCCCTAGGTGCCGGCTGAGCTAGAGGCCAAAATCTACATGTAGGCACTTTGCAAAAAACACCTCTGTTTTCTTTACAAAAATGTGATGTGTCCACGTTATGTTTTGGGGCATTTCCTGTCACGGCCGCTAGGCCTACCCACACAAGTGAGGTATCATTTTTATCGGGAGACTTGGGGGAACACTGGGTGGAAGGACATTTGTGGCTCCTCTCTGATTCCAGAACTTTCTGTCACCGAAATGTGAGGAAAACGTTTTTTTTTTTTTAGCCAAATTTTGAGGTTTGCAAAGGATTCTGGGTAACAGAACCTGGTCAGAGCCCCACAAGTCACCCCATCTTGGATTCCCTTAGGTCTCTAGTTTTCAAAAATGCACAGGTTTGGTAGGTTTCCCTAGGTGCCGGCTGAGCTACAGGCCAAAATCTACAGGTAGGCACTTTGCAAAAAACACCTCTGTGTTTTATAAAAAAATGTGATGTATCCACGTTGCGTTTTGGGGCATTTCCTGTCTCGGGCGCTATGCCTACCCACACAAGTGAGGTATCATTTTTATCGGGAGACTTGGGGGAACGAAGGGTGGAAGGAAATTTGTGGCTCCTCTCTGATTCCAGAACTTTCTGTCACCAAAATGTGAGGAAAATTTGTTTTTTTAGCCAAATTTTTAGGTTTGCAAAGGATTCTGGGTAACAGAACCAGGTCAGAACCCCACAAGTCACCCCATCTTGGATTCCCCTAGGTCTCTAGTTTTCAAAAATGCACAGTTTTGGTAGGTTTCCCTAGGTGCCGGCTGAGCTAGAGGCCAAAATCTACAGGTAGGCACTTTGCAAAAAACACCTCTGTTTACTTTACAAAAATGTGATGTGTCCACGTTGCGTTTTGGGGCATTTCCTGTTGCGGGCGCTAGGCCCATCCACACAAGTGAGGTATTATTTTTATCGGAAGACTTGGGGGAACGCTGGGTGGAAAGAAATTTGTGGCTCCTCTCTGATTCCAGAACTTTCTGTCACCAAAATGTGAGGAAAATTTGTTTTTTTAGCCAAATTTTGAGGTTTGCAAAGGATTCTGGGTAACAGAACCAGGTCAGAACCGACAAGTCACCCCATCTTGGATTCCCCTAGTTCTCTAGTTTTCAAAAATGCACAGTTTTGGTAGGTTTCCCTAGGTGCCGGCTGAGCTAGAGGCCAAAATCTACAGGTAGGCACTTTGCAAAAAACACCTCTGTTTTCTTTACTAAAATGTGATGTGTCCACGTTTGTTTTGGGGAATTTCCTGTCACGGCCGCTAGGCCTACCCACACAAGTGAGGTATCATTTTTATCGGGAGACTTGGGGGACACTGGGTGGAAGGACATTTGTGGCTCCTCTCAGATTCCAGAACTTTCTGTCACCGAAAAGTGAGGAAAACATGTTTTTTTAGCCAAATTTTGAGGTTTGCAAAGGATTCTGGGTAACAGAATCTGGTCAGAGCCCCACAAGTCACCCCATCTTGGATTCCCCTAGGTCTCTAGTTTTCAAAAATGCACAGGTTTGGTAGGTTTCCCTAGGTGCCGGCTGAGCTACAGGCCAAAATCTACAGGTAGGCACTTTGCAAAAAACACCTCTGTGTTCTATAAAAAAATGTGATGTGTCCACGTTGCGTTTTGGGGCATTTCCTGTCTCGGGCGCTATGCCTACCCACACAAGTGAGGTATCATTTTTATCGGGAGACTTGGGGGAACGCAGGGTGGAAGGAAATTTGTGGCTCCTCTCTGATTCCAGAACTTTCTATCACCAAAATGTGAGGAAAATGTGTTTTTTTTTGCCAAATTTTGAGGTTTGCAAAGGATTCTGGGTAACAGAACCAGGTCAGAGCCCCACAAGTCACCCCATCTTGGATTCCCCTAGGACTCTAGTTTTCAAAAATGCACAGTTTTGGTAGGTTTCCCTAGGTGCCGGCTGAGCTAGAGGCCAAAATCTACAGGTAGGCACTTTGCAAAAAACACCTCTGTTTTCTTTACAAAAATGTGATGTGTCCATGTTTGTTTTGGGGAATTTCCTGTCACGGCCGCTAGGCCTACCCACACAAGTGAGGTATCATTTTTATCGGGAGACTTGGGGGACACTGGGTGGAAGGACATTTGTGGCTCCTCTCAGATTCCAGAACTTTCTGTCACCGAAATGTGAGGAAAACATGTTTTTTTAGCCAAATTTTGAGGTTTGCAAAGGATTCTGGGTAACAGAACCTGGTCAGAGCCCCACAAGTCACCCCATCTTGGATTCCCCTAGGTCTCTAGTTTTCAAAAATGCACAGGTTTGGTAGGTTTCCCTAGGTGCCGGCTGAGCTACAGGCCAAAATCTACAGGTAGGCACTTTGCAAAAAACACCTCTGTGTTCTATAAAAAAATGTGATGTGTCCACGTTGCGTTTTGGGGCATTTCCTGTCTCGGGCGCTATGCCTACCCACACAAGTGAGGTATCATTTTTATCGGAAGACTTGGGGGAACGCAGGGTGGAAGGAAATTTGTGGTTCCTCTCAGATACCAGAACTTTCTGTCACCGAAATGTGAGGAAAACATGTTTTTTTAGCCAAATTTTGAGGTTTGCAAAGGATTCTAAGTCACCCCATCTTGGATTCCCCTAGGTCTCTAGTTTTCAAAAATGCACAGGTTTGGTAGGTTTCCCTAGGTGCCGGCTGAGCTACAGGCCAAAATCTACAGGTAGGCACTTTGCAAAAAACACCTCTGTGTTCTATAAAAAAATGTGATGTGTCCACGTTGCGTTTTGGGGCATTTCCTGTCTCGGGCGCTATGCCTACCCACACAAGTGAGGTATCATTTTTATCGGGAGACTTGGGGGAACGCAGGGTGGAAGGAAATTTGTGGCTCCTCTCTGATTCCAGAACTTTCTGTCACCAAAATGTGAGGAAAATGTGTTTTTTTAGCCAAATTTTGAGGTTTGCAAAGGATTCTGGGTAACAGAACCAGGTCAGAGCCCCACAAGTCACCCCATCTTGGATTCCCCTAGGACTCTAGTTTTGAAAAATGCACAGTTTTGGTAGGTTTCCCTAGGTGCCGGCTGAGCTAGAGGCCAAAATCTACAGGTAGGCACTTTGCAAAAAACACCTCTGTTTTCTTTACAAAAATGTGATGTGTCCACGTTATGTTTTGGGGCATTTCCTGTCACGGCCGCTAGGCCTACCCACACAAGTGAGGTATCATTTTTATCGGGAGACTTGGGGGAACACTGGGTGGAAGGACATTTGTGGCTCCTCTCAGATTCCAGAACTTTCTGTCACCAAAATGTGAGGAAAATGTGTTTTTTTAGCCAAATTTTGAGGTTTGCAAAGGATTCTGGGTAACAGAACCAGGTCAGAACCAACAAGTCACCCCATCTTGGATTCCCCTAGGTCTCTGGTTTTCAAAAATGCACAGTTTTGGTAGGTTTCCCTAGGTGCCGGCTGAGCTAGAGGCCAAAATCTACAGGTAGGCACTTTGCAAAAAACACCTCTGTTTTCTTTACAAAAATGTGATGTGTCCACGTTATGTTTTGGGGCATCTCCTGTCACGGCCGCTAGGCCTACCCACACAAGTGAGGTATCATTTTTATCGGGAGACTTGGGGGAACACTGGGTGGAAGGACATTTGTGGCTCCTCTCAGATTCCAGAACTTTCTGTCACCGAAATGTGAGGAAAACATGTTTTTTTTGCCAAATTTTGAGGTTTGCAAAGGATTCTGGGTAACAGTACCTGGTCAGAGCCCCACAAGTCACCCCATCTTGGATTCCCCTAGGTCTCTAGTTTTCAAAAATGCACAGGTTTGGTAGGTTTCCCTAGGTGCCGGCTGAGCTACAGGCCAAAATCTACAGGTAGGCACTTTGCAAAAAACACCTCTGTGTTCTATAAAAAAATTTGATGTGTCCACGTTGCGTTTTGGGGCATTTCTGTCTCGGGCGCTATGCCTACCCGCACAAGTGAGGTATCATTTTTATCGGGAGACTTGGGGGAACGCAGGGTGGAAGGAAATTTGTGGCTCCTCTCTGATTCCAGAACTTTCTGTCACCAAAATGTGAGGAAAATGTGTTTTTTTAGCCAAATTTTGAGGTTTGCAAAGGATTCTGGGTAACAGAACCAGGTCAGAGCCCCACAAGTCACCCCATCATGGATTCCCCTAGGTCTCTAGTTTTCAAAAATGCACAGTTTTGGTAGGTTTCCCTAGGTGCCGGCTGAGCTAGAGGCCAAAATCTACAGGTAGGCACTTTGCAAAAAACACCTCTGTTTTCTTTACAAAAATGTGATGTGTCCACGTTATGTTTTGGGGCATTTCCTGTCACGGCCGCTAGGCCTACCCACACAACTGAGGTATCATTTTTATCGGGAGACTTGGGGGAACACTGGGTGGAAGGACATTTGTGGCTCCTCTCTGATTCCAGAACTTTCTGTCACCGAAATGTGGGTAACAGAACCAGGTCAAAGCCCCACAAGTCACCCCATCTTGGATTCCCCTAGGTCTCTAGTTTTCAAAAATGCACAGTTTTGGTAGGTTTCCCTAGGTGCCGGCTGAGCTAGAGGCCAAAATCTACAGGTAGGCACTTTGCAAAAAACACCTCTGTTTTCTTTACAAAAATGTGATGTGTCCACGTTATGTTTTGGGGCATTTCCTGTCACGGCCGCTAGGCCTACCCACACAAGTGAGGTATCATTTTTATCGGGAGACTTGGGGGAACACTGGGTGGAAGGACATTTGTGGCTCCTCTCAGGTTCCAGAACTTTCTGTCACCGAAATGTGAGGAAAACATGTTTTTTTAGCCAAATTTTGAGGTTCGCAAAGGATTCTGGGTAACAGAACCTGGTCAGAGCCCCACAAGTCACCCCATCTTGGATTCCCCTAGGTCTCTAGTTTTCAAAAATGCACAGGTTTGGTAGGTTTCCCTAGGTGCCGGCTGAGCTACAGGCCAAAATCTACAGGTAGGCACTTTGCAAAAAACACCTCTGTGTTCTATAAAAAAATGTGATGTGTGCACGTTGCGTTTTGGGGCATTTCCTGTCTCGGGCGCTATGCCTACCCACACAAGTGAGGTATCATTTTTATCGGGAGACTTGGGGGATCACTGGGTGGAAGGACATTTGTGGCTCCTCTCAGATTCCAGAACTTTCTGTCACCGAAATGTGAGGAAAACATGTTTTTTTAGCCAAATTTTGAGGTTTGCAAAGGATTCTGGGTAACAGAACCTGGTCAGAGCCCCACAAGTCACCCCATCTTGGATTCCCTTACGTCTCTACTTTTAAAAAATGCACAGGTTTGGTAGGTTTCTCTAGGTGCCGGCTGAGCTACAGGCCAAAATCTACAGGTAGGCACTTTGCAAAAAACACCTCTGTGTTCTATAAAAAAATTTGATGTGTCCACGTTGCGTTTTGGGGCATTTCCTGTCTCGGGCGCTATGCCTACCCACACAAGTGAGGTATCATTTTTATCGGGAGACTTGGGGGAACGCAGGGTGGAAGGAAATTTGTGGTTCCTCTCAGATTCCAGAACTTTCTGTCACCGAAATGTGAGGAAAACATGTTTTTTTAGCCAAATTTTGAGGTTTGCAAAGGATTCTGGGTAACAGAACCTGGTCAGAGCCCCACAAGTCACCCCATCTTGGATTCCCCTAGGTCTCTAGTTTTCAAAAATGCACAGGTTTGGTAGGTTTCCCTAGGTGCCGGCTGAGCTACAGGCCAAAATCTACAGGTAGGCACTTTGCAAAAAACACCTCTGTGTTCTATAAAAAAATTTGATGTGTCCACGTTGCGTTTTGGGGCATTTCTGTCTCGGGCGCTATGCCTACCCGCACAAGTGAGGTATCATTTTTATCGGGAGACTTGGGGGAACGCAGGGTGGAAGGAAATTTGTGGCTCCTCTCTGATTCCAGAACTTTCTGTCACCAAAATGTGAGGAAAATGTGTTTTTTTAGCCAAATTTTGAGGTTTGCAAAGGATTCTGGGTAACAGAACCAGGTCAGAGCCCCACAAGTCACCCCATCATGGATTCCCCTAGGTCTCTAGTTTTCAAAAATGCACAGTTTTGGTAGGTTTCCCTAGGTGCCGGCTGAGCTAGAGGCCAAAATCTACAGGTAGGCACTTTGCAAAAAACACCTCTGTTTTCTTTACAAAAATGTGATGTGTCCACGTTATGTTTTGGGGCATTTCCTGTCACGGCCGCTAGGCCTACCCACACAACTGAGGTATCATTTTTATCGGGAGACTTGGGGGAACACTGGGTGGAAGGACATTTGTGGCTCCTCTCTGATTACAGAACTTTCTGTCACCGAAATGTGGGTAACAGAACCAGGTCAGAGCCCCACAAGTCACCCCATCTTGGATTCCCCTAGGTCTCTAGTTTTCAAAAATGCACAGTTTTGGTAGGTTTCCCTAGGTGCCGGCTGAGCTAGAGGCCAAAATCTACAGGTAGGCACTTTGCAAAAAACACCTCTGTTTTCTTTACAAAAATGTGATGTGTCCACGTTATGTTTTGGGGCATTTCCTGTCACGGCCGCTAGGCCTACCCACACAAGTGAGGTATCATTTTTATCGGGAGACTTGGGGGAACACTGGGTGGAAGGACATTTGTGGCTCCTCTCAGGTTCCAGAACTTTCTGTCACCGAAATGTGAGGAAAACATGTTTTTTTAGCCAAATTTTGAGGTTTGCAAAGGATTCTGGGTAACAGAACCTGGTCAGAGCCCCACAAGTCACCCCATCTTGGATTCCCCTAGGTCTCTAGTTTTCAAAAATGCACAGGTTTGGTAGGTTTCCCTAGGTGCCGGCTGAGCTACAGGCCAAAATCTACAGGTAGGCACTTTGCAAAAAACACCTCTGTGTTCTATAAAAAAATGTGATGTGTGCACGTTGCGTTTTGGGGCATTTCCTGTCTCGGGCGCTATGCCTACCCACACAAGTGAGGTATCATTTTTATCGGGAGACTTGGGGGATCACTGGGTGGAAGGACATTTGTGGCTCCTCTCAGATTCCAGAACTTTCTGTCACCGAAATGTGAGGAAAACATGTTTTTTTAGCCAAATTTTGAGGTTTGCAAAGGATTCTGGGTAACAGAACCTGGTCAGAGCCCCACAAGTCACCCCATCTTGGATTCCCTTACGTCTCTACTTTTAAAAAATGCACAGGTTTGGTAGGTTTCTCTAGGTGCCGGCTGAGCTACAGGCCAAAATCTACAGGTAGGCACTTTGCAAAAAACACCTCTGTGTTCTATAAAAAAATGTGATGTGTCCACGTTGCGTTTTGGGGCATTTCCTGTCTCGGGCGCTATGCCTACCCACACAAGTGAGGTATCATTTTTATCGGGAGACTTGGGGGAACGCAGGGTGGAAGGAAATTTGTGGCTCCTCTCTGATTCCAGAACTTTCTGTCACCAAAATGTGAGGAAAATGTGTTTTTTTAGCCAAATTTTGAGGTTTGCAAAGGATTCTGGGTAACAGAACCAGGTCAGAACCCCACAAGTCAAACCATCTTGGATTCCCCTAGGTCTCTAGTTTTCAAAAATGCACAGTTATGGTAGGTTTCCCTAGGTGCCGGCTGAGCTAGAGGCCAAAATCTACAGGTAGGCACTTTGCAAAAAACACCTCTGTTTTCTTTACAAAAATGTGATGTGTCCACGTTGCGTTTTGGGGCATTTCCTGTTGCGGGCGCTAGGCCCATCCACACAAGTGAGGTATCATTTTTATCGGAAGACTTGGGGGAACGCTGGGTGGAAAGAAATTTGTGGCTCCTCTCTGGTTCCAGAACTTTCTGTCACCAAAATGTGAGTAAAATTTGTTTTTTTAGCCAAATTTTGAGGTTTGCAAAGGATTCTGAGTAACAGAACCAGGTCAGAACCGACAAGTCACCCCATCTTGGATTCCCCTAGTTCTCTAGTTTTCAAAAATGCACAGTTTTGGTAGGTTTCCCTAGGTGCCGGCTGAGCTAGAGGCCAAAATCTACAGGTAGGCACTTTGCAAAAAACACCTCTGTTTTCTTTACAAAAATGTGATGTGTCCATGTTTTGTTTTGGGGCATTTCCTGTCACGGCCGCTAGGCCTACCCACACAAGTGAGGTATCATTTTTATCGGGAGACTTGGGGAACACTGGGTGGAAGGACATTTGTGGCTCCTCTCTGATTCCAGAACTTTCTGTCACCGAAATGTGAGGAAAACGTGTTTTTTTAGCCACATTTTGAGGTTTGCAAAGGATTCTGGGTAACAGAACCTGGTCAGAGCCCCACAAGTCACCCCATCTTGGATTCCCTTAGGTCTCTAGTTTTCAAAAATGCACAGGTTTGGTAGGTTTCCCTAGGTGCCGGCTGAGCTACAGGCCAAAATCTACAGGTAGGCACTTTGCAAAAAACACCTCTGTGTTCTATAAAAAAATGTGATGTGTCCACGTTGCGTTTTGGGGCATTTCCTGTCTCGGGCGCTATGCCTACACACACAAGTGAGGTATCATTTTTATCGGGAGACTTGGGGGAACGCAGGGTGGAAGGAAATTTGTGCTCCTCTCTGATTCCAGAACTTTCTGTCACCAAAATGTGAGGAAAATGTGTTTTTTTAGCTAAATTTTGAGGTTTGCAATGGATTCTGGGTAACAGAACCAGGTCAGAACCCACAAGTCACCCATCTTGGATTCCCCTAGGTCTCTAGTTTTCAAAAATGCACAGTTTTGGTAGGTTTCCCTAGGTGCCCGGCTGAGCTAGAGGACAAAATCTACAGGTAGGCACTCTGCAAAAAACACCTCTGTTTTCTTTACAAAAATGTGATGTGTCCACGTTGCGTTTTGGGGCATTTCCTGTTGCGGGCGCTAGGCCCATCCACACAAGTGAGGTATCATTTTTATCGGAAGACTTGGGGGAACGCTGGGTGGAAAGAAATTTGTGGCTCCTCTCTGGTTCCAGAACTTTCTGTCACCAAAATGTGAGGAAAATGTGTTTTTTTAGCCAATTTTGAGGTTTGCAAAGGATTCTGGGTACAGAACCAGGTCAGAACCGACAAGTCACCCCATCTTGGATTCCCCTAGTTCTCTAGTTTTCAAAAATGCACAGTTTTGGTAGGTTTCCCTAGGTGCCGGCTGAGCTAGAGGCCAAAATCTACAGGTAGGCACTTTGCAAAAAACACCTCTGTTTTCTTTACAACAATGTGATGTGTCCACGTTTTGTTTTGGGGCATTTCCTGTCCACGGCCGCTAGGCCTACCCACACAAGTGAGGTATCATTTTTATCGGGAGACTTGGGGGAACACTGGGTGGAAGGACATTTGTGGCTCCTCTCAGATTCCAGAACTTTCTGTCACCGAAATGTGAGGAAAACATGTTTTTTTAGCCAAATTTTGAGGTTTGCAAAGGATTCTGGGTAACAGAACCAGGTCAGAACAGACAAGTCACCCCATCTTGGATTCCCCTAGTTCTCTAGTTTTCAAAATGCACAGTTTTGGTAGGTTTCCCTAGGTGCCGGCTGAGCTAGAGGCCAAAAATCTACAGGTAGGCACTTTGCAAAAAACACCTCTGTTTTCTTTCAAAAAATGTGATGTGTCCATGTTGCGTTTTGGGGCATTTCCTGTTGCAGGCACTAGGCCTACCCACACAAGTGAAGTATCATTTTTATCAGGAGACTTGGGGGAACGATGGGGTGGAAGGAAATTTGTGGTTCCTCTCAGATTCCAGAACTTTCTGTCACCGAAATGTGAGGAAAACATGTTTTTTTAGCCAAATTTTGAGGTTTGCAAAGGATTCTGGGTAACAGAACCTGGTCAGAGCCCCACAAGTCACCCCATCTTGGATTCCCCTAAGTCTCTAGTTTTAAAAAATGCACAGGTTTGGTAGGTTTCCCTAGGTGCCGGCTGAGCTACAGGGCCAAAATCTACAGGTAGGCACTTTGCAAAAAACACCTCTGTGTTCTATAAAAAAATGTGATGTGTCCCCGTTGCGTTTTGGGCAATTCCTGTCTCGGGCGCTATGCCTACCCACACAAGTGAGGTATCATTTTTATCGGGAGACTTGGGGGAACGCAGGGTGGAAGGAAATTTGTGGCTCCTCTCTGATTCCAGAACTTTCTGTCACCAAAATGTGAGGAAAATGTGTTTTTTTAGCCAAATTTTGATGTTTGCAAAGGATTCTGGGTAACAGAACCAGGTCAGAACCCACAAGTCACCCCATCTTGGATTCCTATAGGTCTCTAGTTTCAAAAATGCACAGTTTTGGTAGGTTTCCCTAGGTGCCGGCTGAGCTAGAGGCCAAAATCTACAGGTAGGCACTTTGCAAAAAAACACCTCTGTTTTCTTTACAAAAATGTGATGTGTCCACGTTGCGTTTTGGGGCATTTCCTGTTGCGGGCGCTAGGCCCATCCACACAAGTGAGGTATCATTTTTATCGGAAGACTTAGGGGAACGCTGGGTGGAAAGAAATTTGTGGCTCCTCTCTGGTTCCAGAACTTTCTGTCACCAAAATGTGAGGAAAACTTGTTTTTTTAGCCAAATTTTGAGGTTTGCAAAGGATTCTGGGTAACAGAACCTGGTCAGAGCCCCACAAGTCACCCCATCTTGGATTCCCCTAGGTCTCTAGTTTTAAAAAATGCACAGGTTTGGTAGGTTTCCTTAGGTGCCGGCTGAGCTACAGGCCAAAATCTACAGGTAGGCACTTTGCAAAAAAACACCTCTGTGTTCTATAAAAAAATGTGATGTGTCCACGTTGCGTTTTGGGGCATTTCCTGTCTCGGGCGCTATGCCTACCCACACAAGTGAGGTATCATTTTTATCGGGAGACTTGGGGGAACGCAGGGTGGAAGGAAATTTGTGGCTCCTCTCTGATTCCAGAACTTTCTGTCACCAAAATGTGAGAAAATGTGTTTTTTTAGCCAAATTTTGAGGTTTGCAAAGGATTCTGGGTAACAGAACCAGGTCAGAGCCCCACAAGTCACCCCATCTTGGATTCCCTTAGGTCTCTAGTTTTCAAAAATGCACATGTTTGGTAGGTTTCCCTAGGTGCCGGCTGAGCTACAGGCCAAAATCTACAGGTAGGCACTTTGCAAAAAACACCTCTGTGTTCTATAAAAAAATGTGATGTGTCCACGTTGCGTTTTGGGGCATTTCCTGTCTCGGGCGCTATGCCTACACACACAAGTGAGTATCATTTTTATCGGAGACTTGGGGGAACGCAGGGTGGAAGGAAATTTGTGGCTCCTCTCTGATTCCAGAACTTTCTGTCACCAAAATGTGAGGAAAATGTGTTTTTTTAGCTAAATTTTGAGGTTTGCAAAGGATTCTGGGTAACAGAACCAGGTCAGAACCCCACAAGTCACCACATCTTGGATTCCCCTAGGTCCTCTAGTTTTCAAAAATGCACAGTTTTGGTAGGTTTCCCTAGGTGCCCGGCTGAGCTAGAGGACAAAATCTACAGGTAGGCACTCTGCAAAAAACACCTCTGTTTTCTTTACAAAAATGTGATGTGTCCACGTTGCGTTTTGGGGCATTTCCTGTTGCGGGCGCTAGGCCCATCCACACAAGTGAGGTATCATTTTTATTGGAAGACTTGGGGAACGCTGGGTGGAAAGAAAATTTGTGGCTCCTCTCTGGTTCCAGAACTTTCTGTCACCAAAATGTGAGGAAAATGTGTTTTTTAGCCAAATTTTGAGGTTTGCAAAGGATTCTGGGTACAGAACCAGGTCAGAACCGACAAGTCACCCCATCTTGGATTCCCCTAGTTCTCTAGTTTTCAAAAATGCACAGTTTTGGTAGGTTTCCCTAGGTGCCGGCTGAGCTAGAGGCCAAAATCTACAGGTAGGCACTTTGCAAAAAACACCTCTGTTTTCTTTACAAAAAATGTGATGTGTCCACGTTTTGTTTTGGGGCATTTCCTGTCACGGCCGCTAGGCCTTCCCACACAAGTGAGGTATCATTTTTATCGGGAGACTTGGGGGAACACTGGGTGGAAGGACATTTGTGGCTCCTCTCAGATTCCAGAACTTTCTGTCACCGAAATGTGAGGAAAACATGTTTTTTTAGCCAAATTTTGAGGTTTGCAAAGGATTCTGGGTAACAGAACCAGGTCAGAACCGACAAGTCACCCCATCTTGATTCCCCTAGTTCTCTAGTTTTCAAAAATGCACAGTTTTGGTAGGTTTCCCTAGGTGCCGGCTGAGCTAGAGGCCAAAATCTACAGGTAGGCACTTTGCAAAAAACACCTCTGTTTTCTTTCAAAAAATGTGATGTGTCCATGTTGCGTTTTGGGGCATTTCCTGTTGCAGGCACTAGGCCTACCCACACAAGTGAGGTATCATTTTTATCAGGAGACTTGGGGGAACGATGGGTGGAAGGAAATTTGTGGCTCCTCTCAGATTCCAGAACTTTCTGTCACCGAAATGTGAGGAAAACATGTTTTTTTAGCCAAATTTTGGAGGTTTGCAAAGGATTCTGGGTAACAGAACCTGGTCAGAGCCCCACAAGTCACCCCATCTTGGATTCCCCTAAGTCTCTAGTTTAAAAAAATGCACAGGTTTGGTAGGTTTCCCTAGGTGCCGGCTGAGCTACAGGCCAAAATCTACAGGTAGGCACTTTGCAAAAAACACCTCTGTGTTCTATAAAAAAAATGTGATGTGTCCCGTTGCGTTTTGGGGCAATTCCTGTCTCGGGCGCTATGCCTACCCACACAAGTGAGGTATCATTTTTATTGGGAGACTTGGGGGAACGCAGGGTGGAAGGAAATTTGTGGCTCCTCTCTGATTCCAGAACTTTCTGTCACCAAAATGTGAGGAAAATGTGTTTTTTTAGCCAAATTTTGATGTTTGCAAAGGATTCTGGGTAACAGAACCAGGTCAGAACCCCACAAGTCACCCCATCTTGGATTCCATAGGTCTCTAGTTTTCTAAAATGCACAGTTTTGGTAGGTTTCCCTAGGTGCCGGCTGAGGTAGAGGCCAAAATCTACAGGTAGGCACTTTGCAAAAAACACCTCTGTTTTCTTTACAAAAATGTGATGTGTCCACGTTGCGTTTTGGGGCATTTCCTGTTGCGGGCGCTAGGCCCATCCACACAAGTGAGGTATCATTTTTATCGGAAGACTTAGGGGAACGCTGGGTGGAAAGAAATTTGTGGCTCCTCTCTGGTTCCAGAACTTTCTGTCACCAAAATGTGAGGAAAACTTGTTTTTTTAGCCAAATTTTGAGGTTTGCAAAGGATTCTGGGTAACAGAACCTGGTCAGAGCCCCACAAGTCACCCCATCTTGGATTCCCCTAGGTCTCTAGTTTTAAAAAATGCACAGGTTTGGTAGGTTTCCTTAGGTGCCGGCTGAGCTACAGGCCAAAATCTACAGGTAGGCACTTTGCAAAAAACACCTCTGTGTTCTATAAAAAAATGTGATGTGTCCACGTTGCGTTTTGGGGCATTTCCTGTCTCGGGCGCTATGCCTACTCACACAAGTGAGGTATCATTTTATCGGGAGACTTGGGGGAACGCAGGGTGGAAGGACATTGTGGCTCCTCTCTGATTCCAGAACTTTCTGTCACCAAAATGTGAGAAAATGTGTTTTTTTAGCCAAATTTTGAGGTTTGCAAAGGATTCTGGGTAACAGAACCAGGTCAGAGCCCACAAGTCACCCCATCTTGATTCCCCTAGGTCTCTAGTTTTCAAAAATGCACAGTTTTGGTAGGTTTCCCTAGGTGCCGGCTGAGCTAGAGGACAAAATCTACAGGTAGGCACTCTGCAAAAAACACCTCTGTTTTCTTTACAAAAATGTGAGTGTCCACGTTGCGGTTTGGGGCATTTCCTGTTGCGGGCGCTAGGCCCATCCCACACAAGTGAGGTATCATTTTTATCGGAAGACTTGGGGGAACGCTGGGTGGAAATAAATTTGTGGCTCCTCTCTGGTTCCAGAACTTTCTGTCACCAAAATGTGAGGAAAATGTGTTTTTTTTAGCCAAATTTTGAGGTTTGCAAAGGATTCTGGGTAACAGAACCAGGTCAGAACCGACAAGTCACACCATCTTGGATTCCCCTAGTTCTCTAGTTTTCAAAAATGCACAGTTTTGGTAGGTTTCCCTAGGTGCCGGCTGAGCTAGAGGCCAAAATCTACAGGTAGGCACTTTGCAAAAAACACCTCTGTTTTCTTTCAAAAAATGTGATGTGTCCATGTTGCGTTTTGGGGCATTTCCTGTTGCAGGCACTAGGCCTACCCACACAAGTGAGGTATCATTTTTATCAGGAGACTTGGGGAACGATGGGTGGAAGGAAATTTGTGGCTCCTCTCAGATTCCAGAACTTTCTGTCACCGAAATGTGAGGAAAACATTTTTTTTTAGCCAAATTTTGAGGTTTGCAAAGGATTCTGGGTAACAGAACCAGGTCAGAGCCCCACAAGTCACCCCATCTTGGATTCCCCTAAGTCTCTAGTTTTAAAAAATGCACAGGTTTGGTAGGTTTCCCTAGGTGCCGGCTGAGCTACAGGCCAAAATCTACAGGTAGGCACTTTGCAAAAAACACCTCTGTGTTCTATAAAAAAATGTGATGTGTCCTCGTTGCGTTTTGGGGCAATTCCTGTCTCGGGCGCTATGCCTACCCACACAAGTGAGGTATCATTTTTATCGGGAGACTTGGGGGAACGCAGGGTGGAAGGAAATTTGTGGCTCCTCTCTGATTCCAGAACTTTCTGTCACCAAAATGTGAGGAAAATGTGTTTTTTTAGCCAAATTTTGATGTTTGCAAAGGATTCTGGGTAACAGAACCAGGTCAGAACCCCACAAGTCACCCCCATCTTGGATTCCCATAGGTCTCTAGTTTTCAAAAATGCACAGTTTTGGTAGGTTTCCCTAGGTGCCGGCTGAGCTAGAGGCCAAAATCTACAGGTAGGCACTTTGCAAAAAACACCTCTGTTTTCTTTACAAAAATGTGAAGTGTCCACGTTGCGTTTTGGGGCATTTCCTGTTGCGGGCGCTAGGCCCATCCACACAAGTGAGGTATCATTTTTATCGGAAGACTTAGGGGAACGCTGGGTGGAAAGAAATTTGTGGCTCCTCTCTGGTTCCAGAACTTTCTGTCACCAAAATGTGAGGAAAACGTGTTTTTTTAGCCAAATTTTGAGGTTTGCAAAGGATTCTGGGTAACAGAACCTGGTCAGAGCCCCACAAGTCACCCCATCTTGAATTCCCCTAGGTCTCTAGTTTTAAAAAATGCACAGGTTTGGTAGGTTTCCTTAGGTGCCGGCTGAGCTACAGGCCAAAATCTACAGGTAGGCACTTTGCAAAAAACACCTCTGTGTTCTTTAAAAAAATGTGATGTGTCCACGTTGCGTTTTGGGGCATTTCCTGTCTCAGGCGCTATGCCTACTCACACAAGTGAGGTATCATTTTTATCGGGAGACTTGGGGGAACGCAGGGTGGAAGGAAATTTGTGGCTCCTCTCTGATTCCAGAACTTTCTGTCACCAAAATGTGAGAAAATGTGTTTTTTTAGCCAAATTTTGAGGTTTGCAAAGGATTCTGGGTAACAGAACCAGGTCAGAGCCCCACAAGTCACCCCATCTTGGATTCCCCTCGGTCTCTAGTTTTCAAAAATGCACAGTTTTGGTAGGTTTCCCTAGGTGCCGGCTGAGCTAGAGGCCAAAATCTACAGGTAGGCACTTTGCAAAAAACACCTCTGTTTTCTTTACAAAAATGTGATGTGTCCACGTTACATTTTGGGGCATTTCCTGTCTCGGGCGCTATGCCTACCCACACAAGTGAGGTATCATTTTTATCGGGAGACTTGGGGAACTCAGGGTGGAAGGAAATTTGTGGCTCCTCTCTGATTCCAGAACTTTCTGTCACCAAAATGTGAGGAAAATATGTTTTTTTAGCCAAATTTTGAGGTTTGCAAAGGATTCTGGGTAACAGAACCAGGTCAGAGCCCCACAAGTCACCCATCTTGGATTCCCCTAGGACTCTAGTTTTCAAAAAGCACAGTTTTGGTAGGTTTCCCTAGGTGCCGGCTGAGCTAGAGGCCCAAAATCTACAGGTAGGCACTTTGCAAAACACACCTCTGTTTTCTTTACAAAAATGTGATGTGTCCACGTTGCGTTTTGGGGCATTTCCTGTTGCGGGCGCTAGGCCCATCCACACAAGTGAGGTATCATTTTTATCGGGAGACTTGGGGGAACACTGGGTGGAAGGAAATTTGTGGCTCCTCTCTGATTCCAGAACTTTCTGTCACCAAAATGTGAGGAAAATATGTTTTTTTAGCCAAATTATTAGGTTTGCAAAGGATTCTGGGTAACAGAACCAGGTCAGAGCCCCACAAGTCACCCCATCTTGGATTCCCCTAGGACTCTAGTTTTCAAAAAGCACAGTTTTGGTAGGTTTCCTAGGTGCCGGCTGAGCTAGAGGCCAAAATCTACAGGTAGGCACTTTGCAAAAAACACCTCTGTTTTCTTTACAAAAATGTGATGTGTCCACGTTGCGTTTTGGGGCATTTCCTGTTGCGGGCGCTAGGCCCATCCACACAAGTGAGGTATCATTTTTATCGGGAGACTTGGGGAACACTGGGTGGAAGGAAATTTGTGGCTCCTCTCTGATTCCAGAACTTTCTGTCACCAAAATGTGAGGAAAATGTGTTTTTTTAGCCAAATTTTGAGGTTTGCAAAGGATTCTGGGTAACAGAACCAGGTCAGAACCCACAAGGTCACCCCATCTTGGATTCCGCTAGTTCTCTAGTTTTAAAAAATGCACAGTTTTGGTAGGTTTCCCTAGGTGCTGGCTGAGCTAGAGGCCAAAATCTACAGGTAGGCACTTTGCAAAAAACACCTCTGTTTTCTTTACAAAAATGTGATGTGTCCACGTTGCGTTTTGGGGCATTTCCTGTTGCGGGCGCTAGGCCCATCCACACAAGTGAGGTATCATTTTTATCGGATGACTTGGGGGAACGCTGGGTGGAAAGAAATTTGTGGCTCCTCTCTGGTTCCAGAACTTTCTGTCACCAAAATGTGAGGAAAATGCGTTTTTTTAGCCAATTTTGAGGTTTTGCAAAGGATTCTGGGTAACAGAACCAGTCAGAACCCACAAGTCACCCCATCTTGGATTCCCCTAGTTCTCTAGTTTTAAAAATGCACAGTTTTGGTAGGTT